>NC_053151.1:45498488-45798488 GCF_016808335.1 Panicum virgatum | reverse complement strand
CGATGCAGGAGGAACCAGTTTGGTTGCCTGGTCCAATCTGTGAGCCAGCCTCCTGGCGTGCAAATTACTCCCCGCGGCCAGGCTCTGCAGAGACGTCGGAAGCAGGCTGATGTGTACATTCATTTTGCACGCTTCGTTAGCTTCATTATACTTGCTCTAAAAGCCTCTTCTCCAACTTTTTATTTTTATCTCTCTGCCACATAAGCAAACAAAAGGCTATAAACCCTTTGTTGTACTTGGTCATAGCTCGTCGGGGGCTCCTGTATATAATATAACTTTCGGAGATGCACATGCTAGGTATCTATAAAGTCTATTAGTTCCAAATTAAATTCAGTATTTGTGAAAAAAATTCAACATTTAGAATAACAGATTCAATATTTTTAAAAATACATTGCAAAATTTAAAAAAGAGTATTACGTTACGAACTATCTTAATATCTGAAGAGCATACCTTCAACATTTACCAACACCTAAGCCATCATTTTCTTAAAAATGCATCCTCATAGCATCTTCTCTCCTGCGGCTACCAGCGCTCCAGTAGAATTCTTCACCACCGGCGCGGAGTCTGAGATTTGAATGCTTATTTCTCCCCGTCGATTTTGCAGCACGTTCCTCACCTGCGCCGCTCGATCCCTGTTGGTAAGCCAAAAAAAAAGAAGAAGAATGAAGCGCAAGTTCAGCCGCAAGCCAGCGGGGAAGAAGGCTGCTCCGGCGGCCTCCACGGCAGAGTCCCTCTCGCCTGATTCCCCATCCAATCCAAGCGCAGAGGCAACGAATAGCACGCCAAATCAGGTGGAGGAGGATAATGCGCAGCCCGTCACCAAAGCAGCAGCAGTAGCAACTCCAGGTAAGGCAGGTGGACAGCCTAGGCGGCGCACAGCCCAACAGCACGCAGCCCCAGCAGCAGCCTCGACGACGGCGAGGGTTGGAGGCACCGAGAGTAGCGCACGGGTGGCAGCTGGAGCTCGCAGCGATGGCGGCAGCTTCAAGCCCCGAGCTTAGTCACCAAGTTCCCAGTACAATGGGAACGAGGAACGGCAACGAGGAAGGTGGTTCGATGATTTTCAAAATCCTGGAACGAGTGGGGTATACCTCTATGGAATGATGATTTTGGAACATGGAACGTATTCCATACTAATTCGGAACGATATCCCGGAACGATACGGCCGGAACGAGGAACTTGTTCCCGGAAATTTCTTATTTTTATTCATAAATTCTGTTATAAAAGTTTTCTATTTAATTTTGCTAATCAAGAAAGTAAATCTGTAGGCCCAAGTGTTTAATGGGCCGTTGCCCTACGTCGTGATTAGTGGCTATATCGGAAAAAAATGCTCCGCAAGGGCCATCGCCCAGTCGTCCTCACCGGCCGCCGAAAGGTCGTCTCTTCAAAAGCCCGGATCGACGTGCCCCGGCGGCGGCTGTAGCCTCAGCACCCCTATGCAACTGCGCACGGCCCATCCGCCTTCTTGGGCCGTAGCGCCTTGGCCTTGGCCGCGCTCATCTCCGCCTTTCGCCGCGCCACATGCGGCTTGTGCGCCGCCGCCGCCATGCGCTTGTGCGTGCGGCCGCCGCCGGCCGGCCGTGCGTCGCGTCCGCCACCGCGGGGACGCCGCCCTTGAAGACAGCCGGCTGAATGGAGGGCGGCGGCTGGAATCTGGACGGGTCGACGGGGAAGAACCGAGGCAAAGAAGCCTAGCCGATGTGCTGGCGGGAGGGTCGGCCGGCCTCCACGGACGCGCCGCCCGCCGCCCGCCGAGTTGATGCGTCGCGTACCACCAGGTGAGTGATACTTGTTCCATCTGCACGCGGGACGACGTTCCAAGCTCCGTTCCTCACACGTTCCGGCAGGCGTTCCGCATCGTTCCCGTTCCTCGTTTGGGAACGAAGTTCCCGGAACACGGAACGCCGTGTCGTTCCGCGTTCCGTGTGACTAAGGCCCCGAGCAACAGCAGTAACAATGGTGGTGGGGGCGGGTGGAATTGGATGGAGTCGGTAATGAATCGGACGGAGGAAAGTTATCTGCACGAATGTCCAACATAAAAGATGGATAACAATGAGGCGCCCGTTTCGGCCTGGCCGCTGGCCCAAGTGATGGTCTCATTCGCTGCATGGCTTCTGGCCCACCGGCCCGCTGCATGGTACACGCGGGCTGTGAGCATGGGCCGAGTTTTGCAGATGGCCCAGTTTTTTTGGTTTTGGATGGTGCTCATTGTAAGGGTCAGGATTTAAACTCTTTTTTTTTTGCCAAAGGGGCAAGAAGCCCAATGGATAAAGATGAAGTACAGTACAGGCCCCCTGTTTTACATAAAACATCTTGGAAAAAGAGAAAATTACATTGAGGTCCAGATCTACTCCTTTTCCAGAAAAAACTTTGCACACAGGACCCTAGGAAACAAAGCCCGTGTTTAGTAAAATTTTACACAAAAAGACGAATGCATGCATGGAGTGCTAAACAAAGTTTATTTACGAAACTTTTTCATGGATGGGTGTAATTTTTCGAGACGAATCTAATGAGCTAACTTCCATCATGATTGGCTACAGTGATGCTACAGTAACCACGCCTAATCATCCTATAATTATACGGTCAAAGACCTCATTAGCTATAGTACCATAGTTGTGGAGTTAATTTTGTAATTAGACTTCATTTAATACCCCTAATTAGTGGTCAAAGGGTCGAAAAGTTTTCATGAAAATTTTTACAGGGGCCAACCAAACACTTTCAAAGGAAACGTTCCCACGCTCCTCCAGGCCTGCTGCAGCGCTCCTGGTCCGCTCGCCGATCGTCCTCCCACCGGAGAAGAAGACGAGCTCAGGCCAAGACACGAAGCCACCAACCCGGAAACTAAGGAGACAAACTTTGGATAGCCGCAAAACATCCCCCTCTGGCGCACATCGGCTGTCATCCATGGCTGCCCGGCAAGGCACAGGACCGGGGTCGCCGACGAAGTCGACGACCCGGAAAGCAGAACCCCCAGGGGGTTGCCGAGGCTTCCTCCCTTTCGCATAAGAGAAGAAGCAAAAACACAGCCGCACCGGAATCGTCGTCGCCCCCTTCCACTGACCAAAATGGAACGAAGAAAACGAGGACAATTCGTCGGCAGAGCAAAAGAAGAGGCCAACTGACCTCCCTAACGCCATCCCGGAGAAGACAAGGAGACCATCTTCAAGGCGGGAGGCAGAGATTATTCGCTGCCGGAGCTCTGGCATCACCGCCGCCGCTCCCGGCACCACAAGCTTCGCCATCAAAGAGACATCAAGCACCCTAACTACCCTAGATCTACAAGCTATCTAGGTAAAATGGACAACCGGCATTCGATTCCCCGCCCTCCTTCTTCTCCGGCGCCGGAGAGGCCTCCGGAGAAGAAGGAGGCCGCCGGAATCGGCCCGGATGCGGCGTCTCCCTCCCTCTCTCCTCGGTCTACTGTAGCACTCGAGAGAGAAGGGGAAGGAACTCTTGGATATGTTCGTCAACTTCTTTTTAAAATTTGACGTTCAGCTTCCTATAATGTTTTTT
This sequence comes from Panicum virgatum, assembly GCF_016808335.1. Classification (NCBI taxonomy): domain Eukaryota; kingdom Viridiplantae; phylum Streptophyta; class Magnoliopsida; order Poales; family Poaceae; genus Panicum; species Panicum virgatum. The sequence goes on along the minus strand of NC_053151.1, from coordinate 45,794,975 downwards.
ATGTTCATATAAAAAAAAGAATGTTCAACTTGAGCACTTGAGTTGGGTCATCATCTGCGCATGCCACGCGCACCATACGGGTCGCTGAACTGACGCGGTAGTCAAAAGAATCGCCTAATCTTGGTAGCAACGGACGGCTGACGGATGAGTTGATCCGATTGGTGCCCCTTTGATCTATCTGCATTTGCGCGGGAGGCGCCGGGTAAAAGCTGTAGCCATTGTAGGTAAGCAGCTTGAAATGTTTGTTGACCAGGTCGTCTCGTCTCCTCCGCCGAAAAGCCTTGTGATTGTGAACATGTGAAAAGACCAGCATTTTGGATGGTCCGATGATTACACGGACCTGGCGGGTCCTCTGCTCAGATGGGTCCAGGCCGCTCAACGATCGGGGACTCGCGGTCCTGTCCGTTCGATCCGGGCCCCGGAAGCCAGTGGCAGGCAGGCAGCGTCCCAAACCGATCGCCCAACCTGCGACCCACGCCGCGGCGGGCGCCGCCACTTTTTTTCAGCCGTCTCCTCCTTTTTTTTTTTGAAAATTAGGGCAGGAGCACTGCCAGATCATGTTAGAAGAATAAGAAGGCCGAGTCTTATATAGTTGTGATTACATAAAAGCTTTAAAACCTCCGCACGCATGAAAGGCAAATGCATAGCTAATTAAGATACATCAGAAACATTAGGGGCACCACACGCCCTAAAACGCAGGTTGACCTCCTCTTTGACGAAGTGCAGCACCGTTGAGGGTTCAGCTTCCTTCCTTTCAAAAGCTCTCCTGTTTCTCTCCTTCCATAAGTTCCAGGTCGTGTACATGAGCACGGCTGCTTTTGTTCTTTTTTGCGCTCTTGGTAGGTTCTGCAGTGAGTGAAGCCACCAAACCTCGAGGCTTATGTCCGTAGCTGGCTTGGAAACCAGATCATGCGTCTAGGCTTGGACGAGCTCCCAAACTCTCTACGCAAATGGGCAATGCAGGCATAAGTGTAGCGCTGACTCCGGAGCTGTTTGACACAAGGGACACGCGGGGTTGCAAGGCCAATTCCGAGCTTGCAACAAGTCTGCTGTGAGGATTTTTTCTTGCAGTAGTAACCATGTAAAGAAACAATGCTTGGGCTCTGCATGCGCTGACCAGATCCAGTTGGGCCTCAAGGTGCAAAAGGAGCCTCTGAACTGTACTTCATACGCCGATTTCACTGTATACTGCCCGTCCACCGTGAACTTGCAAGCAATCTGATCCTCGGCATCACTAAAATGCACATCCTGCACCAAGTCCCATAGCCTGACGAACTCAGCCATTTCCTCAACTGTTGACATCCGCCATAAGCCACGCGTCCAGCTGTGATTCTCTAACTGGTCTCTGACTTTCAATTTCTTGTGCCAAGCTAGCTTGTATAGGAGTGATGCAATATCTCGTGGTGCTCTGCCTTCAATCCAGCTTGATTCCCAGAAGTGAGCCTTGTTGCCGTTTCCAATTTGCACCGTGGTGCAGGCCCTAAAGAGCTGTTGGTCAACTTCACTGACCGGTGTGGCACCACCAACCCAAGGTCTGTCCATGTCGACCCATTCAAACCGGAGCCAGCGTAACCTTAGAGCCCTACTGAAAAGCTCCAAGTCTAACACTCCAAGCCCTCCAAGCTTCTTCGGTCTTTTCACCTTAGCCCACTGAACCAGACAGTGACTGCCATTTGCATCAGCCGAGCCAAGGTAAGACGACCTGCCTTGTTCAGGAACTTCCCCTTCCACGATGGAAGCCGAGCTGCCACTTTATCAATCAGAGGCTGAACATCCACTCTCCTTAACTGTCTTGTGTGCAGTGGTAGCCCAAGATATGTACAGGGGAAAGCCTTGATTGGACACCTGAACTCCTCCATTACGGCATCTATGTCAATGCTGTCACAACTGATTGGATAAACCGCGCTCTTGGAAGTATTAGTCAACAGACCAGAAACCCGCCCAAAAGTGGTCAGAACTTCCAGCACCTTTGCCACTTCTTCCTTCTTCGGTCGCAAGAAAATCGCTGCATCATCCGCGTACAAACTGAGCCGGAGTCTTGCTGACCGGGTTGGTATCTACTCAAGTTCGCCATCCACTGTGGCTAGGTGCAACAGATGTTGCAATGGCTCCATCGTAATGATGAAGAGCATTGGCGATAAAGGGTCGCCCTGTCGTAGACCAGTGTGATGTCTGAACCACCTGCCCCTCGAACCATTGAGAAAAACTGAGGTTGTTGCAGTAGCTAGTAGCGTTGTGACCCAACTGCGCCATTTCGGACCAAACCCCAGAACCTGCAGTACCTCCATTAGATAATCCCATTTGACACTGTCGAAAGCTTTTGCGATGTCGAGCTTAAGGAACAGTGAGGGAATTTTTGCACGATGCAACTCTTTGATCAGATTTTGAGTGTAGAGGAAGTTGTCGTTAATGCTCCTCTTTTTAATGAACGCACTTTGCGCTCTAGACACTAACACGCTCAGAAACGGCGCGAGCCGGTTTGCTAACAGTTTAGACACCAGCTTTGCAATGCTATGTGACAAGCTGATGGGCCTGTAATCCTCGATCGACCTGGCCACCATCTTTTTTGGGATCAAGACGATGTGCGCTGAGTTCAGTTGCTTGAAGTGCTGGTCGTGCTGGTTATAGAAAAATTGATTGCTGCCATGAGGTCATGCTTGATCGTTGTCCAGCTTGCCTTGAAAAAAGCTCCAATGTATCCATCAGGCCCTGGTGCTTTGTCGGAGGCAATGTCCTTCACCACTGAGAGAACCTCTTCTTCTGTAAATTCTTCCTCCAGGACACTCAAATCATGGCTCTGCATGCCAAGCGCCCCCCAATCCAGAGTGAATTGTCGTTGCTCAGGAGTGCCAAACTGTTTGCTGAAGTGCTGGAAGATGATTTCTTCCTTCTCCTTGTGCCCAAACACCGCCTCGGAGTCAGTGTGCAGCTGTTGAATAAAATTTTTCCTCTTTCTCCCGTTGATCCGCATGAAGAACATCCTAGAGTTAGCATTTTCAGCTTTTATTGCCGTCAGCCTTGACTGCTGTTTTGCTCTGATTTTCTCCACAGCTGAAAGCCCCAAAACCCATGCCTTTAAGTCTCTTTTTAGCTGAATCTCTTGTTCAGTGAGTTGCCTGAAGTCCTGTACAACATCAAGTATTCCAATAAGTTGTTTCGCTGCACAAAGTAGTAACTTGACATGGCCAATCTTGGAGCGAGCCCAATTCCTCAGCGCCTTTCCTGTTCTTTGTAGTTTTGTGTGCAGTCTCAGGAACGGGTTAACCACAGTGAGTTCTTGCCCCCATGCTGTTTGAACCACCTCACTATATCCAGCTACTTTTGGCCAGAAAACCTCAAATCTGAAACCCGAGTACTTGGCTATCTCTCTTCTGCCCACTAAGAGAAGTGGACAATGGTCTGAAACCGAGGAAGATAGTGCCTGAAGTGCACAGCCCGGCAACATCAGATCCCAGTCAGAAGTGCAGAAAGCACGATCTATTCTGGTTTGCGTAACATCATTTGACCACGTAAACCTTCTCCCTTGCAGGCTCAGTTCTTTGAGTTCCAGATCACTGACCCAACTTCGGAAAGTCCCCATCATGTGCCTATTCAAGTTAGAGTTGCTTTTGTCTTGTGCTTGCAAGATCAAGTTGAAGTCTCCAATCACTAGCCAACGATCAGATAGGAATCGCCTGATATCCCGCAGCTCCTGTAAGAACTGAATCTTTTCCCTATCCTCCTGGGGACCATACACCACTGTTAGCCACCACTCTCCCACTCCGGTTGTTGGTTGCAGCTTTGCTGAAACGGAGTGTCCACGGACTTCTGTTTGTAGGATCCTGTAGTAGTCCTCGTGAATGGCAAGGAGTGCCCCACCTCTTGTCCCTGAAGCCGGTAGGAACACATGATTGGCTCTGAAACTTGGTCCCAAACTCTCACAGACAATAGCATCGTCGATGGCCTGCATCTTTGTTTCTTGTAGGCATGCAATAGTGCATGCCGTATCTCGTGCCAGATCCCTGACCACTTTCCTTCTTGCCGGACTATTTAGCTCGCGCACATTCCAGTTTAAGAGAACACACCTTTGATCAATCATTACAACCAACAAAGACTCCACACACCCCCTCGTAGAGGTACAACAACCTCCACCAGAGGTAAGAAAACACGAGCAGAGGAGAAGAAGAGATGGAACACTCGACCAGCAGGAGTGGACACACAACAGACATGCCAACAAGAGGGTAGGACGGTCATGGACACACACACACACACACACACACACACACACACACACACACACACACACACACACACACACACACACACACACACACTACCGCGAAACACGCAACATCAAGCATCAGCACACACCGCCACTGCACTGAGAGAATCAGTGCCGGCGCCATTCTCAATCCCGAAGAACACGCGATATCCAGTGACACTCTCATCTGGCACTGGGTCTGCAAACATGCTGCAGAAAACATCAGCCTTCTGGGCACTTGCCAACTGACTTTCATCTAGGAATGAGCTCTTCTTGATGAGCAAAGCAGTCGCCTGTTCCTCCATGGTTAGAGGCCGGTTTGTTTGCCAGCCGTGTACTCTTGCGCGAAGCTTGCACGAGCGTACCGGCCTTCTTGCGAGTAGAAGCGGTCTCGGCTTGCTTGATCGGTGTAGCGAGGAGCCCTCCCTGAAGTTTCTTGGTATAAGCAGGTAACTTCTGACTTGCCACTGCATCCTTGGCCTCCTTGTCGCCCACATCGCTGAGCAACACGGGGTCTCCCGTAACTAGTCCGCCTCCCACAGCAGTGCTCCCGTTCGCTGGATCTTCCAGCCCAAGCACAGGTCCACTCACCGGCTCGACTGCCGGCCCAGCCTCATCCGTAGGTTCCAGCAGGCTTCCATCCTCCGTAATATTCCCATTCGCTGCTAGCCCAATCACAGGCCCAGCTGTTGGGCCAGCGTCAGCTGCAGAAACCAGCAGACGTCCGCCCTCAATTATAGCCCCGTTCGCCGGCTCAGTCAGCCCAATAACAGCTTCATCCATAGGCCCGGCCGCCAGCCCAACAGTGACAGTGAGTTGACTCTGCGCCCCCCAAAAGGTACCCAATCTGGCAAGCCCTTCTCAGCACCTGGAGCTTCGCTCTCCTTGGTCGGTACGCTGTCACCGCTGTCTGTGCCCACCTTGGAAGAAGCACCGTCTTCCTTCTCTCCGGCAGCTCCATCCCCTGCCGTGCCATGGGAGCAGCCACCGCCCTTCTTCAGCCTCACCACCACAGCATCTTCCTTCGGCGCCCTGGTGTAATGGTATCCTGTAGCGTTCCCGCCGTACCTCCTGCTGCTCACTTATTGATTGTTGTTCCTGCCCCTTGCGAAGTCATGCATGCTCGACGGTAGGAACTGTCATAGACGGAGATCGGCTCGGCCTCCTCACCCCCCACCAGGCGGGGAGCGGTCCCTCCTTCATTCGCCAAGGCGCTCCTGCACCGGCACCCGCCGCTGCACCGGGTAGCCATCCGGCACACCCAGACGCCACACGAACCGGTGCTGGACCGGCCAATCCACCTCCGGCTCGTCATCAGGGATCCCACTAACCGCGCTCTCATAGCTTTGGTACAAGATGGTCGGGGGTGACGAGTAGTCAAGGACACGGTCGACATGCAGGAACACCTTGTAGTCCAGCAGCCGCGCAAGGCCATCCTGCCCGCCCAGCGCCGCCGGATCACCAAACCCCCCGAGGACTTCCTCCGCAAACTCCGGCGGCTCCTCCAGCTGGAGCGTCCCGTCGCGGGGGGATGGCGTCTGGATCACCCGTCCCCACCCAGATGCAGAAGCATGCCCGCTCGTCCTCGGAAGCCTTCTCATGATCGACGCACTCAACAAAAGTACGCCGATAGAACAGTTGACTTACCACCTCCATCTACTCAGCGTGAGGCGGAACACCTTCGATGCAGACTCGAACTCGATAGAACAGCCTACAGGCAGAGGCCCCAAACTGCCTTGTCCAAGGCATGAGGTGTAGCCGAGTACGCCCCACCACGAGGACCTCCCGCCCGAGGGCAGTGTTCCGCTGCGCCTGCGCCTCGAAGCACACCAGGAATGTCGCGGATCGGAGCTTGGAAACCTGAAGCGAGTGCTCCGGGATGCGCAGCAGGTCGGCGGCCCCTCGTAAGACAGCGCCACAGTCGAGCCTCGCCGCGCCATCCATCTGAACGGCCACCATAGCATGAATCATGATGTCGCGCTCCGCCTCGCGCACTGCGGCCGAGCGCCTCACGCACGCCACCGCCCCGCTAGGGCGCCGCTCCGGCTCACCCGGGATGAAGAACTCCATCGCCGCCTTCCGCGCAGCAGGCCCGTCCGTCCCTCGACTCCAAGATTTCTCCTTGGTCGCGACTGGACGCCTCGACTCCTCCATGTGGGCAGCACTGCGCCCAGGCACTCTGACTTGCTCCGCCCGAATGCACTCCTCCTCGCGGCGCCCCGACACTGCCAAGCCGTCTCCACCGCCCGTCAGCAAGCCTCCGCGGCTCCTTGCAGTAGCGAGCTTTGTGCCCCGACCTGGAGCACAGAATGCACCTCGGCGGGTCGCGGCACTGCGCGATGCGATGGTCGCGAGCGAAGCAATTGAAGCACTTCCCCGCTGCCTTCGACCTGAGTAGTTGAAGAATGTCGCTCTCCTGAGTCGAGCGAGTGCCAAGGCGGTCTTTAATGGAGGACACCTGCTCCTTGCCCTGGTCATGAATGCCCTCACGCCGGGCCCCGAGACGCAACCACACAGTCTTCTTTACCTTTGCTCTTCCTGTGAACCACTGGCCGCCCTCTTCTCTTGTCCTTGCATTGAATCTTGGCTTGAATGTCCTAGGCCGCAGAAGGGCATCCACATAGGACACCCGGTGTGCGGCCGGTTTGACAACGACCGAGCGAGGGCGTCGCCCATCCCCCGTCGCAGTCGTCCCGTCGCATCTGCGCCCCACCATCGAATCCGGCGGGGACAGAGATGCCGCAACAGAGCTGTCTTCATCCTCGGAGGAGTAGCAATCATGGAGTTCGAGCGCCTCCCCAGCACAGGTTTGGCGTGGGCCTGTCAGAACCGCACCAGGAGGCCCGTCGGGCGGGAAAGGTTGCACGCCGGTGGGTCACCGAGCGACGTTTGGGCCGGGGTGGATGTCGGCGGTGGGTCACCGCCCGGCGGCAGAGGTGGAGGTGGGGTGCCGGAGCTAGAGGACATGTCAATGCTTCCACTCCTCACCTCCTGAAACAGCTTCCACCGTTGCTGTGATCCCGTCTCCTCCTATCACTTGACACCCCTCGGTAGTCGGGTGGAGCTGCAGTCCTCGGCCGGCGCCGGACGCCCTGCCTGCTGGGTTTTGGCCGTTCCCCGCGCCCGGCACGCGGCATCGGCGTCACGGCACGGGGCCCTGCGCGTTCTCCTCCGCTTCTCACACCTCCTCATCTCCGGGCTCCAGCCCACCACCGGTACAGTGCCAGTGCGGGTGCCAAACCTTCCGAGCGTCCAGCAACTTGCGCCCGCGCGCAGGTCAAAGCCAACAAGCGAGCGAATCCCCTTGTCCCCTGGCGCGCCGCGCCGCGGCGTCTGGCGTCGCTGGGGACGAAATCCACGTACGCGTCGCGTGGGGCGGGGCGGGGCCCCTGTTGCTGCCATGTCCGTTTCCCTTCCCAGGATGCGTGCACCAGCCCGTGCATGGCTGCGCTTCCGCATTGTTTAGTCTGCATCTGGCCCATGATTCGACTCGGTTTTCGACTCGTGCGTCCTCGGCACCACTGGTTAGTGCTTGCTTCCACGGCTAGCTGCTGCTCGCATCCTCCATCAAGTGCAGGTGCAGCCGCCATGATGAGGGCCTTTGTTTATGCGCAGAGAAATCGTGGTGGAGGGAATGATTTCTCGATGCAACTTGACTCAGAACAAACCACAGATAGCTGGCATCTGTATTTCTACGCGTGTTTTTTTTTTGCCCCTGACAGATTCCACCAACTCTGTGACTTGGTTACATGTGACAGTTTTTTTATCGAATACACAGTAGAGCTGCTGCATATCTTTGTATAAAAAGTGGTTTCTAGTACAACACACTAAGAGGGTCCATGGGGCCACTAAGAATTATGAATTATGGAGAGCAAAATGTAGCAAGGCCGTAAACAAATAAAGGTGATTACTCAAAGAATAAACAACCGAGACACCTGCAACTTGGTTACATGTCCGACAGTTATTCAGTAAAAATCACCTTTCTGAGGGAATTATTCAGCAATCACTACTTGCAGCAATCTGCTGTTTTGATGCTGATAGAGAGACACTGTGACAGTGGGAGCAAGCTAATTAACAATCCTCCCCCTCGGCAAGTAGGTACTGCCCACGGGCCCTGCTTGGTGATTGCCCTTGTTTCTAGCCAACCGAGTGTCGGTACTCTGTAGCAGGGATACCCACTCCTACTGCAGCAAGGCAGAACTCGCATAGTCATGCGTAACTACACCATAAGGGGCAGAGCAGCCGGGCCCCACGGGTCAGGCTCTTACCTCATCGGGCCAACAGCCCCGGACCCGCTCCCCGCTCTGGGACGGGTCCGGTGACGCCACGTGTCCCTGAGGAGGGGAAGCTCCGCGCCAACAGCCGAGGTCTCGGACCCCCATATGGGTCCGAGTCCTCCCCGCGTCCGTCCGGCCCTCCCACGCGCGTAGAACCAACATACCGCCGGGGCGGGGTCCGGGGGCGCCACGTGTCCCGCAGGCGCAGGCGCGGGCGCGAGTCTTCCGCTGGAAGACTCGCCCACCCACCGCATTCAACGCGGGTGGTTGAGGCGTGCTCTGCCGCCGCGGCACGCGGGGCAGCCTTTGTCAGGCCTCACTGTAGACCGCATATTACCGAGGTACACAGTGCAGCCGCATGCGCCGCATCCGCGCAGAGCCCGTCTGCCGCATTAAATGAATACGACGGCACGGCACCTTTTCATCATACCGCCTACGCCGCAAGCTACACGGCCCGTTCATCTACGCTACAGTCAACGCCGCAAGCTACACCCTGGCGCCGTTTCGATAAGACAGGGCATGGCAAGGAAATCCAGGAATGAGATCTCCGTCGCCTACAATGCCATAATGTCTGAACAGTATGTTATTTTATACTACATCGTTGGGCCCACCTGTCGGGGACTCAACATCCATGTACGCGCCTCCCTTGAGATATAAAAGGGAGGCGCTCGCTGCACACTTCGGACATGCCAAGACTCTCACAACACAAGCTCAGTTTCACTCCGAACAACCCTGCTCACAACCTCTTGAGAGCGCAAGCAATACAACACACAGTGGACATAGGGTATTACGCTCCGGCGGCCCGAACTACTCTAAACTTGCTGTGTTCATCGCATTCTTCCACCGAGATTGGGCTAATCCTAGCTAACCCCTGAGTACTCACCCTCTGGGTTTAGTCGGGTGCACTACGCCACCCGGGTGTGGGTTTGCACACCACGACATTTGGCGCGCCAGGTAGGGGAAGCTTTAGCTAGTTTTAGCTCCTCTCTTGCCCATCTCCATGGTTCGGGTGGTTGAGCACTCCCACCACGACGACGACGTGGAGATGACGGAGGGTGTGGCGTCATCCGCGCCACACGCCTCTCGCCTTCCTGCGCCAGGGGCAACCGTGCCCGTGGAGCAGCCACCGTCGGTAGCGGCGCGCGCTGCACGTCGGCAAGAGTCAGGGCGCCCGTCAAGGGCCCCCTCACAAGCTGCGAGCGGCGGAGCGCTGTTGGCAGCGAGGGAGTTGCTTCGCAACCCTCCGGCTGCTGCTGCCTCGCCAGACGCCCTGAGGCAGTGGCGGGACGATGTTGCCCGTCTCCTCCATCTGGCTCAGGCCTCCCCCAGTTTTGCAAGGACTAGGGAATGACCTCCGCTTGGCAATGCGGTCGTACCCTACCACCGGCGCCAGGGCGGTGCGTCGACGTCCGTGCGCTCCCCCACGGTAAGGGGTGCACGAACAGAAGACCTGCGGGCGGAGCTCAACCGCAGGCGCGCGGGTGAGGACGCCCGCATCTCCGTGGAAAGGGCGCGAGAATGCTGCCTCAACATTGAGGGCTGCAACATCAACGCCGACTTGGATGCAGCGGCACCCAAGCCTCCGGAAAACGCCCGGATACAGGCGGGCACCCCGGTGGCTGGGGTGGGTTGCACTGCGCTAGCGGATCACCTCCGCGCGGTGGCATGGCCGTCCAAGTTCCGCCCGCACCTGCCGGAGAAGTACGACGGTACCACTAATCCGTCGGAATTCCTGCAGGTGTACGTTACCGCCATCACAGCAGCTGGTGGTAACGACGCTGTCATGGCGAGCTACTTTCATGTAGCCTTGACTGGGCCAGCCCAGACTTGGCTCATGAACCTCACTCCTGGAATAATTCAGTCCTGGGAGGAGCTCTGTGCGAGGTTCACTGCGAACTTCGCCAGTTCGTACCAGCAGCATGGTTTGTAGGCTCACCTCCACGCCGTGAGGCAGAAACCCAGAGAGACGCTTCGGGCATTCATCTCGCGCTTCACCAAGGTACGGGGTACCATTCCTCGTATCTCTGATGCATCTATCATTACTGCTTTCCGTCAGGGGGTACGTGATGAGAAGATGCTCGAGAAACTGGCGACGCACGAGGTGGAAAGTGTTACCACGCTTTTCTCCCTGGCTGACAAGTGTGCCAGGTCCGCGCATGGCACTCAGCCCTCCAAGATGGAGACGCCAAGGCTGGTGGCTCCGGGGCAACCGTCCAGGGCGGTGGCAAAAAAAAGAACAAGAGCCGGGGTCGCGGGGAGCCACATCCCGGCGGTCCAGTCGCTGCAGCAACGGCACCAGCTGCTGCAGCATGGGCTGGGGGCCAGAATCGGCATGGCAAGCGTCCGCGCCCGCAAGGTGGCAACGGAGGTTCATGCCCAGTTCATCCCACCGCTCGCCACAGTGCCGCTGACTGCTGCGAGATCTAGAAACTCGCGAAGCGGGTCAGTGGGCGGCGTGAGCAGGCCTCCAAGGACGGCTCACCCCCTCCTTGCCAGCGGTCTGGCAAGGATAAAGCCTCCGACAGCAAGATCGCTGTAGGGTAGAAGGAGCTGGGGTACCAATCCCCCGCTCGGGAGCTGAAGGGCGTTTACAGCCACGACAACTCCGACTCTGACAACGGGGACCGCCGCAAGAAGCTGTACATAATGTACGGCAGAAGCTGGGAGCTTGTCTCCCGGCGGGACGTGAAGACCCTTCGCCGAGAGGTCCTTTCGGCGAAGCCGGGGGTCCCGAAGGCGGCGCCGCACCACAGGTGGAGGAACACCACCATCTCTTTCGGGCCATCTGACTGCCCGGAGAACATGGCCGGGGCTGGTGTACTACCTCTAGTCACCGCCCCTGTCATAGCCAACATCAGGCTCTATCACGTGCTGATTGACGGTGGGGCTGTTCTCAACGTCATCAGCTATGCAGCGTTCAAGCAGCTGTAGATCCCGGAGTCCAAGCTGACTCCCTCTCGCCCATTCTCCGAAGTGAGCCCACATCCGGTGTTCCCTCTGGGGAGCATCACTCTGCCGGTCACGTTCGGGACCGAGGAGAACTACCGCACAGAGAGCGTCCCGTTCGATGTTGTGGAGGTGAACCTCCCATTCAATGCCATCATTGGCAGGCCGGCTCTCTACCGCTTCATGGCCATTGCCCATTATGGGTATTTGGTCCTAAAGATGCCTTCCCCTGTCGGTGTCCTCACCGTGCGGGGTGACCGCACCGCTGCCGTCGCTGTAGTTGAGAAACTGCATGCTCTAGCGGCAGAGGCTGCACATTCCGAGGATGACCCATCCACCTCGTGAGCCAGGGCGCCCGCAAAGGCCCCTAAGGTTCAGCCGTCTGATCCGGACAATGTTCCCGTGAAGACCATGCAGATCGGAGCGGACTCCTCCAGGACCACCAGTATCGCGAGAAACCTGGAGGAGAAAAAGGAAGACGTGCTCACCACTTTCCTCCAGGCAAATGTGGACGTGTTCGCCTGGGAACCGTCACAGATGCCCGGGATCCCCAGGGAAGTGATCGAGCACCACCTGACGATCTACCCCGACGCCACGCCGGTACGCCAGAAACCTCAGAAGCAGTCTGTGGAGCGGCAGAACTTCATCCGTGAAGAAGTTCGCAAGCTGCTACACGATGGCTTCATCGAGGAGGTCCACCACCCCGAGTGGTTGGCCAACCCGGTCGTCGTCCCAAAGGCCAACGGGAAGCTTCGGATGTGCATCGACTACACCAGCCTCAACAAGGCATGTCCTAGAGACCCCTATCCTCTTCCACGTATCGATCAGATTATGGACTCCACCTCCGGGTGTGACCTTTTGTCTTTCCTAGATGCATACTCTAGTTTCCACCAGATTCAGATGTCTAGAGAGGATAGGAAACATACTGCTTTTGTAAAAGTAGATGGACTTTATTGCTATATTGTCATGTCATATGGTCTGCGGAATGCCTTACCCACGTTTGTGCGAGCTATGAACAAAACTTTCTGTAATCTAATTAGAGATATTGTTGAGGTGTATGTCGATGACATTGTGGTCAAGACTAAGGTAGGGTCAACACTAGTTGAGGACCTGTCCTTTGTCTTCGAACGACTGCGCGCCACGCGCACGAAGCTGAATCCCGAGAAGTGCATTTTCGGCATCTCGGCAGGGAAGCTGCTGAATTTCCTGGTCTCACATCGAGGCATCGAGGCAAACCCAGCCAAGATCAAGGCGATCGAGGCGATGAGGCCTCCCGGCCGCATTAAGAACGTCCAGAAGCTTACTGGATCTCTGGCCGCTCTTAGCCGCTTCATTTCGAGGCTGGCTGAGAGGGCCCTCCCCTTCTTCAAGCTATTGAGGAGGTCCGGTCCATTCTCTTGGACTGAAGAGGCTGAACAAGCCTTCCAGGAGCTGAAGCAGCACCTCACCTCACGGCCAGTATTGATGGCTCCAGAGCCAGGTGAGACGTTGTTTTTGTATCTTGCTGCGTCTGCAGAAGCGGTCAGCATGGTGCTGGTCGCCGAGAGGACGGAGCAAGCTCGCCAAGGGGACTCCAGGGTCTCCCCGGCTAAGGATGGTGAGCCGGACCACGGACATGGGGGTCCGGCAGCCACTCCTCTGTCTGAAGGTCCGGACCCCAGACAAGGGGGTCCGGAGGAGCCTCGACCCAGTGGGAACCCAGAACCGCTGGGGGCCCAAGGACCTGACGTGGTGGATAAGGGCGAGCCGGACCCGGTGGCCATGGTCCGGACCTTCCAGAAGCCAATCTACTACGTCAGCGAAGTCCTCCACGAGGCAAAAAGCCAGGTATCTTGAGACGCATAAGCTTATCTATGCCATACTTATTGCGTCCAGGAAACTGCGCCACTATTTTCAGGCACACAGAGTTGCCGTAGTGACCTCTTATTCGTTGAGAGCGATCCTACACAACTCCAACGCCACGGGCAACATTGCCAAGTGGGCATCAGAGTTGGCTGAGTTCCAGCTGGACTTCCAGCCCCGCCATGCAGTCAAAAGCCAAATCCTGACTGAATTCATAGCAGAATGGACTCCTTCCCCAAGCAATTCTGGGGGTTCGGACCACAACGCCGGACCCCCAGAGCCGGAAGTCAGGACACCAGTCTTCACCGAGCCCTACTGGACTCTCTTCTTCGACGGGTCCGTCCGCAAGCAATGGGCTGGAGCTGATGCGGTCCTCATTGTCCCAAACGGAGATCAGCTGAAGTACATGGTGCACCTTGAGTTCAAGGCCACCAACAACATGGCAGAGTACGAAGCTTTGATCTTTGGCCTGACACAAGCCCTGTCTCTGGGGATCCGGCAGCTCCTGGTGAAGGGAGATTCTCAGCAAATCATCAAGCAGGTCCGAGGGGATTGCAGCTGCAACAATCCCCAGCTCGCGGCATACCTCATCCACGTGAGGAAGCTCGAGAAGGACTTCGACGCCTTGGAACTGCAATATGTTCCCCGCGAATTCAACTCAGCAGCAGATGATCTCTCTGCGAGAGCATCGACCTGGGCATCCGTGCCCAAGGGCGTCTTTAAAAGACGGTTGTTGAGACCTACCGCCCAGCCTGCCGAACTGGGTGAAGGGGATCAAGCTAGCACCTCGAAGCTATCGGTCCCGGCGGCATTCCATCCATGGTGCTCACCCAGGGTTGTGTGCGCTGTTGAGGACCCTGGAGACCTCATAGCGCCACTCCCACCTGCTCAGGGAAGTCCCGATGCATGGATCTCCGAGATCCGGGGCTACCTGAAAGACAATATCCTTCCAGATAACGATGCGTCCGCTGAGCGCATAGTACGATTGGCTAAATGCTACGCGGTGGTAGAAGGGGATCTCTACCGCCATGGCGCCAATGGTATCCTCATGCGGTGCATTTCCCAGGGAGAGGGCCGCAAGTTGCTCGCGGAGATCCATGGAGGCGAGTGTGGAAGTCATTCCTCATCTCGCTCGCTTGTTCATAAGGCCTTTCGGCATGGCTTCTACTGGCCGACAGCACTCCAGGATGCAGCTGAGCTGGTAAGGTCCTGCAAAGCATGCCAGTTCCATGCAAAACAAATAGACACACCGGCTCAAGCTCTGCAAATGATCCCACCCTCATGGCCATTCGCCGTATGGGGCGTGGATATCCTGGGGCCGTTCCCCCGGGCCGTCGGCGGGTACCGGTTCCTCTACGTCGACATTGACAAATTCGTCGGTGGGTACCGGTTCCTCTACATCTCCATTGACAAATTCACAAAATGGCCGGAGGTCACCCCTATGGTGAACATCACCAAAAAATCAGCAGTCGCATTCCTCAAGTCCACTGTGTGCAGATTTGGCGTCCCAAGCCGCATCATCACGGACAACGGGACCCAATTCAAAAGCAGACTCTTCCAAGAGTACTGCGAAGACATCGGCATACAGCTATGCTTTGTGTCCGTGGCACATCCCCGCAGCAATGGACAGGTCGAGAGAGCAAATGTAGAGGTCCTTAGGGGACTCAAGACCCGCACCTATAACTGCTTGAAGAAGCATGGTGCAAAATGGGTTGATGAGCTTCCGTGCGTACTATGGGGCAACCGGACCACACCCAACCGAGCCACCGGGGAGACCCCATTCTTCCTGGTCTACGGGGCTGAAGCATGCCTTCCCTCGGAAATTCACCTGGGCTCACCACGGGTCCAGGCTTTTGACGAATCCATGCAGGAACAACTGCGGCGTGATGATGTGGACTTCGTTGATGAACGAAGGTGGCGAGTAGCAATCCAAAATGCACGCTACAACCAGGCGCTCAGGTGTTATCATCAATGGTTCGTGCACAGTAGGGAGCTCCGGGCTGGGGACCTCGTCCTAAGGCGGATTCTGAACAGAGCAGGGCTCCACAAACTCTCCCCCAGCTGGGAGGGTCCCTTAAAGGTCACAGAAGTATGCCGGCCTGGATGCGTCCGCCTTGCCACAGAAGAAGGGGTGCCGCTACCCAACACATGGAACATAGAGCATCTGCGTAAATTTTACACTTAGACAGAGCAGGAAAATGAAATTTTCCTTTGTAATAAGATAGAATTAGCGTGCGGTCCAGAGCGGTGGGGGTCCGTCCTCGTAAACCCAGCCTCTGGCATCCATCGCACCATCGGCTAGTATTAACGCGCGGCCTAGAGCGGTAGAGGTCCGCCCTCATAAACCCGGCCTCTGGCATCCATCGTGCAAGCCATGTATATCAAGTTGCAAAGGAAAGATTTGCCCCCAGTTCTGTCTTTGTGTCAAAATCGTATTTCGCATTTCGATTCTCGAGCTTTTGCCTTTCTAACCCCGTGCAGACTTTCACTCTTGTCGCTACAACTAAGATATGTATTGAGTTGCCGGACTGCCGTACAGGTCCGAAACCCCTTGCTGCTGGGAGAGGGGTCTGGACCCCTAGGGACCTGCTCTGGAGAGGGGGTGGTTGTTTCCTGGGGTGGTCCGGAGTCCTGTGTAGCCGCTTAGCCGGTTCCGTACCCAAAGCCTACACGTTCCACCACCCTGTAACGAGTGCTCTAGTACCCGGAGCTGGGTAATTTGGGGCCCGGACCTCGTTCTAGCTCAAGGGTTGGCTTCCTAAGTCCTACACGGCAGGTCCAGCTCCATATCTCAAAGGATCGAGTACGACAGAATGGCCTCACCCACTGCTAGGGAGGGGTCTGGAATGTCGGAGCCAGGTCCGGTAAAGTCGTGTTTGTTTCCTGGAATGGTCCGGAGCCCTGTGTAGCGCCTTATCATGTTTCCGTACCCTAAGCCTACACACTCCACCACTCTGTAACAAGCATTGAGCTGCTTGGACCTGCGTATCCGGAGCCCCGGACCTCATACTAGCTTGGGGGCCGGTCCAGAATAAGTCCCGCGGGCCTGCTACTAAGCTTTGACTTTGAGTAGTATGCAGGTTAGGTCTTGACAAGTGCTAGCTAGCCTCAAACCATTGAGCCTACCTACCAGGGGGTCCCGGCATCCGCTTTAAGGCTTCATGCTGATCGAGGTCCAGTCTCAGTGGTAGACAGACTCAAAACAACTGAGCCTGTCTCCTAGGGGGCCCGGAGCGTTCGCTTTGAGCCAGACACCAAGGATCGATTCTGCATGCGTCAAACAGTTAAGTTGCAGTATCATTACTACCATCCCAGCGAGTTTGATTTTCCTCTCTGTAGTTTTTTCTGCTATAGAGGGAATAAGTCACTCGTTTGACATGCAAATTATGCTACACCTATGCCCAAGGACACTTGCTCAACCTCATATGGGGGTCCGGATCGTCTTCTTCGGCTCCGATGGCAAATAGATTCTAACAACTGAACCTATCTACCAGGGGGCCGGGGTGCTGCATACCGCAAACTAGAGCAACTGACAAACAGCTAAGTTGAAATTTTCTTCTATTAAAATTTCAACAAGTACAAAGTTTTTACATAACACAAAAAATAAAAGTTTGCCTGCTGTGATGGTCCAGCTCAGGAATCTGCAGGCTCCCGCTTGAAATAAGCAGCTACGAAGTCGACGACATCCCGCACGCTTTCCCGAGCGGAGGCCTCCGTCTCCGCCACTGGACCATCGATGACGGGGGCAACCGAGATGGCTGGGTCGTGGCTCCGGAGGCAGGTCAAAATGTACTCCGCCACCATCCGGCATAGCTCGCGGCCCTCGGCTTCAAGGTGGCCAGCAAGGATCGGCTCCAGGCGCCGAAGTCTATCTGAAGCAGAGTTCAGCACTGGGAGGGCGTCAGCAATTGAAGCTGGCGGCTCCGCCACTTGGATTGGACACATTCCAAGTGGCACCAGAGCTGAGCTTGCTTCGCTCGCCCAGTCGATGATTCGCTGGGCCCCCATGCGCTGGTCCTCCTGCAGCTTCCGGACTGCCTCCTGGACAGCCTCCTGCACCTGGGCATCCAGTGCCGCCTGAGCCGCCTCCAGCAGGCGGGCCTTCTCCTAGAGCGAGGCCTCTTTCTGCGCCGCTGACTCCTTCAGGGTCTTAAGACACTCGCGCTGGCGCGCAAGGGCCTGGTCCATGCTGGTGGTGAGGGATTCCCACTGGGCAAGGGACTTCCTCTCCCCCTCGAGCTCTATCTCGACAACAGCCTGCTGGCTGGCGGTCTCCTGCAGCTCCTGGCGCCATTGAAGCAGGGACTCAGAGAGTTTGTCGAGCTCCAGCTTGCGGACCTCGAGTCCCTGGCTGCGAGACTCGAACTCGGATCGCTGGGCCGCGAGGCTGGCCTCCTCCCGCAGTGACAGGGCTTTCTCCCATCCCGACGCTGCGAGCTCCCGGTCGAACACCTTCCGGAGCCCTTTCCTGTAGGACTCAAGGTCGGCCTCAAGCTCGGACCGGGTGGCGGCGGCACGGGAGGCTTTGGCCTTCGTGCGCTCCTCCAGGCGGATATGCCAGTCGCCGAGGCGCTAACGCTCACTCTCTAGAGCTGCCCACTCCTGCCGGAATGCCGCCTCGGCGGTAGAGGTCACCTCTTCTATCGGCCGCCGGACCTGAACCAGCACCCGGGGGAGGGGAACCGCATCCTCCTCTGGGGGACCCTGCAAGAGCCGCCTACCAGAGACCACCTCCAGCTCTTCCTCTGCTGCAGGTTGGGAGCTGGGGGAGGGGATATCCGGCACAGACGTCGGGACCTCGGGTACCGAGGTGCTCGCCGTTGCCGCGCCCGCTGCAGTTGTGCTCGCCGTCGCCAAGCCCGGTGTCGGCGCGACTGCAGCCGTAGCCGGGGCCTCAGGGGCCACCGCGTCGGGCGTTGCTGCTTCTGGCACTGGCGCATCCACCGCCGTCGCGTTGGGCACCATCGGGTTAGCGGAGGTCACCGCACCCGAGCTCCCCACATCCGCCGTCGCTTCCGCCGTTGTCGAAGAGGCGCCGGTCTCCTGGACCCCCGCAGATGAGCCAGCGGCAGTGGAAGAGATGCCTGGGCGAGAGGCCCTGGCAAACAAAGAGAAGAAGCCCTTCAGCAAAAAGCGAAGCACCGGGAATAAGGGGAGTGAACGGAAGAACACTTACCCCGAAGCGTCGGGTCTCCAGCGTCCACGGAGGCTGGGCGACTGCTGCTGCCGTGGCGTCGGCGATGGCGCACCTCGTGGCTGCTGCTGCTGCTGCCCTGGTGGTGGCGGCGGTGGTGGTGGAGGCTGTTGCGGCTGCTGCCGTGGCGGCGGCGGAGGCGTACCTTGTGGCTGCTGCTGCCCTGGTGGTGGTGGAGGCTGCTGCTGCTACTGCCGGGGAGAGGCACCTCCCGGCGGTGGTGGTGGCTGCCGTGGCGGCGGCGGAGGCGCACCTCGTGGCTACTGCTGCTGATGTTGCTGCCGAGGGAGGCACCTCTCGGCGGTGGTGGTGGCGGCGCGGCTACTCCAGGGGTCCCGCGTGAGCCGGGGGGCCGGGAGCTACCCTGGCCCGCGTCCTCAGCGGTCCTCTGACGCTTTGCGACGGGCTCCATAACTGGGGTCCCGTCACTGCGGTGCAACCTGCGCCGGCTCGCTTCCTCCGGTGATGCGCCGGAGCTGCTCCGGGCCTGGCTGGGACCGCTCGCGGCGGAGCTACCAGCCACGGCCTGCTTGCCCTTGGACGCACCAGGGATCCGGATCCCACGGTCCGGGTCGCCCCCAGTTTGGCGCGCTGCTAGCCCACCGTCGTCGAGGGTCGGCAGGGTGGCCAGCACCGCAGCCCTCAGGCTCGAGTCCTCGCAGAGGGGAACGACGTCCTGAGGGAGGATCAGGTGCTCCGGGATGAAGATCTCCCCCATCACCGCCCGCACCAAGACCTCCAGGCCTTCATGGGTCAGATCGCTGCCCTCCCCACGGTGGGTCCTGCTGCAGTCTTGGAGTCCGGTGAAGCTCCAGGCAGGACGCGGCTGCTGCTTCAGAGGGGTGATCCGGCGCTTCAGGAAGTCCCCAAGCACGTGTAGTGAGGTGAGGCCGTTCTCCGCCAGCGCCCTGGTCTTGCTCAGCACGGGGTCAAACTCCGACGGCAGGGACGGCTTGGCCCTCCAGGACTGGCGGTCGGAGGCGGGTCCCCCAGTCGGCATGACGAGGCGCTCGTTGGCTTCGGTGGTGGCGATCCTCCCACTTCCCGCCAGTAAGACCGGGAATGTAGGGCGTCCGCAAATCGCTCCTCGTCTGGAAGTAGTACGCCCCCACTTCATCCTTGCCCTTACCGGACTTCACCAGGACAAAGAAGTGGCGGAAGAGAATAACGCAGGGCCGCGCCCCCACGAACATCTCACATAGGTGGACAAAGATCGACGTCATGAGGATGGAGTGGGCTGTGAGATGCTGGAGTTGGAGGCCGAAATCCTCCAGCAGCAGCAGGAAGAACGAAGAGATCGGCAGCCCCAAGCTGGTGGAAATGTGCGAAATAAACAGCACAAATTCCCCGGCGCGCAGATCGCCGAGGGGAACCGAGCCTGCTCGAATCCCTCAGACAGTCTCCTGTGGACTCCACCCAAGAAGGCGGCGCACCGTTTTCAGTTCCTCCTCGGTTTGGAAACGATGGGGACGAACGAGGGACGCCATCTTGCTGTGGAGGCAAGGAACAATCTGCGCAGAAGAGCAAGAGGCGAGGAGGCTCGAAGGCAAAGGGGTGCAAAGGTTTGAAAGAAAGAAGGCAAATGCGGAAAAGTAACCGCAGTATGCGGTTCGGCCCTTTATGAAGCCTGACCCATCCGGCGCGCCCCGGAACCGTCGCTGGAAGCCAAGCGACGCTCACGCCTTGTGTTAGCCGCCCAGTCCATGACAAGGGGGCCCAGGCCCGCCTGTCAGGGAGGGCGGGTAACAAACAAAGGTGTGAAAATGCGGGATCTGAACCGTCGCCCGCGCACAAAGCGAGGCGGAAGCTGAGCTGACGTGCGCGCACAAAGCGCTGGCATGACCGGGCTTTTCGGGAATTGCGCTGGTGGTAAAAATTCCATTTACCCCGGCCGCAACAATGTCGAGCGTCGCTCGCGTGACTAGGTGTACCACTGTATGTGGGGGCCACGAGTCAGTAAGCCGTTGCGATGTGACGAGACAGCGAAAAACCCGATGGATGGTCAAGGCCGGACAAGACTCCTGCATTGTGCATAGTCTAACGCTAGAGGCTTCAAGTTATGCTGAGCCACATCACAGTAGTGGCCCCACCTGCGGGTTCGTCGCCTCTCCCGAGATGGGCCCGGGGGCCACTGTCGGTATCCTATAACAGGGATAACCACTCCTACTGTAGTAAGGCAGGACTCGCGTAGTCATCCGTAACTACGCCATAAGGGGCAGAGCAGCCGGGCCCCACGGGTCAGACTCTTACCTCACCGGGCCAACGGCCCCGGACCCGCTCTCCGCTCTGGGACGGTTCCGGTGACGCCACGTGTCCCTGAGGAGGGGAAGCTCCGCGCCAACAACCGAGGGCTCGGACCCCCCATAGGGGTCCGAGACCTCCCCGCGTCCGTCCGGACCTCCCACGCGCGTAGAACCAACATACCGCCGGGGCGGGGTCCGGGGGCGCCACGTGTCCCGCAGGCGCAGGCGCAGGCGCGTGCGCGAGTCTTCCGCTAGAAGACTCGCCCACCCACCGCATTCAACGCGGGTGGTTGAGGCGTGCTCTGCCGCCGCGGCACGCGGGGCAGCCTTTGTCAGGCCTCACTGTAGACCGCATATTACCGAGGTACACAGTGCAGCCGCATGCGCCGCATCCGCGCAGAGCCCGTCTGCCGTATTAAATGGATACGACAGCACGGCACCTTTTCATCATACCGCCTACGCCGCAAGCTACACGGCCCGTTCAGCTACGCTGCAGGCAACGCCGCAAGCTACACCCTGGCGCCGTTTCGATAAGACAGGGCATGGCTATGCCGGACGGAAGATTCCCACAGGCAGAGCATGGAAATCCAGGATGAGATCTCCATCGCCTGCAATGCCATAATGTCTGAACAGTATGTCATTTTATACTACATCGTTGGGCCCACCTGCCGGGGACTCAACGGTCATGTATGCGCCTCCCTTGAGATATAAAAGGGAGGCGCTCGCTGCACACTTCGGACACGCCAAGACTCTCACAACACAAGCTCGGTTTCACTCCGAACAACCCTGCTCTCAACCTCTTGAGAGCGCAAGCAATACAACACACAGTGAACGTAGGGTATTACGCTCCGGCGGCCCGAATCACTCTAAACCTGCTGTATTCATCGCGTTCTTCCACCGAGATTGGACTAATCCTAGCTAACCCCTGAGTACTCACCCTCTGGATTTAAGCGGGTGCACTACGCCACCCGGCTGTGGATTTGCACACCACGACACCGAGCACGCGTGCCTGCTTCACAAATCGAATTCAAAACTGTCCAACAGGTGATACTGCACCGGCCCTTGCTTTGTATCCTTGCCAAGTCTTCCCTACGACCTAATAGAAACAGATGGCAAGACGCATTTTGCCTAGTCAGACCGCAGATGGCATGCCTACTTATTAACTGACAAAGCATGTGAAGATTCCATCATGTAAACCCATGAAATTGACTCTTAGCGAAAAAAGAAAAAAGAGGTCAAGATGATGCATACTTTGTGGTAAAGCAAGGACAGCTAACACGCCGCATTCAATAACAATCCGGTCTGACCATCTTTGTTTAATCTGCAAGACACCAACAGAATGTATCCTGTTTTCTGCAAGTAGACTCTCCAGTTTGCTCCCACTGATCCACGCACATAAACACTCTAGAAACAACCTAAACTTCACTCGGTTCACTGCTGCCGAAGATGTCCGCAACCGCAACCTACAGCGACGCCCATATGCTCACCTCTGCCTGATCCCAAGTCTGAACTCGAAACCCCCAAAGACGCCAAGGCAAATATGATCAGAGAGTGCTGAACTTTTTGCAGCTTGCACAACGAATAGATTGTTAGGTCCATCTCATCTCTTCGCCTCGCCGCTGTTCAGAAAGCGGCGCTGCAGCACGCCGGAGAGTTTGGCAGCAAATTTCTATGCTTTTCTGGTAGCCGTTTGCATCCATGCCAGTAGGCCACGACCGCGCATGTCGGCACGCCAACCATATCTGAATTCCAATACAGGATCGCAGCACCGTAGCCTCTCATCGTCGCATGTAGGCATGTCCGTAGCGCCCCATCCGTAACGGTCGGTCCCGCCTCGTCCTAGTCCTCGTCCTCCCCCACTCGCATGATTCCCGCCACACCCCGACCCCGAGTCAACCCGTCCTCTCCCGTCGCACGTTGACGCCGCTCGGGAGCGCGTTGACTTCACCTCACTGCCGGTAATGCGATGCGACGATGCTTCCGCCCTCGTCTTTATAAGCTCGCCGGAGTTCACATCCGATCACAGTCTTGGAGAGGAGTAGAGTACAATCTGCAAGTCGAATGGCATTTTGTAAGATGAGGGACCGAAAATGCGACCTGAGGAGGGTGAATGAGAGCCGATTAAAAATTATCACAATTGGAAGCTCGGCTTAAGACCCAAGTACACACCCAACTCTAGAATCCTAGGTGAAGTGTGGAGTAGCTATGGATGAGCTACACCAACACAAAATAGCCCTAGGAGCAAGCGAGAACAAATCGCGGAAGCAAACACGCAGAAGTAGCGTTAGAGAATGCACGGTATATAACCATCGGTTAAACCGGCGTGTGAAGAAGACCCTCACCGGTTTAACCGGTGTCACAGAGCCGGCAGCTAGGAAAAACAAACACCGGTTGATCTGACGTGTAGGTTTGAACAGCGTCGGTTCAACCGGTGTAGTAACACTGGATGATCCGACAAAATTAAAACAACCGTCGGTGCAGTTGTCTAGAGAGACACAAAAATGAACTCAGAGAGCATCGGTTGATCCGACGAGAAACAGCACAAAGCTCAATGCACCGGTGAAGGCAAAATGACAGCGCCGGTTGAACCGACGCAGAAGTAACAGACGATTTAAAACCATGCCGGTGCAATTCGCCAGAAACCCTAATAGCCGAGACTGGGCAAAACCCTGATCACCGGTTAAACCGACGCTCAGTCATCGGTGTCATCGGTTTAACCGGTGCTTACAACTTTTCAGCCCGAGCCCAGAAATGAATTTTTCAGCCCGCGGCTCTTGAAAAACTCAATGATTGAAGGGTCAAATCATGTCCAAATCTTGTAGGCTTGATCACAAGGGACTTGTGAACATGTCCACGGAAGGAATCGACGAATCACTCCATGGTTTGGGAGGAATCGAGGAATTCCCGAGCAAACGGGGTTTTCTCAAGAACGCAAAAACTTTGATTCGAGAAGACTCGTGATTCCGGAGGTTTTAGCACTAGGCTAGATGGATTAGAATCACTTCAAAGAGTCACGTGATCATCAAGAAACAACCTCTCATCTCGTGCACAAGAATCGACAAACGAAATCGAAATTCTGCTCAACGAAAGCACAAGACGTAGGAACTCAAATCGAAATCGAAAGCCCCGAGGGCACAAGGAGGGAAGGGCCTCCTTTCCCAATCAATCCCAGTACATAGTCTCAAGAATCCATCAACCAAATTCCTACTCTAGGGAGAGGAAGAGGGAGGAAGAGAGGAACGGAGAGAGGGCGACGTGAGAGAGGCCGGCGTGCTCCTCTGGGCGCCAGGGCGACGTGAGAGAGGCCGGCGTGCTCCTCTGGGCGCCAGGCAAGGGAGAGAGAGAGGTAAGGGGGTATTTGTAGTGCCCACGCAGGGGTCCAAAATACCCTCATATTTAAACTAGAGACTAAAACGCCCGTAGGGGCTAAACCGGAAATATAAACATGATCTCATCCGACGGCCGAGGTTTTTTCTTCGAATCGAAGTCTTCTCCGCGATGCCGCCACGTAGATGAAGATCCGGTCCGCGGTTTTGGAGGGTCCGCGAAACCCGGGTAGGCGATTCCCGCCTCCACACCGTGGCCCTGGACGCCGTTCCCACCTCGGCCTTCTGACGGCCCTAGACGCCGCCCGACGCCCGTCACCTCCTCGCCCGCAGCGAGGCCCTAGACGCCGTCGACGCCCGTTCCTCCGCCAATCCCGAGACCGACGCCCGTGCCTCCACGACTTGGCGTCTTCAACCGCCGTCCGCCAGCTTGGTTTTGTGGCGCAAACCAAGAAACCCGCCATCCGTCGGCGCTTGCGCCCTTGATCCAGGATTGGATGCCACAGCTGCCGCCCGGCCTGAGGTCCGGTCCCGGCTGACCTTCACCGCCATCCACCGCACGGTCCATCGGCCACAGCACCTCCACAGCAGCTCTCCGTCGACACTCGACGCCCGTGTACCTGCAACCAAAGACAAAGCACACGATCATACCGCACGATTGACAATTCACTCATCACATACATGCAGGAGAAGGTACTCATCATTTCCTAAGTACAATTGCCATCGCACTCCACTGCCAAACGTCGTAGCAGGAGCGCTGCTAATGGTAGCGGTGCTGGTATTGGCGGCGCCGGCGGCCGCCGTCACCGACGTGTCGGTGGCCGTGCACCTCGAGGCGTTGCTGGAGTTCAAGAAGGGCGTCGTGGTGGACCCGCTCGGCGCGTTGTCCAACTGGACGGTGGGGGCTGGCGGTGCCCGCGGTTCCGGCGGCGGCTTCCCGCCGCACTGCAACTGGACCGGCGTCGCCTGCGACGGCGCCGGCCACGTCACGTCCATCCAGCTCCTGGAGACCGGGCTCCGGGGCACGCTCACGCCGTTCCTCGGCAACATCTCCACGCTCCAGGTCCTCGACCTCACCTCGAACCGCTTCGCCGGCGCCGTGCCGCCGCAGCTCGGACGCCTCGGCGAGCTCGAGCAGCTCGTCCTCTACGACAACCGCTTCACCGGAGGCATCCCCGCCGAGTTCGGCGACCTGGGTAGCCTGCAGATACTGGACTTCGGCAACAACACGCTCCACGGCGGCATCCCCGGCCGCCTCTGCGACTGCTCGGCGATGTGGGCGTTCGGCGCGGAGAACAACAACCTCACCGGCGCACTTCCTTACTGCATTGGCGATCTGTCCAGTCTCAAGATTTTGGTCATCGCCCACAACGATCTCGACGGCGAGCTGCCGCCGTCCTTCGCGAAGCTCACGCTGATGGAGACGCTGGACGTCAGCGAAAACCAGTTCTCCGGCTCGATTGGCGGGCTCGCCAACTTCACCAACCTCAAGATTCTCCAGGCGTTTGACAACCGGTTCTCCGGCGCCATCCCGCCGGAGCTCGGCCGCTGCAAGAACCTGACTCTGCTCAACATGTACAGCAACAACTTCACCGGCGCGATCCCGAGCGAGCTCGGGGAGCTCACAAACCTCGAGGTGCTTCGCTTGTACGGCAACGCGCTATCCTCGGAGATCCCCCGCTCGCTCGGGCGATGCACGTCTCTGCTGTCGCTCGAGCTGTCGATGAACCAGCTCACCGGCTCCATCCCGGCCGAGCTCGGGGAGCTACGGTCGCTTCGGGATCTGAGGCTCCACATCAACAGGCTCACCGGAAGATTGCCGGCATCGCTAACGAATCTCGTCAACCTGACATACCTGAGCTTCAGTTACAACTCCCTGTCCGGCCCTCTTCCGAAGAACATTGGGTCACTCAAGAATCTTCAGCAACTAGTCATTCAGAACAACTCGCTCTCCGGCCCAATTCCTGCGAGCATAACCAACTGCACGCTGCTGTCCAACGCGAGCATGAGCTCCAACGAGTTCTCGGGGCCCTTGCCTGTGGGACTTGGCAGGTTACAAAGCCTCATGTTCTTGTCGTTGCCCGACAACAAGCTGTCCGGCGACATACCGGAGGACCTGTTCGACTGCGGCAACCTCCGGACGCTAAGCCTGGCCGGGAACAGCTTCACCGGCAGCCTGAGCCCTCGCGTCGGCCGTCTTAGCGAGCTCGGGTTGCTGCAGCTGCAGAGGAAGGCTCTGTCTGGCGCGATACCGGAGGAGATCGGCAACCTGACGAAGCTCATCGGCCTGGAGCTCCGGGGGAACCGCTTCGCCGGCCGCGGCCGCGTCCCGGCGAGCAGCTCCAACATGTCGTCCCTCCAGGAGCTCGCGCTGCAGCAGAACCGCCTCGGCGGAGCGCTGCCCGACGAGATCTTCGAGCTGCGGAACCTCACCTTCCTCAGCGTCGCATCCAACAGGTTCGTCGGCCCGATCCCCGACGCCCTGTCCAACCTTCGGTCTCTGTCCTACCTTGACCTGTCCAACAACACGCTCAACGGCACGGTCCCCGCCGCGCTGGGCCGCCTCGACCAGCTGCTCACGCTGGACCTCTCCCACAACCGCCTCACCGGCGCCATCCCCGGCGAGGTGATCGGGAAAATGAGCACCATGCAGATGTACCTCAACCTGTCGAACAACATGTTCACCAGCCCGATACCGCCGGAGATCGGCGGCCTCACG
Organism: Panicum virgatum; assembly: GCF_016808335.1. Classification (NCBI taxonomy): domain Eukaryota; kingdom Viridiplantae; phylum Streptophyta; class Magnoliopsida; order Poales; family Poaceae; genus Panicum; species Panicum virgatum. The sequence continues at coordinate 45,768,188 of NC_053151.1, read as the reverse complement.
ATGGTCCAGGCCATCGATCTGTCCCACAACCGGCTGTCCGGCGGCGTCCCGGCGACGCTCGCCGGATGCAAGAACCTCTACTCGCTCGACCTCTCCGCCAACAACCTCACCGGCGCCCTCCCGGCAGGCCTCTTCCCTAAGCTCGACGTTCTCACAAGTCTGAACATCTCCGGCAACGACATCGACGGGGAGATCCCTGCCAACATCGGCGCACTGAAGCACATACAAACGCTGGACGTGTCGAGGAACGCGCTCACCGGGGCCATACCGGCGGCGCTGGCGAACCTGACGAGCCTGAGGACTCTGAACCTCTCGTCGAACCAACTCGAGGGCCCCGTCCCGGACGCCGGTGTGTTCCGGAACATGAGCATGTCGAGCCTGCAGGGCAATGCCGGGCTCTGCGGCTGGAAGCTTCTGGCTCCCTGCCACCACGCCGGGAAGCAGGGGTTCTCGAGGACAGGGCTCGTGATCCTAGTGGTGCTGCTTGTGCTCGCCGTGCTGCTGCTCTCGCTGATTCTGATGACTCTGTTCCTTGGCTACCGGAGGTACAAGAAGAAGGCAGCCGCTAATGGTGCTGCTAGTTTCTCGGAGGACTTCGTCGTGCCGGAGCTGAGGAAGTTCAGCCACGGCGAGCTGGATGCGGCCACCGGCTCGTTCGGCGAAGGCAACGTCATCGGGAGCAGCAACCTGAGCACGGTCTACAAGGGCGTGCTCGCCGAGCCCGACGGCAAGGTGGTCGCCGTGAAGCGGCTCAACCTGGCGCAGTTCCCGGCCAAGTCCGACAAGTCCTTCCTCACCGAGCTCGCGACGCTGAGCCGCCTGAGGCACAAGAACCTGACCCGCGTGGTCGGGTACGCGTGCGAGCCCGGCAAGATCAAGGCGCTGGTCCTCGAGTACATGGACAACGGCGACCTCGACGGCGCGATACACGGCCTGGGTCGGGACGCGCGGCGGTGGACGGTCCCGGAGCGGCTACGCGTGTGCGTCTCGGTGGCGCACGGGCTGGTGTACCTGCACAGCGGGTACGACTTCCCCGTCGTGCACTGCGACGTCAAGCCGTCGAACGTGCTGCTGGACGGCGACTGGGAGGCGCGCGTCAGCGACTTCGGCACGGCGAGGATGCTGGGCGTCCACCTGACGGGCGGCGCCGCGGCGCAGTCGGCGACGTCGTCGGCGTTCCGGGGCACCGTCGGCTACATGGCACCAGGTAATCTACATCTACATGGCGTTCTAGCACCATTTCATCTCGCTAAACCTGAAAGTTCTTGACACGTACGTCTGCTAAAATTGTTGTTCCCTGTGTGTCCTGTTACGCAGAATACGCGTACATGAGGACGGTCTCGCCAATGGCAGACGTGTTCAGCTTCGGCGTCCTGATGATGGAGCTCTTCACAAAGCGGAGGCCGACCGGGACGATCGAGGAGGGCGGCGTGCCGCTGACGCTGCAGCAGTACGTGGACAACGCGCTCTCGAGGGGGCTTGACGGCGTGCTCGACGTCCTGGACCCTGACATGAAGGTGGCCACCGAGGGCGACCTGTCCACGGCGGCGGACGTGCTGAGCCTGGCCCTGTCGTGCGCCGCGTTCGAGCCGGCGGACCGGCCTGACATGGACAGCGTGCTTTCAGCCTTGCTCAAGATGAGCAAGGTCTGCGGAGAAGACTAGGTGCCTGCTGCCAAACGCGAATTGTAATGTGTGCGATTCAGAAATGGCAAACTCTGCTGATCAGGCCGAGTGTCACATGAACATCAAAATGTCATATATTCGGGCGGTTGCAATTGTAAATGCTGATTTTGTTAAGAATCACTGAATCAGTAAGGCCGTGTTTGGTTGCAAAATTCCAAATTCCAAATTTTTTTTCCGGCATCTACATGGAGACTTAAATTTAGACGAAATAAAAAACGCATTGCGACTGCTGTCTGTAAATGGCGAGACGAATCTAATGAACCTAGTTAGGCTGTAATTAGATGCTAAATTGCTACAGTAATGCTACAGTGAACAACCTCTAATGACGGATTAATTAGGCTCATTATATTCGTCTCACAATTTACAGACGAGTTCTGTAATTATTTTTGTGATTAGTCTATATTTAGTACTTCAAATGTAAAAAGATGCATTTTCAAAAATTTTACAGGAGACAACCAAACACGGCCTAAGCCTTTTTTTGGAGCTAGATTCTAGGCTACTTCTTGGCTATTTACCCTAGGAATGGTTCACTGAAATCAGTCATGCCCATGCTGCCTGACGGTATGGGCCTGAAGTGGCACCACAAGTTCTGCTTTTGACTCTTAATTTCAGTGCAGCAACATACCTGCATACGCAGAAGAATGGAAGCTGAAAGATTCGGTCAAGTTGTGGGGGAAAGGATATATTATTCATCTCCCTGGATTGGATGCAAACAGAAGGGTCCATAACATCAAACATGATAATGCAAAACCACAGGACCTCAGGAGTAGATGTGTCGCTTGAATTGCCGGCAACAGCTCATTGGTGGGCAGAAGAATGTCCCTGAACTCTCCCTCCCTCTCCTCCCTCTGAAAGAGTGCAAAGACAGAAGAGTGCTAGTTTGGCTACTGCACTGTGTGTGTGTGTGTGTGTAAAACCTTGTGATTGCATGCTGAAGCTGCAATTATGCAGATGCACTGGATTTTAAGTAGCCATGTTCCTTGGACTGTCAGAAAACACAAACAGTAGTAGATTGCTGCATGGATAAACACAGACACCACAAAGAGGTTCTATCAGGCACAACATGAATGGGAATTCAAGGGTGAGATTCAGATAGAAAAGCGAGCAACATCACATTCACAACGTTTTATTTAAGAACACAACTAGCTAGTTAAACTACAACACATTCATGAACTTCTCTGACGAAGAACAAGGAACACTGCACGTCCAGACTGAAAGCTCTCTTCAGATTACAAGGCAAGGCAGCATGCGTCTGGAGTCAAATTTTGTAATCAGAAGCACATCATTCCATGAAGTTGTAGGAGGAACTCCTCTCAGGAATCCAGCCACCGTTGTGGCTCGTGCTAGCAAGGCCACCTCTCTGTTCCTGAATCAGGGACGATATTCTCATGAGATATGATGAGTTGCTAGCAGCCCAGCACTGTTCATGCAAAGTTCTGACAGTTTAAGCATCTGAACTATATATCCCTGATCTAGCAGCTTAAAACTTCTTATTTTTCCAGAAACGAAAAAAATCTTTAATTTCGAAAGTCATCAAATAATCTAGGACATACACCACAAATTTACATCAAGATAAAGACCAGCTAAAAGAAGCTCAAGCTAATAATGATAGCCATATTTTTTAACCTCTTACCGGGGTATAGAGTTGTAATTTTGGTGGCCTGAGGAAGTTCTGAGGCGGCTCAGAAGGGTGTAAGTTCTGCATCTGGCTCAAGAAGTCTGACTCGACGTTAGATTGTCGGTGTGAGTTAGCTTGAGTTATCTGAAATGGCCGGGGCTGCTGGCCAGAAGGGCGCAATGGTGGCATCTGGGCAGGATCAGCGGTGATGTAGTGCATGTATTGCTGCAGCTCAGGAGGAACCACCGGTGCCATTCCCTTCCCCATGACCAGCATCTGTGTGTTCAAATATAACAGTGAACTTGCATTGCATAGTTTGTATGTTCAGATTATTAAGGCTATCTGAAGCAGATCTGCAGGCTGACTTGCTATAACAGCAAAGGATGCTGAAGAGAAAAATAAGAACGATGCATGTTGTGCACTGTGGACCAACTTGTGCATATGATATGATGCATTCAGTACCTGAAGTTGTAGCTGAAGTGATTTAAGGTAGTCGATCGCTTCATCTAGCATGGACACTTTGTCGGTCTGAACAAGTTATATATTCTGAGTTCAGACCAAAAAAAAAAAGCCCAAGAGAAATGGCAAGAGACGCAACTCATATTACCTTGGTGCAATTTGGAAGTAACTCCTGCAGCGCCTTCAGCTTCTCGTTGATCCTATCCCTTCTCCTCTATAAATGTTTCGAATAAAGATCATGAACAGCAAATGCGGATAAACTGGTCGTGATCAATGATTCGATGTATATATGCGAGATAGCAACATACCCTTTCTGAAAAATTGTGAAACTCAGCAGATCTGCTTCTACGAGTAGTAGGGGGAGTAGATCTTCTTGGAACACCGCCATCTTCCATGTGAGCTCTTGAAGAACTTGCTCACCGGATTCCTAACAAGAGGCCACACAGTACAATAATGCATCTAAGAAAGGAGAACTTTATTCTGAACAAGAACGACTACAGAACTTTCAGAAGCATAAGAAGTGCAACTAATATAAATGCAACGGCCGGGCTGATGGATCGGAGCCATGTTCTCTCCTTGCAATGCATACCGTTGGTTGCGATGCCTGCCTTCTACTTGGCTCCCTCCATGGCCACCACCGCCTCTTATGAACCGAGGGATGCTTGCGTGCCTGACTAGCTGGTCCAGCCCTAGGTTACCAGCCTATATAAATGGGGGAGCGTGACTGCGTGAGAGCTCTCTCGATGACCCTGATAGCCTGGTCCGCTCGACCCTCCAACCTTTGGCCCTGGATAGTATTTATGCCATCTGATTTCTGCAAGCTTTTGCGTCATGGCAGGACTGCTGGGCGACTGTGTGCCTATGCCATCCTTATCTTTCATCGGGCGTGGAATTTCTCGCTTGGACTGACGTCCGCTACCATGTACCATCTGAGGTCTCTGACGGAAGCGTGCATGTTTACAGGTTTTATTCAGCGCCCATTTGGCCAATCGGCCGTGTTTGGTTAGATTTCATAGAAATTTTTTCCACCTTTGACCACTAATTTAGAGTATTAAATAAAGTCTAATCACAACCCCCGTGTAAATCGCGAGACGAATCTAATGAGCCATTTGACCGCGTGATTAGAGGATGGTTACTATAGCATACTGTATCAAATCATCAATTAATTACCGTCATTAGATTCGTCTCGAAAAGTTACACCCGTCCCTGAAAAAATTTTGCAAATAGACTTCATTTAGTACATCATGCATACGAGATTCTCTTCTCGAAAAACGTGCACGAAAAATTTCATGGAAATCAAACACGGCCATTACCAGGGAATGGCTCAAACTTGACGTGCAAAAAAGGCGAGTAACCTCTGGACATTATGAAGTCTGAACCTATTGCTTCTGCAAAGTACCGAGGCGCAGTTCGTTCGTTCTTGCTTGTTCACTAGCTCGCAGTAGCTTTCTGCATAGAGACTTTGAGAGTGTGCACTGTGCAGTAAGTTGAAATCAGTTTTTTTTTGGAAAGATGAAATCAGGCTCAGAGTAAATCACAATCCGTATGTGAAAGGAAGCATGTGACAATGCAAATGAGCGAGAGATAGTGAAATGAAGAAGCCACCTAGCTAGCCACCAACGGCCCATGCACTGCTGGTGAAATGACCCCCCGGCCGGAGAACCATAGGCCTGTTTGGTTCCTAGCACAAATTGTGCTAGAGAACTTTGATCAATAATTACTAGTATTAAATGAGGTCAGTTTGCAAAATTAATTTCACAACTCCTGCGCTATTTCGCAAGACGAATCTAATGAGGTCTTTGACCGCACGATTAGACGATAGTACTGTAGCATCAATGTAGTCAATCGAAGATTTTTTTGACTCATTAGATTCGTCGCATAAAGTTACACCTATTTGTAAAAAGATTTTGCAAATAGACTTCGTTTAGATCTCCATACATGAAAAATTCCCGCGCTACTGTTCATAGCGAGGGAACCAAACAAGGCCTGTAAGCTTGCAGCTAGCAGTCGAGGATGGCGAAGCAAGACGCGACCAAAGAAGCCAATCTCTCCTCCGATCCGATCTGTTTGTTTTTCCCCGCTCCTATCATATCATGTCCTGCGCGTCTCCCCCGCAAAACACGCGACGCGATGCGCGCGCGGGGGCATGGAGAGGCGGAGGGCAAGGGACCGTCCACGACGCGCCCATGCACGCACGCACGCCGACGCCCCGGCCGGCGGCGGCATGGCGAGGGCCGGCCACGGGCAGGCGCAGGAAGGGAACAAAGGAGGCAGTCACCGCCATGTCGCTTGCTTTCGTAACCAAACCCAGCCGAGATGCAAGCAGGCAGGCAGGCAGCCATAAACAACACAGGCCTCCTATAGGCGCCTAGCTGCTAGTAGTGATGATAGCTAGAGCTTAGGCAGGCTAGGGCGCCCAGGTCTCGTGCAAAGGCCGCCCCGGTCAGACTCAGACGCCCATCCGAGCGAGCGCGTGATCTGATCGCGCATGTGTGCGTGCCGGGCCGGCGCCTGCGTGTGCCAGGCAGGTTCGGTGACCACCAGCGGCCGGCGGCTCCGTGCGCTGGGAATCCGCGTGCGCCACCGCACGCACGGGCAGTCAGGTCGCCGGCACGGCTCCCTGGCGCGACGCGGAAGCGGAACTCGTGCGCCGTGCGCGCGGCCAGCCAGTGCCAGTCCTGCGCCCGCGGCGTGGGCGCCTCGTCGGCCGCCTGGGTGGGGGAACGCACGCGCGCGCAACGGCGCAACGCACGGCGGCGGGGCCCATGGTGAATGGTCCCTTGCCTGCAAATGCGGTAGTGGGACAGGATCACAGGAGGGGCCGTGAAGCGTTTTTAATGGGCTTGTGGGTGGAGTCTTCGGCCTTTTGGGCCGTATGATCTTAGTGGGCTTGGATGTTGCTGACGGGCTGGAGCTCACTAAGAGCCCAAACATTCGACAGCGACGCGATGGTGGATTGAGATTGGCCCCCGGCGCGAATCTCAACGGGGTTCCAGATCCCTCGTCCTCATCCAGCGAGCGGCAGCTGTCCCAAGCTCAACTGCTCGAACCAGCAAGGCGTGGGAATCTGGGCTGCGCAGCGGCGGAGCGGAGGCGGCCATGGCGAGCTCTTCCGACCCCGACAAGCTCGTGACCAAAGCCGACAACCTGTGAGCCCTTCTCCGCTTCTCTTGTTTCGTCTGCTGTTTCCTTTGAGGTCTCCTGCTCCGTTTGATCTGCGAGCAACCTGATTGCTGTTTCGCGCGTACTCCGTCGGAATGGGGGATTCCGTTTCGTATGGGCCAAGTAATCGAAGCTGCTTGGGACCTTAGCGCGTCTGATTAGAACCCAGTGATCTGTAATTCTCAGCCGATCGTGTCAAACTTCCGTGTGGAGGTGTCTCGAGCGATCCGGAAATTCCTGGATCTATTCCCCTGTGGTAATGCGTTTCACCTCCTCGTGCAAGGTCATGCCGCTGATTTCGGGGTCTTGCTGATGATCAGATCTCCAAGCAGTTGCCAGAGATAAGCTTCGACGACTAGTTTTAGACGGCTTTGCTGACTTGCCCCAAATGTTTGGGGTTTGGGTGCCCTCCAAGCAATTATTGGATTTCAGTTGAAAGGGCTAATCATTTCCCTCGGTTCGTGTTACTTTGGTCGAGTTGTGTTCGTGGCGGACAAAATTTGGAGGGAAAAGGCAAGATATGGGAATTTCGTTTTGGTCCATATGGTGGGGAAATCCTGGTGGTACACTCTCCTAGATGACTAGATCATATTGCATTAGCATTAGCTTTTGAAATCTTTGCAAACACGAATATCAGTATAGCTTTATAGCTTGAAGGCCGTGCCAGATCAATCACATATGTGCTATTTTGCCTTATCCAGACTATTAGATTGGGCCATTCTAAGCTTTGTTCAAACAGTAAAAGCTAGCCTTGTGTAGCATTCTAAACAAGAGTGCCTTGTCTTGCATAAAGCTAACCTCTCATTATTCCACGCCTCTCCAAGATTTGATAGTTCAATTAAAATGCTTACCTCGGTGCACAACATTTGCACAGGCAAACAATAATAAGAAAAATGTAGTGGAGTTACTTTCGATTAAGTTCATTTTTGTTTTCTCTTTGCATAGATGAAAATATCAATATAGTAAAATTTTGTCGTTGAAAATATATTTTCTTCTAGTTTGTGATTGGTTGCTACATCGTGTACGTGTGATTTTTCTGTTTTTACTTTTACTACTTTGTCAATGTGTCACCTAAAAAATTTCTTTTCATCAACTTAAAATTGAATCTTTGTAAAGCGTTTTCCCTCAAATTTGTCTTGAATGTACTCTTTTTTGCAGCACAAAATTGAGTTTTACAAGGTGGAACGCTGATTGGAAAAGCGCTACTTCCTTGTATGAGCAAGCTGGTCTGTGACTTTCTTTGCCATACTTGTTTTCTTGATAGAAATTTCTTCATACTGGAGCACATAAGTGAAATTCGTTTCTCTTTAAAGCGGTTGCGTATAGGTTCAGAAAGGACAATGAGAAAGCAAAAGATGCATTTGAGAAGGCCTCGAAAGGGCAAGAAATGATCTCCTCGTATCCTTAGGAAATATTCCTGCAGTTTTTGTTCTTACATTCACATCATTGGACAATCATCTAGTGTGCCCTTAACTAGTTTTATAGACCATGGGATGCCGCTAAGCATATGGAATCTGCTGCTGCTTTAGCAAAGGAGCTTGGACGCTGGAATGAAGTATCTGATTTTTATCGTAGAGCTTCAGAATTATACCGTGAATGTGGAAGGGCCCAACCTGCATCGGATGCTCTAGCAAAGGGTGCCAGGTAAATTTAAATAACAGTCTTATAATTATGAACAATGTGGAAGCTTATGTGCTGAACATAATGTTATGAAATCAGTGCCTTGGAGGAGAAATCTCCTGAAGAAGCTATTAAAATGTATGATGAGGCTTGCACAATTCTAGAAGACGATGGGAAGGAACAGATGGCTTTTGACTTGTATCGTGCTGCAGCAGCTTTGTACATTAAGATGGAGAAGTAAGACCACCTTGATGCCTGATTATTGTAATTTCAGTATTTCACACTGTTTGCTATATTTATATGGCATCTCAATCATGATTTCCTTAGGAATTTAACTCCATTCTTCTTGCATGTGAAGTGAGCTTTTTAGTAAACAAAGAAATAGAAGCAGAAAATGTTTTAAACCTACATTGAAGGATCGACACCATGAATTGTATTATGAATTTAACACCTAGGACTTTTAGTAAGGTACTTGGGTTTGATATTTACTATCCCACATAATGAAGGTAGGGTGTAGCTGCTTGCACACTTTCGCAAACTAACTCAGTAAATATAACTGATAGAATTGCATTCGCATAATTTTTAGCATTGCAAGTAATCTTTAACATAATCATCTTATATTTATCCATCTTTTGTCCTGTGACAGGTATTCAGATGCCGCTGCTTTCTTTCTAAGACTCGGTTCTGCTGCCGATAAGTGCAATGCCATGAACAGCCAATGCAAGGTAATCTTCTTTTCTTTTTAAACTATAATGTCTGTAGTCTGTACTTAATTATCCAGAGACTGCAAGCTTTTTATTGAACTGAGAATATTAAAAAATAGGACATGATATTTGTATCTTGCAAGTTTGTCTGTGATCACATCTTTAATACAAAACTTGCTAATTCATGTATGGAGTATGATTTCTTGAACATATAACTTGTCTGATTCAAAAGTTGTTTCTTGTATTCAGGCTTATCTGAGTGCGATCATCATCTACCTTTATGCGCATGATTTTCAGCAAGCTCAGAAATGCTACAATGACTGCTCAGAGTAAGCTTTGTCCATTTGTTGCAGTTACTATCACTGACGAAATTTTGTATAATAATATTTGTGCCATCTGTGATATTGCAGGGTTCAAGCCTTCCTCAATAGCGATCAGAACAGGTGTGCAACGAAACTATTATCTGCTTATGAGGAAGGTGATGCTGAAGAAATCAAACGTATTGGTCAATCAAGTGCCTTCAATCACCTTGACCATGTGGTAATTGTTTTCATATTCTCTAATCTCTATAAAAGACCATGCATCCCTGTATTGTAACGGCAATTCTTTGGTGTTTAAATGGTTATACCAGAAGTTGTCCTCTTCTGTTGCATGTCTGTAAAATGGTGAACAAGGAGCCAAGGAAATTGTTGGTAGAACCTGTCATTTCTAATATCTGCAGTCCTGAATATCCGTGTACATTGTAGGTCTTACGTAACAACAGGACAAAACGCAAATGGTGTATCTTCCATCCTGGTGTTCACTGATTCAGCAGTGATATGCATGCTGCCTCTACCATTCATAGAATCAATTGCATGCAAGAAAACAACTAACTGTATTCCGTTTAGCACTTGTCTTACCAAGTGATCGTCAACTGCTCGATATTCTAGAGTCTAGAACATTTTGCATTCTATTTGATGTAATATTTTCTTCATTGATTGTTTATGTGACTAGAACTTGTCTTCGGTTCAGGATCCATGGTGACATTTGGTTTCTGTACATCAATGCAGGTAATTAGGCTCGCAAGGAAGCTACCAACAGGTGATGTGCAGGCCATTAAGAAAGCAGCTGATGATGGCGAGGACTCCTTGGACGAGGATGACCTAACTTAAAACGAACTTCCAAGGTCAAAATGCGGAGAGCAAACAGGTGAAGGGAACACTCGTAGTATGCCGTCAATGAGGAGGAACAGTTGTAAAAAGAAGTAATGTGAATTACATACTAAATACTTGTGGGCGGCATCTGTATCAAGAAATTTGTCACGCTCAATTCTGCTTCATATCAACATATATTCTGGTTGTTCGGTGGTATCGAGACTTTTTGGTGTGTTTATGTTGCCTGTGCTGTGTGATTTTCGCAAATCCAGTCTGATCTGATGTACATGATGTCTCAGAAACACGGATACGGCAGGGAAGGGGCGTATCCCGTGTCGGATATGTATCCGACACGGATACGCCTGGGATACGGCCGGGATACGTATCCACAGCGTGTCCGCATATCCCTAAACAGTGATGCTAGAAACTCACGAACGGATACGTATCCAACGGCGACGAGCCGGCCGTGCGCGCCGCTCGGTCCGCCTGCGCTGCTCCGCTCGCCCGCGGCCGCGTGCTGCTCCGCTCCTCCCATGGCTGTCCGCGCTGAGCGGAGAGGAGGAGTGTAGGCAGCAGGGGAGGGGGAGATCCGGTGGCGGCGGAGGCCGCGCCGAGCAGAGAGGAGGAGGGTAGGCAGCGGAGAGGAGGAGGATCGGCCATCCCCGCCCCCCTGCGCCTGGCCGCGCGCGGCGGCGCCGGCTCGCTGGCCCGCACCCGTACCCATCCCCGCCAGCGCCCGGCAGCCGCTCGCCGGCGAGGCCGAATCGAGGCCGGCCGGCCGCGCCTGATCCGCCCTTGTGCCACCGCCCCGCCGCGGTCCACCCTCGCGTCGCGGTCCGCCGGTCCGCCCGTGCACCACCGCCCCGCCTGTGCTGCTGCTGCTTGGCCTACCGCAGTGGAGAAGAAGGGGAGGCGGAGGAGCAGAGGAGAGAGGAGGTAGCGGAGGGAGAGAGAGAGAGAGACACGAGGAGGGAGGGAGGGTGCTGGGACCGTGAGAGAGAGTGAGGAGGGAAGAGGAACAGATAAGGGTGAGAGAGATAAGGGTGAGTTATTTGTTGGGTTGTAGCTGCAGCTACTGCCGTCCAACAGCTCAGCTGGCTGCTTTTCAGTCCAGCCGAACGTGCTGTTTGATATGTATTATTCTTCATTTATTTATTTAAAAAAATAGTAAAACGTATCCGCGTATCGGGTTTTTTAGAAAATTGCCGTATTCGCGTATCCGTATCCTTCCGATACCGATACACGTATCCGTATCCGTGCTGCTTAGCATGCTGTGCAAGCACAAACGAAATCCACAACTCTGACAATTTGCCTGTTACATTATATATTTTGTTAACGTGGATGATGGATGCTCTGCACCTGTTTAGTTGGTGAAAAGATTTGGATTTTGGTACCGTAGCACATTTCGTTGTTACTTGATAAATAATGTCTAATTATGAACTAATTAGACTTAAAAGAATCAACTCGTGCTAATCAGTTAGACTATATAATTAATTATTTTTTCAATTACATTTAATGTTTTATGCATGTGTTCGAAGATTTGATGTGACGGGTATTGTAAAAAAAATTTAGGAACTAAACAGGCCGTTCCAATTTCTCCCACCACCTCCCTCTCATCATGCTCATCCTTTTAGTTTCTCCATGAACACATCATATTAGAACCTGAATTTTTGTAGACTGCTGACAAGGACCATTTTCTACCTCCATGAATTTCCTTGAAATTTTAACGAATCCATGCCCCTGGCAAATGGGGTCCAATCAGATTAACCAACCACCCAAGGTAGAAACCCCCCTCCTCCCCCCCCCCCCTATGCAGCATATCATATCACCATTATGCGGAGATTCACTCCCGGTACCCATGAATTTTCACCAGATTTTTACACGCCCGTAACTCTGGTAAAGGGGCGCGAATCGGATTCTTGGGGTGGACGGTATTCAAATACCGTCCACACCCCCTGTTTCCTCAGGCAGTGGCGCAGTGCCAACTGCCAAGCACTGGCGCCGTGGTGCGCCGTGTTCCCTCCCTACACCGCCAGCGTCAGGTGGTCGTTGTCCCTTCTAGGGGGCGGCGCGCGTCTGCCGGAATCGGTCGCCGGTCCTCTAGGTTCCTGGTGCCGGACCGTGCCGCGCGACCGCGGGCGGCGTATGCGCAGTTCGTCCGTCCGCTCGGCCCGCGCAACCGCCGTCCGATGATCGACGTCTATTGCGCCTGACGCTACTGAAGCACCACGTCCATTGCGCGTGACATCAGCTCAGAGCGTGCCTGTCCCATGGCGTCGAGATGTCGCGGGCGCTCTCCAGGATGGCATGCGCACGCTTACCACAAGCCCCCAAGAGGCCACGAGCGGGCGTCGGTACCATGGGACATCAGATGCGCCACGAGCGGACACCGGCAACGCCATGGACACCGCCTGCGCCCGGTGTGACGGCGACATGAAGCAGTGCGCCGGCCTCCTTTTTCCTGGTGCGCGCGGCACGCGCCCATGCCGAACGCGCCATCGACGATCACCGGCACGTCGGTTCGCCAGCCAATGCAAGCTCCACATCTGGGCACGGGGCGAAGCACCAAGGTGGTAGAAGGAAACACGGGTAGAAGGAAACGGCAGCGCGAGGAAGACGTCGTTCCCCGGGCAGCGATTGGGGACGGGGGTGGACGGTATTTCAATTACCGTCCACCCCCGGTCTCGTATCTTCCTCTAATTCCGGATCCAAATCGCAACAACAAATTCTGAAAAAATTCTCACCCACTGAGGAGGAAATTTGGAAACAGTCCACAAAATTTCAGTCTCATCCTCGATCTGTGGAGGGAGAAATTAAATTGAGAAAATCTGGAGGCGGGGTGGACGGTATTTCCACCCCGTGTCCTTCTATTTCAGTTCATTAGGAGCCAAACCGAGCCTAAAAAACCTGAGAAAATTCATGGAGGCTGGGGATGCAATGGAGAATCACTGCAACAGGTTTGAGACCCAGGCTCGATCCCATTGTTGGGGAACAAATACAAAACCATGGTGTTCGTTCCTTCTGTTTCAGTCTTTTTTTTTTCGCCGTACCTTTTTTTCCTGAACCTCGCAGGTGCAGGCCCCTGTTTGTCGTTCAGTCTATTCACCTCGCCGTCGTCACCGAGCCAGATCACACGCCGTCTTACGATGGCTATTGGTTCGCATCTGCTGCGTCACCTCCCCGTAGAACTTGGCGCACAGGTTGCTCAGGTGGCTCTCCACGTAGATGAGCTCGTCCAGCTTGTCGAAGCGCCCGTCCATCTCCAGCACCGACACTTGCCAAAACTCATTTGCCTGTAGAAGTAGAACGCAAGGGACGGAGTTTTAGTAGAATCCGTTGCATGTTATATTGTTCAGTAGCTGTGAAAAACGAATAAGCTTGTTCGGTTCATTTGCCTCTGCGGTTGCATTCACTGACTGAACTTGCAAGTTGTCAGCAGTTCAGCAATCAGAATGCGCAACACATTGGAAGGCTCATCCGGCGCACGAGAATCGCCATAGTGCTCCGCCAAATACGACAGCGCGCGAGAAGGGACAACGAAAGCCACGCGGGTCTGGTCGGGGGACTGGCCGGCCGCGAAGCACCCGTGCCATGGCGGACGGCAGCCGCCGCGTCCTTGCCGCCGGGCATGTGAAGCGGCAGAGCGCATCCTCTACGTGCGTCCGTGGAGTGGTTGAGGACGTCGGCGCGGTAGCCTTCCCAGTGGCGGCCGTCGGCGTCGGCAGGGATCGTCGGGAAGGACGCCATTCCCCGGGCGGTGGTTGGTTGGGGACGGGGGGTGGACGGTATTTCAAACACCGTCCACCCCCGGTCTCGTATCTTCCTTCAGTTCCTGATCCAAAACACGACGAAAATTTCTGAAAATATTCGCACGGACCGAGAAGGAAATTTCGAAATAGCCCACCAAATTTTAGTCTCATCCTCGGTCTGTGGAGGGAGAAATTAAATCGAGAAAATCTGGAGGTGGGGTGGACGGTATTTCAAGTACCGTCCACCCCCGTGTCCATGTATTTGAGTTCATTAGCAGCCAAACCGGGATCTAAAAACCTGAGACAATTCATGGAGGCTGGGGATTCAATGGAGAATCACCGCACCAGGTTTCAGACCCAGGCTCGATCCCATAGAATGCGAGCAATTATAAAACCATGGTGTTCGTTTCTTCTGTTTCAGCCTTCCTTCGCCGTACCTTTTTCTGAATTGCTCTGAATCCTGAATGCTGCAAGCTTCAGGTAAGGTGCACGTTCTTGTTGCATTCCTGCCTGATCAGATGGTATAGATAAGTTATTAAGGTTGAAATAGGACATATTGCTAATATCAAGAATGATCCTTAAACGGTTGAATTGCCAAGCTTGTCAGAAATACAGTTACCTCTACCACATGCATCTGTTTTCGTTTCCGTCAAGCTGAGTAGCTGACCATCTGCAAATCAGTATCAGAGTACAGAGCAGGAACTGCCCATGGACTGACTAGCCTCGGGGGCTCTGCAGCTGCATGCAGAGTGGTGGATGGCTGGATGCAGTACCAATTGTGCTGCAGATGTTCGAATTGGCAAATCTTCAGGTTGAAAGTTAATCTTAAATCCACTGACAGAAGTCGGAAGCTATCAGAGCAGAGCATTGCTACCTAGCTTCTTGATTACCGTAGTTTGTGTTGTCCAACATCTTCTGAAGTTTGAAACTCTGAATGCTGGAAGCCTTATCCTGCTCATTGTCATTGTCATTGAGCACGGAAGAAGACGGCCAGCAGCAACGGGAGGCAGTAGAACTGCCGTCCTGTACTTTCTGCAAATCAAGTCTTCCTGCTCGTTTGTGTAATCTGGGGAACTCTCACGCAGTCTCCTGCTCTGTGCATGCTTCAGGAATCAGAATTGGTTTCATTAACCATTCAGAAGGACATTTCATTCTGAAATGAGTAAAATTTGGGTTTGGCCTTTGGATGGCTCACCCGATTCGACAATTCAATTCTCCAGCATCCTGCCGTCAGCTTGCCATGGTGCATCATCAATGTAAGCAGCCAGAACAAAACAAATACACATCTATTGAGGTGCACGGGCATCCCATCAACGAAATGCCCTCGAGCGAAAGTATTAGGAGCTAGTACATCCTGCAGACACCGGTGATCTCGAAAGCAAAAGCTGCAAATAAAGCACCAACGCTCTGACGCGGGTGGTTTGCCACATCATCACACGACACACGAACAAGCTAGTAGAGCCACGTAAGCACGCGTACCCGTACATACATGTCTACACGCACGACACGAGCAACTGAACATGGAGAAAGGGCCCATGATGAAGGGCGCGCGCGGTCACGGCGACTTCTTGTCCGCCTTGCGAGCCGGGGGGAGCCCAGGAACGCCGGGCACGGGCGGGAGCTGCACCCCTGGGCCTAGCACGGGCGGCAGCGTCGGGATCAGCGGCAGCCCTGTAGCCTGCTTCTCCTCGCCGACGACGCCTCGCCGCCGCTCCCTTTCAGCTCCCTGCCGTCGCAGGGGCCTAGCAGCAGGAGCGCCGCCACCAGCAGGAGGGCAGCAGCAGCCTTCGCAGCCTTGGCCATCGTTGCCGTAGAGTTTGTTGTGGATATGCACTACAGGAGCGACTGTGACTTGCATGAGCCTGCGAGTGACGTCGCCATTTTATACCGAGAAGCAGGGGAGGCCCGGGGACGCGTGGAGCGCCGGGACGGGGCGCGGGTGTCCTCGTGGCAGGCGCTGGCGGCGTGACGCGAGGCCGGCGGGCGGTGGACGCGGGTAGCTTCGGGTGCCTCACGGGCGGGGAGTTGGGCATGGCTCGGCCGGGGCGCCGCCGCATGTGCGTGCAGGACTGCAGGCGCATGGGGCCGACGGTTCCGTTCGGCCGTGGCGAGATGTGCGTGGCTGCGTCTGGCGCAACCGGCGCCCCCGGGAAGTCCGGCCGGGACCCAGCACGTCACGTGTCGGCGCGCCTGCCTTCTCTCGCCGCGCCGTTCACGATCGCTGCCGCGGGCCGCGGGTGCTGCAGAATAAGGGAATGCAAGGCGGCGTCCAGCCGGCGGGGGTGCGGCGCAGCGCCCCGGGCCGGCTCGCGTCCTTCCGCGGTTTTGGACAGCTGCGGGCTTGCTCGGCCGGCACGTTTGTTGTGGCTAGTAGCGCATGTTTGTTTGCTGTTTGATGCACAGATATCGCTTGGAACCGTGCAAAACAGAGCATAGAGTTCATAGAGCACACAAAGTATTCCATCAAATAATACTACATGAAAAATACGAGCACTAACCGACCTTAGCTCAGTTGGTAGAGCGGAGGACTGTAGTCGTTGCAGATAAATCCTTAGGTCGCTGGTTCGAATCCGGCAGGTCGGAATATATTTTTCATTTTCATTAATTTTTTTAGCTCGCGGCAACGGGCGTACACCGCGTAGAACACCATGCAGGTGAAGCCGATCCATCACCGCGCGCCACACGGCGCACGGCCAGGATCTCGCGCGCAGGCGCGCAGCCTCCACGGTCCACCGACCGAGCTGGGCACCGGCGAGAGGAACACGGCGGCGCAGCCAAGCAGCAGGACGGCAAACAGGACCAGCACTAGCACCGCGTACCGGCACCGCACGGCCCCGGGCGCGAGCCAGCCCGCAGGCCGCAGCTTCCGTTAAAACTTGGGTCCACCATGACCCCAGCAGCAATCATGGTCGCATTTGGCTGCCCTCGGGAGTGTCACAGCTCACACAGCACACTGCGCTCACGTCCGGTTGGTGGGGGAGCACTGAGGAGGGAAAGACACAAGCGCAAGCGTGCCCGGTGGGGAAATAAATAGTAGTATACCGAAGGCAACTTCCCGGGTATAGAGAATGAGCGAAATCAACAATACTTCCCGGGTATTTACAAAACTTGGGAGGGGGTCACTTTAATTTTGTTCAAGGAGAATAAAGTCTGCTTTTATTTGAAAGCCAAAAGGTTCGGTACAAGGAGTTACTGGGGGAAACCTCAAACCAGTTTGCAATAAGCAACGAAACACACATAAAAGAGCTAAGGGGATCACTCCACTTAGAGCAAATATTATGACCGGCTCAAAGTGGGCGAGATGTTACGTGGAGGGGAGAGAAAGCAGGAGAGAGAGAGCGAAGCGAGCGACTCACTACTCGCCGGCCTAAAGCGAGCGAAGAGCACTGTGATGTGATTCCATTGGCTGCAAGTCGCTGTCCCACCGCTGCGCTGTGCTCCGCTGCTGCCGTTCCACATTAAATGCTATCCACGCTGGACTCTCTTCCGTCGGCAGCGGGCGCAACTATTAGCGCTACTCTTACATGGCTGATCCGGTTCCCGAAGTAAACCAGAGTGAGTTGATGAGCAAACCCACACACACTGCGGCCTAAAGGCTCGGACTCAAACTCTGACAGCACTCCTACCTACTCCTTTTCCTTCAGTCTTCACACATTGGGTTTTGCAGGGTGGATGAATGTCGTGGACGCTGCGCTGTGCTCCGCTGCTGCCGTTCCACATTAAATGCTATCCACGCTGGACTCTCTTCCGTCGGCAGCGGGCGCAACTATTAGCGCTACTCTTACATGGCTGATCCGGTTCCCGAAGTAAACCAGAGTGAGTTGATGAGCAAACCCACACACACTGCGGCCTAAAGGCTCGGACTCAAACTCTGACAGCACTCCTACCTACTCCTTTTCCTTCAGTCTTCACACATTGGGTTTTGCAGGGTGGATGAATGTCGTGGACGCGTGCTAGGTGTTTGTTCATGTTCCCGTTGCCAAAATAGGCAGGACACCTTAGGGCCTTATCGCACTCGTGGCAAATCCCATAAAGCAAGGAAGGAGCCGCTGCTGACCCGGCCTCACCTTTGACATAAACTCTTGTCATGTGCTGCCAAATATACGACTCCCCGCTGTTGTGAGCACCGGATTTGGAGCACTTCGACGGTGGCGCTGCCTCTTTGCCCTCTTCGTACACTCTTCGAACCGCAATATCCTCCTGCGAGCAAGCCAAGCAAATCAGATCAGGCAAGGTTTGCGTGTAATGGTTGTGTAATTTTGGTATGGTTAGTGGGTTGTGCCCATACCCGGATCTGCATGGCACCTTCACCGCACGGCTTGAGCGCAACATATTCGTCGGCGAGCCAGTGCGTCCTCTTACCGCATTTCATGTACTCCAGCGTCCTCCACAGACCTAAGATATCTCCCGAGGCAGACGGATCACGGATCGCTTTGGCCTCTTTTTCTTTCCAGTAGCCTGCCTTCTTATCGCCGTCGTCCAGCTTTCCCTGGAACCTGGTGATATAGCTCTGTTTGGATGTTGGGGGTTCCTGTGGATCCCCGAAGAAGCCGCGGTACTTGCAGTCGCCATTGATGCGATTCTTGATCAAGTAGTCCGCTGCAGCATGGATGGACCGGGCAAATAATGGATCATCAATGCATTTCTGTTCCATTTTATCCAACAACTCGAGCAGTGCGGTAGCGTCGACGTGTCCCAAATGGAGCGCGCGGGCCCCGCGGATGCTGTGACAGACCCGCCGAGTTAAAACATTTAATTAAGCGTAACCGTCATCACCTGGCGCATTAGCTTAATTAAGTGTAACTTGACAGGCTGTTTCCAACCCACAGGCCGATCGAAACACACCAGAAGTCTCGCACGAAGGCGAGCGCAGTACCCAGCACAAAAAAAAATCTTACATAAACAGAAATAATATTAAGACTTTTACAAAATAGCTTAAATTTAAAATTTACAAAATAAAAGATAACAGCGGAAGAGAATCTAACTTACAGAGCATTTTTACTAGAGGATAAATAAAACGAACTAAATAAATCGAGAACTACCGAGACGTGAAGACATGGCGCCACATCGAGCCCACCGATGTGAAGCCTAGTTAGCTCCTATACCTGAAATAGGATAAACAACAAACCCTGACCAACTAATACTCAGTAAGACTTACCCGACTATTGGGTATACTTAGCCCATATATCTAAACATGTACGGCCTTTGACTAGTGGTTTGTTTTGCAGAAAGAGCGACTAAAGTAATTCTTTACTTTCACTATTTTAGCTTCAGGTTCTATATAAATTAACTCTCATTTAATATTTGCATAGACCCACTATAGAAATCATGGTGATGCAAACAAAAAATTATTCCATGTGCTCAATATTTTACATAAATATACATAACTCACATTCTAATATTTCGCTACGATGCAGCAAAGAGATCAAGGCCCCTCATGACCGCGAAACACGGCGAATCGATCCGATTTAACCTTGCAAGGTGGACCTAACCAACACGGCACGCAAAAGCCCCATCGGACCCCACGCACCAACATTTTCCCTCCCCGCCTCGAAGAACCAGCCCAACGACATATGGTCAGCCGAGCTCAACGTGAGACCACCAAAAGTAAACATATGCATCCAAATTCTCCGCGACTACTCGACTCACCCTAGGAGTTGGGTGCGGGTTCCTGTACTTTCGGAACAAAGCAGAACTCGGCTTACCGGTTTCGACTACCTCCTACTCCCGGTATGCGGTTAGTACAATTCAATCCCCGATCAGCACTGCCACAACAACCGGTCCTTAATCGACTCAGACGGGGCTAAGCCACCTAGGAACCCTGTCCTGCTGCCATACCTATCCATCATCCCCGCCCGGTCTCACATCTCCATATCCATTTCAATCCATTCCTCAAATATTGAAGTATAAAGATAATAATGTATCTCGCGAGTAACCGGTAATTACTCGGCTTCTAAAGTTTCCTGTGTCTCGCGAGTGACACGAAGTCACCCGACTTCTACCGGACTCTTTTAGCCTGTCACCACTATCGACCTAGACATACTAGTAAAAATTTAGGGAAACCTAGGGATCATGCAGCTAGGGTTCCAATCAATTCCTAATACGTAATGCACAAGTAATACATAAAATATATACATAGTGAAACATAATTTAAAATAATAGGACATGCACCGGGGTTTGACTGAGGGTACACTAAGTTAGTGTTAATTCTAGTAAGGAATTGGGCCCTTCCGACCATTGGGCCGGGTCTTCACGAATTCCTACTCAATCCTGCTTCGCCGATCCTGGGCTTCACGATCCATCTGTAGTCGATGTTCTCACCACGTACTCTATATGAATGCATATGAACTGCCAATTAATGCACATGAAATATGTAATGCAAACAAAATTTTACCACCACAAAAACAACTACCGACCGATTATAAACACTACGATTTACATATGATTACGCCTGTCAGACCTGACTCTACCGGTCAGACCGGTATACCAAACCGGTTAGACCGGTTATGACCGGTCAGACCGGTCCCTGCACCGGTCATACCGGCTGACCGAACATGATAGCAACAACACTCATCATGTATGTAACATTTTCGTCATTAACTCCATAAAATGATACCACTCAACTTACTATACGGCCTAGCATGAACCCTAGCAATATATCTTTAATATGAACTAACTAACTCGGCCTAGAGTAGAATAAATTCACTAAAGTAAACCATGAATACATCCTCGTGATAAGCAAAATCTAGTATAATGTAGCTACTGATACAGTGTTCTAATTTAATTTACAAGACTCTTCTCAAATATAAACTATTCCTTAATGCATAGACGTACTAACATATGGAGAAACCAACTAACATATCAAACTACGTTTTCTGGACGTGAAACTTTTATGGTGAACTACACATGCCTAAATTAAACTACTGCCTAGGTTTCATAATTTGTGGACTAATAGATTTGTCGAAACTAATTAAATAAGCCTAAAACACATTCTAAATCTTTAACGGGGCAAAAAGGTTATTTCACAATAATTAACATTTTTCCCTTGGAGATTTAGATCTAAACATTCAAATGGAACTACTTTTGTATTTTTAGAATTTTTCTTTAATTTATTAGGCAACCTACAAGTTTCGTCAAATGAATAAAAGGGGCACACACCGGTCAGACCGGTGCCTAATACCGGTCAGATCGGTTTCGGCTGAGCCGGACTGGCACAGGGCCACGGCCAACGGCACGGCGAGCAGCCCTTGCCGGCGGTGAGGCCGGACGGCGGCGGTGTGGGGCGGTGTAGCGGCAGCGTTGCTGGGCAAAGCCGGCGCACGCGGCGGCACAACGCAGGGGTGCTTGCACACGGCCCGCGGCAAACGGCAGCAAGGCGGCGGCGGCAACACCACGAACGAGCGCGGAAACTATGGGAACGCGCAAGAACGAGGATAGCACGAGAATCAGCACCTCACCTAGCTTCGATTTGAGCCGCTGGACGAAGAAAACAGTGGCCGGAGCTAGGAGTTCGACGTCGAGGTGGAGCTCGACGGCCATGGATGGCCGGCAGCCGGAGAACCTTTGTTTCCCGGCCGTGCGGCGGCCGGAGCTCGTCTCGGAGGGGTTGAGGAGGGAGCTTGGAAGGTGAGGGAGCTTCGGTTGGCGGCGATTTGAAGACGGTGGGGCGGAGGCCGGGGATTTGGCCGGCGGGAGCGAGCTGCTCGAGCTCGTTCGAGCTCTGCTCAAGGAAGAAGAAGGCCGAGGAGCTGAGCGTGAGAGAGAGAGGGAAAAATATCAGGCGGCCGTCTAGGGAGAGGGACGAGGACATTCGACGCCAGGGATGGCCGACGCGTGGCATCGCTCGCCGGCGACGATGCTCGACGCACGGCAACCGGCGCAACCGGTCTGACCGGCCGGCGACACCGATCGGACCGGTCGGAACATGGGGGTGTTACAATCCTACCCCCTTAAAAAAATCTCGTCCCGAGATTTAAGGAGAAAGCAAAGGGCCGAGGATTCACTTCTAAAAAGACTGTATAGAACTAACAAATGTTAGCCATCGTGCGCACTTGATTAAATGCAGTTCTGGATATCTAAAGAAAACTAAGGGAAACACTTGAAGGAAGAAAAAACTCTAACGAGGAATCAACTCCAAGTTGCTTATACGAGATCAATAGAAGCCTAACATCGATCGAATCAAATTCTTTTTGGTTGAGACCAGGAATTATTGAAGTATCAAGGAAAAGTTTTTGCCCAGGACTATTCTTACTCAATAATGTTTGTTAATTGAGTTGCATGATGCAAAATGCACATGTTGCTATGCACGTTAGTACACTATGACCCCCACAAACTCCCATATAAAACAACCCATTCACACTGTCATTCCCCGAGAGCCTACCCCCTTAAAGAATAAATGCAGCAGAAATCGATTCCAAATATTGCACAAAAGGAACGACGGCGTAGTTTTATCCACACGCACTTAAGCACCGGCGCGCTCCCAGGAGCACAATCGCGTGGCGGCCGCACACGCGAGGCCCTAGGTCCCGTCGCGGCACTATAGGTCGTGGGACAAATCTCCACCATATAAGAATCAATAATAGAAATCCGAATAACACGATTGAATACCAAGAGATTAATTTCCTAACTCTGCATGGCCCAACAATGCAATGCGATGTAATGCAATAAGGTGGTTCCCATGCAACAAACGTGCGACCTTATTTATGCAAGATGACTATAATGTCTGGGATCAAGTTCTTGATCTATTCATTTTCGTTTGAGCAAGAATGCAAGCAGAGCTATTTAAGATCTAGGAATCAAGGCGATTAGAAATTACCGAATATCAATATTAGAAGAACACTAGGATGTTTCTAGTCACTAAGAATGGTCAGGATGGTTGATCTTCGATTATTTGGATGAAAAACTTAGATACGAGAATATACGATCTCGACTTATCATTGACCAATGCGGAAGGTTTAGATCGAATAAAACGGTCATAGAACCACTTATGCTAGGGAAGGTTTCATTTAAGAATAATATCCTTTTCACAAACCTTGGGAAAAATGTCGATAGTAGTGGAAACAAAATTAAAGTAAAGAGAAGGTCTACAACTGCACTACACTACAGGCATAAAAATCTAACATGACCGGTCAGGCCGCCCACCAAACCGATCAGACCGACTACCACCAGTCAGACCGGTACTACAACCGGTCAGACCGGCTAACTAAATTATATAGACAGATTTGCACACTCAGCACCCAAGTGTGCAACCCCGATATCCATCCGCATCAAGGCGTGTGTACGCAGTGCAGCAGGGACAGAAGTCTACATGTGAGATGTGCATGGCGACGTTAAAATTGAGGTTGGTCAGTAGTAGAATATTTCCATGCTAGGATAATACGGAACGGTCATTGAGCCATGGGTTAGTGAATTTTTAGCCATTTGTCCTAAATGGTAGGCTAACAGGAAACAAAAAGTCTATGTTGGAAGGTATCAACGAGATCTATCAATGCTGACCGTTCTTCTTTTGTTATCATTTTTTTTTGAAACCGTCAACTTGTAGATAACTTGTAGAGCACTTAATCTGTCTAACCTTTGGATGCAGCATTATCCAAAAACTCCTAAGCAACATTTATTTATTTATTAAAAATCTTAAAATTATATCAGCAACCAACAACTTCATAAGTAGATGTTTGAATGAATTTCCAAATTTAAACATGTCAAAGTTTAAGATAATATAAATCATAACTCAAATTTTTATCCCTAGAAATTTTTTCCTCAAATTCAACCAGCACATTACTATACCTTTCTCATTAATGAGTTACTAAGGGAAAATACTCTTAGTTGGGAGATTTGAGCCACAAGCTACCAGCGAAGAATGTCGGAACATGTGTGATGTGCTAACAAGGTGAAAAGAACACACGCAAGTGCCAATACACAAAAATATTAAAATCAAGTGAGATGATATGAAGCATGCATAATCTATACGTTCTTACAAAAGAAAATTTTTGCCACTCAACTATGGCAATATACGAGATTATTGCGGTGGCACAATACGTACTCTCGCTATATACACTAGCAGTCTACTATGAATTTTTCCTACGTAAGCGGGGTTAGTGTACCTGCAGAAAAATCACATTATATAATATATATCTACATCCCAGAATACTAATTGCCTAGAAGTTAGTTGCTATTATATATCTAAACACCTGATATAACCTACACTATATAGGGCTTACGAACTAATTTCTCCTAATCCCTTGAGCGCAAAAAAAACGTATTTTTCTGAAACTCCTTTTTAGTTTGGAAACATAAAAATAATGATGCTGGTACCCCTGGTGCATTTCAGCTCTGATACCAGCTGTGACAGACCCGCCGAGTTAAAATACTTAATTAAGCGTAGCCGCCATCATCTGGCGCATTAGCTTAATTAAGTGTAACTTGACAGGCTGTTTTCAACCCACAGGCCGATCGAAACACACCAGAAGTCTCGCACGAAGGCGAGCGCAGTACCCAGCACAAAAAAAAATCTTACATAAATAGAAATAATATTAAGACTTTTACAAAACAGCTTAAATTTAAAATTTACAAAAGAAAAAATAACAGCGGAAGAGAATCTAACTTACAGAGCATTTTTAGTAGAGGATAAATAAAATGAACTAAATAAATCGAGAACTACCGAGACGTGAAGACATGGCGCCACATCGAGCCCACCGATGTGAAGCCTAGTTAGCTCCTATACCTGAAATAGGGTAAACAACAAACCCTGACCAGCTAATACTCAGCAAGTCTTACCCGACTATTGGGTATACTTAGCCCACATATCTAGACATGCACGACCTTTGGCTAGTGGTTTGTTTTGCAGAAAGAGTGACTAAAGTAATTCCTTACTTTCACTATTTTAGCTTCAGGTTCTATATAAATTAACTCTCATCTAATATTTGCATAGACCCACTATAGCAATCATGGTGATGCAAACAAAAATTTATTCCATGTGCTCAATATTTTACATAAATATACATAATTCACATTCTAATATTTTGCTACGATGCAGCAAAGAGATCAAGGCCCATCATGACCGCGAGACACGGCGAATCGATCCGATTTAACCTTGCAAGGTGGACCTAACCAACACGGCACGCAAAAGCCCCGTCGGACCCCAAGCACCAACCTTTCCCCTCCCCGCCTCGAACTACAGGAACCAGCCCAACGACATATGGTCAGCCGAGCTTAACGTGAGACCACCAAAAGTAAACATATGCATCCCAATTCTCCGCGACTACTCGACTCGCCCCAGGAGTTGGGTGCGGGTTCCTGTACTTTCGAAACAAAGCAGTACTCGGGTTACCGGTTTCGACTACCTCCTACTCCTGATATGCGGTTAGTACAATTCAATCCCCGATCAGCACTGCCACAACAACCGGTCCTTAATCGACTCAGACGGGGCTAAGGCACCCAGGAACCCTGTCCTGCTGCCATACCTATCCATCATCCCCGCCCGGTCTCACATCTCCATATCCATTTCAATCCATTTCACAAATATTGAAGTATAAAGATAATAATGTATCTCGCGAGTAACCGGCAATTACTCGGCTTCTAAAATTTCCTGTGTCTCGCGAGTGACACGAAGTCACCCGACTTCTACTGGACTCTTTTAGCCTGTCACCACTATCGACCTAGACATACTAGTAAAAATTTAGGGAAACCTAGGGATCATGCAGCTAGGGTTCCAATCAACTCCTAATACGTAATGCACAAGTAATAGATAAAACATATACATAGTGAAACATAATTTAAAATAATAGGACATGCACCGGGGCTTGCCTGAGGGTACACTAAGTTAGTATTAATTCTAGTAAGGCCTTGGGCCCTTCCGACCATTGGGCCGGGTCTTCACGAATTCCTACTCAATCCTGCTTCGCCATCCTGGGCTTCACGATCCATCGGTAGTCGATGTTCTCACCACGTACTCTATATGAATGCATATGAACTGCCAATTAATGCACATGAAATATGTAATGCAAACAGAATTTTACCAACACAAAAACAACTACCGACCGATTATAAACACTACGATTTACATATGATTACGCCTGTCAGACCTGACTCTACCAGTCAGACCGGTATACCAAACCGGTGAGACCGGTTATGACCGGTCAGACCGGTCCCTGCACCGGTCAGACCGGCTGACCAAACATGATAGCAACAACACTCATCATGTATGTAACATTTTCGTCATTAACTCCATAAAATGATACCACTCAACTTACTATACGGCCTAGCATGAACCCTAGCAATATATCTTTAATATGAACTAACTAACTCGGCCTAGAGTAGAATAAATTCACTAAAGTAAACCATGAATACATCCTCGTGATAAGCAAAATCTAGTATAATGTAGCTACTGATACAGTGTTCTAATTTAATTTACAAGACTCTTCTCAAATATAAACTATTCCTTAATGCATAGACGTACTAACATATGGAGAAACCAACTAACATATCAAACTACGTTTTCTGGACGTGTAACTTTAATGGTGAACTACACATGCCTAAATTAAACTACTGCCTAGGTTTCATAATTTTTGGACTAATAGATTTGTCGAAACTAATTAAATAAGCCTAAAACACATTCTAAATCTTTAACGGGGCAAAGAGGTTATTTCACAAGAATTAACATTTTTCCCTTGGAGATTTAAATCTAAACATTCAAATGGAACTACTTTTGTATTTTTAGAATTTTTCTTTAATTTATTAGGCAACCTACAAGTTTCGTCAAATGAATAAAAGGGGCACACACCGGTCAGACCGGTGCCTAATACCGGTTAGACCGGTTTCGGCTGAGCCGGACTGGCATAGGGCCACGGCCAACGGCACGGCGAGCAGCCCTCGCCGGCGGTGAGGCCGGACGGCGGCGGTACGGGGCGGTGTAGCGGCAGCGTTGCTGGGCAAAGCCGGCGCACGCGGCGGCACAACGCAGGGGCGCTTGCACACGGCCTGCGGCAAACGGCAGCAAGGCGGCGGCGGCAACACCACGAACGAGCGCGGAAACTATGGAAACGCGCAGGAACGAGGAGAGCACGAGAATCAGCACCTCACCTAGCTTCGATTTGAGCCGCTGGACGAAGAAAACGGTGGCCGGAGCTAGGAGTTCGACGTCGAGATTGAGCTCGACGGCCATGGATGGCCGGCAGCCGGAGAACCTTTGTTTCCCGGCCGTGCAGCGGCCGGAGCTCGTCTCGGAGGGGTTGAGGAGGGAGCTAGGGAGGTGAGGGAGCTTCGGTTGGCGGCGATTTGAAGACGGTGGGGCGGAGGCCGGGGATTTGGCCGGCGGGAGCGAGCTGCTCGAGCTCGTTCGAGCTCTGCTCGAGGAAGGAGAAGGCCGAGGAGCTGAGCGTGTGAGAGAGAGGGAAAAATATCAGGCGGCCATCTAGGGAGAGGGACGAGGACATTCGACGCCGGGGATGGCCAACGCGTGGCGTCGCTCGCCGGCGACGATGCTCGACGCACGGCAACCGGCGCAACCGGTATGACCGGCCGGCGACACCGGTCGGAACATGGGGGTGTTACAGATGCCGTCGTCCTCCAGTGAGCCGGGCTCGGGCACCGCACCGACCGTGGCGGTGGAAATGTCGGTGGTACAGCAGTGCTCGTGGCCGAGGAGGGATTGGTCGCCTTCCGTGTGTACATGACCTCCATGTAATGCTGGCAACTTATCTCCCACAGCCACATGGGGCGCGCCTGCCGAGGGAAGGAGACTATCACCCCCGAGCGAGCCAGACGCGGGCTGAACAATTTCAGCCACAGCTGCCGCGTCGGAGGCAAGCCCTGGAGAGGGGATGCCCTCCACTGGGATTTTCGATGGAGAGGGGAGGTCATCGGCATCCTTCACACCACCATCACCGGAATCATTCAGCATGGACAACACCCAATTCTCTAGATCGCCAAGGGTGGAGTGGGTGTGCGATGATCTCAAGAGGAGATCGGACATGGATTGATCATCTTCTGGATTGCCGACGGTGGGGTGGGGTTCTGATGGTGTCAAATGGAGATTGGACATGAATTGTTTGGTTTCCGTACCAGGGTTTGTCATCACAAACTGCAGATCCATTCCTAGCGGAACTCGCGGGGACAGAGAAATCCATGGATTGATCTCCTGGATTGCCAAGGGTGGATTGGGGGTGCGATGAAGCCATGGGGTGATCGGAAATGGATTGATGATCTCCTGGATTGCCGAGATTGGGGTGAGAGTGTGATGATAAGGGGAGATTGGACATGGTGGATTGATCGGTTTGCTTATCAGGCGTTGCCATCACAACTGCAGATCAACAATAATAATGGAATAAATGAACATTGAACTGGCTGTAGCAGCTATAATTACCATCTCAAATAAACTGTGACGAACTAACGACGTCAGCTAGTGGCAATCACAATTCACAAATACTATAGTGAAAAACAAACCTAACAAGCTACGAGCAGTACCAGCGGGCAATCACAAATAGAGCCAATTCGATTTAATCCTCATTCAACTCTATACTATCTGCGCTCTACTCTATACAATTTAGGCCCTGCACATCCTAGCAACAAGCTCTAAATCCTAACCATAACGAACAGTGGAGGATTCAAGAATAGAGAGAGAAGGCATACCACACAGATCCGGTGTTGACGAGGTCGGCGGCGTGCAAATCTCCGGTGAGGTCGCGTGGATATAGCTGGGCACTGGTCGAACCCGTGAGGTCGCGCGGCGGGCTGGCGGGCTAGCGAGACTGCGGGCTGTGGCGGCGTGCCGGTCGAGCTGGCGCCGGCGCCGGCGGGGCTGGTGGCGGTGGGCGGCGGCGGCCGGCCTGGTGCGCGCAGACCGGCAGGGGCTAGGGTTTGACTTTGGAAATCGATGCTGAATGCTTTGGTATGTGGCAGGCAGGAGTGGAGGTATTACTTATACAGTATACGAGTATACAGGCATGGGTAAGGCCCAACCCGCCTGGGTCAATGACCGATTGGCCCCACGCCTCTGGGTAACAGGTGACCCAGGCGACTTGGGTAAGGGGCTACCCGCTGTTTAATTTTTTTAAAAAAACAGGGGCAACCCGCGCTTTTCCACTGAAGGATTGGCCCCACGCCCATGGGTAACCGGCGACCCAGGCGATGGGTAAGGTGCAACCCGGCTGGCCACTGACGACCCAGGCGACTGCGTTGCCGGGTATTGATGCGGGTTGACTAAGCTCCAACTAATTACACGGGTTGGCCCCACCGCTGGGTAATTGGTGACCCATGCTGCCAACGGCCAAGCGACGCTGGGTAAGGCAAAACCCGGCCTGGGCCACTGACGGATTGACCCCACGGCCCACGCCTCCGGGTAGCTGCTGGTGACCCAACCATAAGCGCAACCTGGCCTGGCCGCTGATCGATGTACTTCTTTCAAAAAAAGGCCGTGCGACTGTGCTGGTTGATGTGCGGATTGATGAAGTTCCTGATCCATAGCTAGACATTCGCGAGGCACTAACCAGCATTTATTAAACCCTTTTCCTTTTTGGGGGGACAAATCTATTGCTCGTGTTTAAATTTGAACGCACAACACTACTGTCAGTCTTCCACTGATGAAAAAACTGGTGTTCCATGGTTTGTTCGGCTACCTATAATCTCTGTTCAAAATTGAAATAAGATAACTATGAACATGTTCAACTATATGCACACATAAAAAGTAAAGTAAATGCAGTGAGAGGGGTTGTACCGTTGTAGGCAGCGCTCAGTTACAAGTCAATTTTGGACACCATTTCATTTCAATCCACCCCGATTTAATATATATGGAACATATCAAGTGCAAATCGTGCAAACTCCAATCTAAACCATTGGGTCAACATCTAAGAGACTTGGAGAGATTGGGTAATTTTACAATTAACCACCCGCTCTTGGATTGTTTAATCACATTTTCGCAAATTCCCCCTCCCACTCCCTCTGCGCCCCCCCCCGTCTCGAGTAACCGTTCAATCTTTCACATAACAGACCCTAATAAAAATTTAAAAAAAAAAACACAACCCAACCCCCAGCTTCCAGGGACACCTCAACGTCGTCATCGCACTCGACGGATGGCCTCCACCCCTGGGTAATTGGTGACCCATGCGGCCATGCGACGTTGAGTAAGGCGCAACCCGCCTGGGCCACTGACAGATTGACCCCACGCCTACGGGTACCTGGTGACCCAGCCGTCGCCGGGTAAGGCACAACCCGCCTGGCCGCTGATCGATTGGCCCCACGCCTTCGGGTAATTCGTGACCCGATCTGTACTTCTTCAAAGCCGTTCAACGTATATATAGCCCTCTCCCTGCCGTCAAACCCCAAGAAACCAGCTTCACGCACGCACCGTACAGTTACACCACCGTATCCACGCACTCAAACCACTGCGTCACAAGATCAATGGCGTTCCCGGCTCATCTGGTAGCCATCATCGCCGGAGCCGGCCACGACGTGACCACGGCGGCGGCCGCGCTGATGATCGGCGGCGCTTTCCTCGGCTCGTCGGGCCTCGCGCTGGCCATCTTCAAGGCGCCGCCGTCAGCTGCTTCCGGCAGCCCATTTCAGGTGCCCGGGTACGCCTACTACGGCTTCCTAGCCGGCACGGCGCTGTTCGGGCTCGCGGAGGCCTCGTTCGGGTTCTGGGCCGTAGCCCGCGTTTCTTCTGTGGGTTTCCATCCTGCCACTGTGCGTCGTCGTGGCCCTTGGAAGCCTTGCGTTCGTCGCGTAGTTCGTCGTCTTGTTGATTTGGATGTGGGCTTCTTCCTGCTGTACGCTCGTTTGGTTCGACCTCCCTGGCCCAACAGAGTAGATGGGCTAGGATTCGACTGGGCCGTCCTAACAAGGCCGTGGTGTGGTCTTCTTTTTTTATTTTTGGTTTCGACAAGTGGTGTGGTATGTTGTAATTAAAAAAAAAGTGGTGTGGTATGTCCGTTGTATGTGACAGTGAGTTTGTCAATCTCAGATATGATAGTCTAATCCCTTCTTAGGGATACGGTTTGTATTCATGTATTTTATAGGGTATGTGTTATTTGAGCATATGTATTTGTAATTTGTTTCGAAAACGTACGTGAGCATGCTATTGCTCAAACAATATAATCAAACCACACTACTAGTACTTTATCTTGTAGAAACAACTCATAACTATTGTGCTCCTCAGTGTCCCAATCACTAAAGTTTGTAGTATATGAAGTTTAATTTATTTAGTAGCCTGCAGCAGAACCCTGTACTGTAAAAGGACCGTTCTGAAAACCCAAAAGGAAGGAATTTTCAGAGCCGTGGCCAAATCGAACGAGACCATGCCACATGAGGATCGGTCTTGCCGGCCGCAGAGACAATAGCGACGCAATTGCGTTGCAAGAGACGAGGTGAGCCGTGAGCATCAGTTTTCTCTCCGATCCTCCGCTGCGCTGCTGTGCGCAAGTGGAGGTGTAGCCGTCCACACTCGCCACTCGTCTGCAGCAGTACTTACTATGCACGAGCACGATCCGAGGATGGCCGTGCTCACGCGCTCGCTCATCACGCCGCGACACGGTGGTAACCTACACCTTGGTGGCGTCCGGCCCGGCCGGCGCTTGGGTTGGGTCCCTTGCGGTCTCACGCGCTGGACCAGTCAGCTCTGAGCCGCTGCGGGGCAGCCGGCCTTGTGCGCCACTCCTACGCCGCCTCCGGGTGGCCAGCTCATCAGCCGCGCTCCGCACGCTGCCGCAGCTTGTGCTTGGCGGCCGCTGACCACGCCGCCTGCCCCGGTTGGTTCGGCGCAGTGGTTGTTGGGTTCGCCGCCCGCGCGCGATTCACAATTGTTTTCTTCATTTTCAAAAAAAACAATCATTTTCGCAGGGGTATCCATCATGCACGTCCCCCCAGCACCACCAGGAAGTTCACTGCGTGCCGATGCATGGCAACGGCGGCGGCCGTCGCGTGCGATGCGACAGAGAACCTTCCTTTTCGCCAACTGCCGGCTGCAGGTATCTATCATGCCAGATGGTCTCAACTCTGACTAGAAGTTCGTAATAGGTCTCAACTCTGACGAGTCCAGCAGTAACATTCCCCCGCAACTCACGTCCGGGTCGAGTAAAATCCTTTCAGCTCTGCTGGACTCACGGCCTCTTCCTTCAGACCACTGTCAGCAAGGTTTCTCAGAAAGTTGCGCGACGCAGTGTCCTTTTTTTTCCGGGACCTGACGGTGGTTTTCAGGCCTAGTGGACGGACGGAGAGACACGTAGGATGCTATGAAGAGGAAAATCTGGGTCGGACGATGACTGGTCGGAAAGTGTGGGCAGGATGCCAGGATCCGAGTGGGCCGTCCTAACAAGGCCGTGGTGTGGTGGTCTTCTTCTTTTTTTATTTCTTTGGTGAAGTAGTGTGGTGTGTCTGTTGTGTGTGACGGTGAGCGTGTCGATCTCAATTCTCAAGATATGGTAGCCTAATCTCTTCATAGAGATATGGTTCGCATGCGTGCATCCACAAAGGGTGATTGTATTATTTCAGCGTCTGTATATGTGGGCATGTTTGCTTGGGACCCTGGGAAAGCTGTCTGGCTCAGGCATGATTGTCTAGATTTTCGTAGCCTGGGGTTGGATGGTGCTGCCTGGTCGATGAGCTGCCTGGTAGGCAGCAACCAAACAGGCCATGTATGTGTTTTGGAAACTTAAATGAGCTCGTCGTTGTTGAAACAATCAAGCAACACCACCAGTAGTTGGTCCTATCGAGTGGAGACGACCAAGTACTATTGTGCTCGTCAATGTCCCAATCTCCAAAATTGGTATCCCAACCGACACGCCCTACCTTTGAGAATTGACATTCGCAGGTCAAAGCGTGCAGTTTGTAAACAAGAATCGCCTGCCTTGCACACGGCAGCTCGGAGGTGCTCGTGCTCCCCATCCGTATCAGCGACCTGTCTGAAAACCCAAGGAATTTTTCAGAGCTAGCTGTGGCCAAATCTAACGAGACCATGCCGCACGACTGCACGAAGACCTGCCGGCCGAAGAGGCAGTACCGACGCAATCGCGCTGCTGCCGGTTGCAAGAGACGACGCAGTGAGCGGATTCGCGGCTCTCCCCAACCCGATCACCGCAACCGCAACCAAGTGATGTCATGCCACCATGCTCGTGTGGGCAGCGGTGCTCCGCACGCGGCACGTACGCTGTTACAGCTGGGAGTACGTAGGCAAAGCATGACCCGCACGGGGGAAGCGCATGTCCTACGCGGCTACGCTACGGCTGCCCTCACGCTCAGCGCGGCCGTCGACTTGTTTTTTTACAAAGAAGAGGACGGCACATTGAACGGACGAACAGTCAGGTGGAAGCGAAAAGCTGATGAAGTGATGAGTTCGATGTACCGGCCACGCCGGATCCGATCATTTTCGCAGTGGTATCCATCATGCCTGCCGCCCACCAGGAAAGTGCCTGCGGATGCATAGGAACGGCGGCGATCGTCGCGTGCGATGCGACAGGCGGACAGGGAACTCTACTTTAGTCCTTTCCAAGTGTAGAGTCTGACCAGGATCATGTCAAGTGGTCTCGACTCTAAAAATATCATCAACGCTTTCTAAGGCTGTGCCTGCCGTTGCCAAGTTCAGTAGCCTGGACCCTGGAGCCCTTTAATCTCTGAAACCCCAAACAAATGTATTCCTTGTCGTCCTCGTCTAGAAGACTACCAGTACCACTAGTCCAGAGCAGGATGATCACCAAGCACCAACGTCGTAATTGCGCAGCTATGCTTGAATAACGTTAACGTGTGGCAGCACGAAAATACTACGAGTATTTCTTTTCATCGAAACAAAGCCAAAGGACAACGAGTCCGTTCTACCTTCGTTCCAAGAGAGTCAGCCAAGCACACGTCCCCCCCCCCCCCCCCGGCAAAAAATTCTGTGCGGCACTGCGGCGGTGCCGCACAGAGCTTCTTGTGCGACACCGCCCAGGATTACGCCGCGTGGCCTTCCGAGCGATCGCGACGTCCGCGGCCGCGGGAGCTGCGCGCCGCTTCGGAGCCGCCCGCTCCCTGCGATGCAGCCGCGCAGAAAAAAGCCGAGCGCCGGATTGGATCGAGCCGGTGCTGCGATGGAGCCGTCGGATATAAGCACAATCATCATCCACTGAAATTTGAGAGTACCAAATACAGAGATATACTCTGTCTGTTCGACGTCATACAGAGATGCTTGTCCATCATAAGGTTGCTGGCTTGTTCGAGGCGTTGAAGCTTGCTGGTTTTGCTTCAGAGTTCAGACGGCGGATTTGTCGCACGGCTCAAGGATGAAGAACGACCCCTGGCGTCGTGAGGGGATTGGCTTCAGCGATATTGCGGGGGACAAACTTCCGGTGGCCCCATCGCCCCCCCCCCCCCCCCCTTGCGGGCTACATCGTACTACTAATCAGGTTAGATTCACAGAGCATCCTCTGCTTCTTGGTCAGATTTAGTCATATAGCTTACGTAACACCAAACAAGGCAACGCCCGAATTTTCTAATTCCAGGGACAGCAACTGCAGATTAAAGGCCGTGTTCAGTTGGAGCATGTAAAAATTTGCATGTAAACTTTTGATGCTTTGACCACTAATTAAGAGTATTAAATGAAGTCTAATCACAAAATCAACTCAACAATCACAGTACTGTAGCAGTACTGTAGCTAATGATGTCTTTGACCGTACGATTAGAAAAATGATTAGGTGCAGTTACTGTAGTATTACTATAGCCAATCATGGTGGAGTTTGACTTATTAGATTTGTCTCGAAAAGTTATACCCATCCATGAAAAAATTTTGCAAATAAACTTCGTTTAGTACTCCATACATACATTCATCTTTTTGTGTAAAATTTTACTGAACATGGCAAACTTTCGTAACGGCGTGCAGACTTCGGGGAAAAGAAATGATCACACGAATTCTTTTTTCCAACCAACGACGCCGAATGGCTGATGATGCCTCCGACGATTTCACGGCAGCTGCAGGGTGCACTGTCCACAGCAGGGTGCCACTATCAACCTGACACGACAGGGTCCAACTTCCAAGGGGACCGGCGATGGGGTGTGTTTTCGCGAAAAAGTTCGTGAAAAAATTGTTGTAGCACGTTTTGATTTTATTTGGTAATTATTGTCCAACTATAAAGTAATTAGTCTCAAAAGATTCTTCTCGTCATTTACAACCAAACTATGCAATTAGTTATATTTTTTAGCTATATTTAATATTCTATATATGTATCGTAAGATTCGATGTGATGTGCGTCAGTAAAAAATTTTGGGAATTTTTCGCGGAACTAAACACAGCCACATGATTTTTTTTGTTCGATCAGGCATACAGATTGGGATGCATAGTAGGTTGCGGTTTGCCCGTTATTAAAATGTGCAGCTGCATTCATCTGAATTAATTACAGACACGGGTTTACATTACATGGCGTGTGAGCAACTGAACATTAAAAAAAAAGTACTATACTGTACATGTGGAACTGTGAATCTACGATCGACTCTAGACCAATACAAATTACAAAGCAAGATCAGATAAAGCTGCTAATCTTCAGACTTCAGAGGCTCCAAATAAGTCAAGACAGAGTCTTGAACCTTCCAAACCTTTGAATTGACAACGACGCGTGCAGTGCCGATCACGGTAGCATGGCGTCCACCTCCCCGCCGTAAAGCTCTCCTTCCACAGCCGCCGGCCGGGAACCCCTTCCCGCGAGCACGGACATGTTCACAGTCCACACTCCCGCCACGAACACCAGGAAGAACAGGAAGCAGCGGACGACCTTGCCCACCGACACCGACGCCGGTTCCTTCCACGCGTCGCCGACCACGCACCCCGCGTAGAACACAACGCCCGCGAAGCCGACCCATCGCGGTCCCCCGGCAGCCTCCGCGGGCCGCCGCCCGAGCCGGGCAACCGCGCGGCGCGCCGGGGAGAGGAGCACGGCGGCGCAGCCGAGCAGCAGGGCGGAAAACAGGGCCAGCACGAGGTCAACGTACCTGCGGTCCACGGCGGCGGGCGCGGGGAAGAGCACGAGCACGAGCGCGGACGCCGCGGCGAGCGCCACGAGCGCCCCCGACCGGCGCATGGCCTCCTCGGGCCACGGCATTGCGCTCCGGCTCCGGCAGACGAGGAGGGAGTGCCGGCCAGAGAGTCCGTCTGCCTCCCCCTCCCCCTCCCGGCTCCCCCTCGTACCAACTATTTGAAGACCTTGACTCCTTGAGGTGAAAAATAGGAGCACGCAAACTCGAAAGGGGGAAAAAAGAAAAAAAGAAAAACAAAGCCCCGTCGGCCGTCGCGGTGGATGATGACAGCTCTAAGTGTCGTTTGGATGGAGTGATGGAGATAAGCTATGGACAAGAGGATGAGGACAAGATCAAGATTAACTAAGCACCCCGTGTTTCTGGGTACACACTGGTCGCCTCGTCGCCGCCGGTGGAAGCTGCACGACCGTCGGTCCCCGGAGGAGGAGGTACGGTCGACGAACCTGTGCTCGCACGTGCAGTGCAGCCTTACGGAAGCCCATCCGCTGCATCTGCAGGCTGCAATGCAAGCCCGACGCAAGACATCCGGCAGCGGCACTGCATCCCCAGAACAGAACAGAACAGAACAGAACTCGGTTGCTAGTATAGTGAGCTCTGAGCTCGATCAAAATTACTCCTAGCCTGCAGCGCTATGGTGCACGTAACGTACCGAAGTTCTTTCAGAATAGGTAGTCGTTGTTGCACGCGTCACCATGAACACGAGAGATTAGGAGGGCAGAGAAGTCACTAGTTCCGGCGGCGAAACAGCTGCGGCCCGGGAAAAATGCCCTTGAACCAATGTGATTCCACGCCGGTCGCCGCAAGATGATTCCCCCCGCCCGCGGGAGTGACAAGAAAGAAAAATGCCAATCTCCACGTGGACAAAGAAGTTACTTGGAGATGAATAGCCCCGGTCCTGTTTGAACAATTAGATAGAGCTAAAAGAATAAACTGACCCCAAAACCAGTACTAATGACCGAACCAAAACCGCTGTTTATTTCGCCAAAACCGTGGGTACGATGACGTGTGAAATCTGGTTGTGCTGGCAGCTCGCTGTCCTCTCTAGGACGTCATCTCTCACGTCGCATGCACGGGAGAAAAATTCTCTGCGGCGGTGCCGCACCTCGCCTCTGGTGCGACATCGCCCAGGATGTCAACACGTGTCCAGCGGGGCCATCGGGTGCAGGCCCATCTGCTCGACGCCATCTGGTGCCCAACCATTGGCCAAACTACACTTGTCCTTTCCACGTCGTCTCAATATTTGTTTCGACGGTTAATTAACACGGGAAGTCGGGAGAAGACGAAGCACGCATCCTATATTCAATACCATACCAACACCTTGCGCCCACCGCCGGCTCTATATATATATACCATGACGTCCCCGAGCGATTCATCTCGTTTGTTAAAAAGAAAAAAGAAAACTCCTTGTTGAATAGGAGTTTTAGTGTGAGAACATGCAGCTCCTAGTTTCATCATTTGTGCAATTATTTTTGTTAATACATGGTGCAAAAGAGTGTTTAGGCATATGGCAGTCTGAAATAGGAGTTGTTTCCAATATTCTGTAACTTGAGGGGGGTTTCTATAATGTTGCCAAACCAGCCCCAAAACCAACCCGAGCCTATTTTTTTTCTCGCTTGTTCATGGTAGAGGAGGAGCTAGGGTTAGGAGATGAGAGGGGAGGTTTTCGATCTACCAAATCCATCCATTAGGAAGTGAAATTTGTGGAGGATTTGGAGTCTCCCCAACTTTGTTTGCTCCCATCTCATCATCTTTATAGTGGATTTTTTTGCTCTCCGTCGTTCCTAGTTTTTCCCAGCAAGAGGTTTCCCGCATGCAGAGTACTTTCTACCGGCCTAGATCAAATCAAGCATCCCTTTTCCGACGGAAATGCGCTCAGAGTTTCGGTCACAAGCAGAGAAATTGGACGCTGCATCATCCTCTGTTCCACAAATTGGACGCTGCATCATCCTCTGTTCCGCGCAAATCTAGAGAGACAAAACTAATCTGAGAAGCATCGTGTGGGGGCAAGTCGATGGGCTCGCTCACCACGGCTCTCCCAAGCTTGAACGACAAGGCCATGGCGATGGCAGGCGCTTGGACTTGTCTGGACAAAACTAAATCTTTGACGGCCAGCTCCCCCGGCTCGACGACTGGCCGCCTGATCTCCGGCCGCGGTGCCTCGACCTCCTCGACCATGTTGGCGTTCGGCTTCACTTGGCGGGCGCGGGGCGGGGCGGGGGGCCCTTGCGCTTTCACCCGTGTGCTGATTAGCCGCCGATGTTGTTGAATGGGGCGGTCGGGCAGCCGCGCTCCGCACGCGACAGCACTCGCGGCCACGGCCGCTGCCCATGTCGTCGTGCGTTTGTTAGGCTATCCGCACGTGTGTTCCTCTATATCCATCCTCTAAATAGAATATTTCTACCTGGTCATTGAGATTTTCTTCTCTATCCTTATTTCTCCTGCACTCATTTATACTCAATATCTCTCCTCTATATCCCAATCATCAACATTTTTTACTCAAATATATCCTCTATAGTCACTGCAAGTGGGACCCACCCCATCCACTCCTCCACGTCTCTCTCCTGCACCTCTCTCCTTCCCTGCTTCTCCTCCGCCCGACCTCCCTGGACCAGCGGCCCTCCCCGTGCCCGACCTTCCCGGCGGCCGAGCTCGCCGCCCCCGTCCACGCTCCTCGCCTCCGCGGCCGAGCTCGCCGCCGCCGTCATCCGGAACTGGGATGTCGCCGCACCATGGCCGCCGAGATGTCGGAGGCCAGCACGTCCGCGCCCTCCGCCGCCAGCGGGATGGACAGCGACCCCGTCCCGCACCCAGTCGGACTCGTGCGCGCTCTGCTCGTTCATCCTCGAGGAACGCCATGGCCCGGTGGAGCACGCCGGTGACCCGGTGCACAGCTGTGGTGTGCTTGCCGCCGCCCTCCGAGCCCTTGCCGAGCGCGGACGCGAGCGCTGCGATGCGCGTGATGGACATCTGACCACGGCGGCGCGGGGCGGAGCTACCCGCGGCGGAGCGGCCCGCGCGCGGCGCGGCCAAGCAGAGTGGCTCCGGCGCGAGTGGGTGGCCGGCGCGCGGTGCGGCCGAGCGGAGCAGCTACGGCCCCGCCGAGCGGCCGCGGCGGGGCGGCTCGCATGCGACGTGGCAGAGCGGATTGGCTGCGGGGCGCGGCGGAGGCAGGCGCCGGCGACGAGCGGTGGCGGAGGCGTACTCGGCGCGTGGTTCCCGCGCCGAAGCAGGCGGAGCGCAGGCCGGGGGCGGCCTCGGAGGCGGCGGCGTAGCGGGACGACGGCGGCGGCGGAGGCGGCCTGCGCGAGGCGTTGCGGCCCGGCGCGACCGGCCTTCGCGGCGGCGGCCATGGCGGGGAGGTGGCCTGCGCGCGGCCGACCTTCGCGGCTACGGTCATGGCGGGGAGGCGGCTCGGCAGACGCGGACGGTGGCGGGCGCAGCGAGAACAGACGGCGGCGCTGTGGCGAACCCCGTGCCACGCTGACTCGTACAGGACCAATGGGAAGGGCGCTAGATTAACAGGATGGAGGCCCATCCGCTGCCATCGCGTACTCGATACAGGGCACCACTGCGGCGGTTTGGTCCGGTATCCGGTACTGCAGTACCAGATGCAGGCCCCGGGTGCAGGCAGCCTTAAGAGCAAGGTTTATAAAGTTGTTAGGATTAAAACTAACAAAACTTAGCACTGACTTGCTTAACCAGGATCACTAATCCAAAGTAGATCATTCCAAGTACATTAACTAATGCGGAATCAAATGTTCGGTCTATACCAGCGGTAGTGGTGTCCATGGCGCTGGTGGAAGTAGGTGTAGTCGTGACGGCATCGGGGATGTAGCGCAGATGTCCTTGAGCGTCCTTTCGGGGTAGCGGTGGCCTTCAGGTCGCCACCGGCATTGCCCCGGGGGTGGAACTCGCGCTTCTGAGCCTTCCAGTGTTCTGAATGATCGGTGGATGGTGGAAATGATTAGGTTACTAACCCTGAGGTTGAACCCCTCTTATTTATAGACACTGTAGGCCCAGGGCCGAGCCCAATGGACTTAGATTTGCCTCCTGATCAAGGCATTTGCGGATAGGTTCTGTTGAACCGATCCCTAAACTAACGGGATGATATATCCCTCTTTTCTGTTGTTTCTGTTGTTGACAGAGGTCAAACAAAACAAAACCAACATTTCCCCCCTTGACCGAAGGTCAACAACTTATTCTTAACTTAAACATAACATTTATTATGTCACTAACTCATACTTAAACTAAAATCCATCCTCCGTAAATCAGCAAGTACCAGACCAATGCATCGTCAGCAGCACAACGACATACTAGGACAACATTACCCATAGTCTTACTGAAAAACTTTGTCAGGATTCTTATTCTTATTTGGGGAAATATTAATAGCCCTGAACCAGGACCTGATCAAAAGTATCAACCAAACCCATACCTAGGACATGTTTCAGAAAGAGGGATGGTGATAAACCTTTTGTGAGCGGATCCGCAATGTTTGTTGTAGTACTTATATGCTCAATCTTAATTGTGCGGTTCCAGTTTCTATCTTTCACGACACGATATTTGAGTGCTTAGAAGCACCAGACAACTTATCGTTTGCGCAAAAGAATACTTCAGATTGATTATCACAGTGCATTGTGATAGGTCTCGAGATACTATCCACAACTCTTAATGCCGGAATAAAATTCTTAAGCCACACTGCCTGTCCTGTTGCATCATAACATGCCACAAATTAAGCTTGCATCGTAGATGCAGCTGTTACACCTTGCTTACCACTTCTCCATGAAATTGCTCCCCCTGCCAGAGTGAAGATATATCCAGAAGTGGATTTTCTATCATCTTCATCACCAGCAAGATCAGCATCAGTGTAACATACAACCTCAAGATTGTCTGTCCTCTTATATAAGAGCATGTAATCTTTGGTGTCTTGGCAATATCTTAACGCCTTCTTGACACTTACCCAGTGAGCCCATCCTAGATTTGACTGATATCTACTAAAAACTCCGGTTGCAAATGCCAAGTCTGGACGCATACAGACTTGTGCATACACCAGACTTTCGACATCTGATGCATAAGGAACATTGTTCATTCTTTCTCTTTCTAAGTCATTCTTAGGGCATTGCGCTTGACTAAACTTATCGCCCTTTTGAATAGGAACAGATGAAGTGTTGCACTTATCCATGTTATATCTCTTAAATATTTTCTCAATATAAGATGTCTGAGATAATCCTAGTACTCCTTGGGCTCTATCTCGGTGTATCTTAATGCCAAGGACATATGAGGCATCACCAAGATCCTTCGTATCAAAATTGGATGAAAGGAAATTCTTAGTCTCATACAACATGTTCTTATCGTTACACGCTAATAATATGTCATCCACATACAGTACTAGAATTATTAATTTTCCACCCTTAACTTTGACGTAGATACAGCTATCCACATCATTCTCCTTAAATCCGAATTTCTTAATGACCTCATCGAATTTAAGGTTCCACTGCCTGGACGCTTGCTTAAGTCCATAAATGGATTTCTTTAATTTGCATCCCATATGCTCTTTACCCATTATGGCAAAACCTTCTGGCTGTGCCATAAAGATTGTTTCATTTAAGTCTCCATTTAAGAATGCAGTCTTAACATCCATCTGATGTAGCTCCATATCAAAATGGGCTACTAATGCCATAACGACTCTAAAAAAATCTTTGGTAGACACAGGAGAAAAGGTCTCATTATAATCAATTCCTTCCTTTTGTGTAAGCCTTTTTGCTACGAGCTTAGCTTTGAATCGTTCGACCTTCCCTTTAGAATCACGTTTGGTTTTGTAGACCCACTTACAGCCTACTAGTTTGACTCCATCGGGAATTTCTACTAAATCCCATATTTTATTAATACTCATAGACCTTAATTCATCTTCCATGGCTTCAATCCATTTAGTGGGATTCTCACTTGACACTACCTGTCTGAATGTGGCAGGGTCACTTATATTCCCGATATCATATACATCCTCACTTAAGTATGTCTCATAATAATAAGAAATAGCTGATCTCATTGCCCGTTGCGACCTTCTTACTGGTTCAATCGCAAC
Organism: Panicum virgatum; assembly: GCF_016808335.1. Lineage (NCBI taxonomy): Eukaryota > Viridiplantae > Streptophyta > Magnoliopsida > Poales > Poaceae > Panicum > Panicum virgatum. The sequence continues at coordinate 45,725,992 of NC_053151.1, read as the reverse complement.
TGGTTGAGGAATAGGTTGAGGAATTGGATCTTGTGGTGCAGGTTGCACCTATTTCCCAACCATTTGCTCCATATTCTCCTGCTGAACAACAGTAGAAGGCATGGCACCATTTACCTGAACTGGAGGAATTACTGGTGGTACAAACTGATATACATCTGTAGGCTCTTGAACTACTAGATCAGGAAGCTCAACCCGTAGTTCTTCGAGACTCACTTCCCTCCGTGGAAAACTCCCACTAACTCCTGAGCCCTCTAGGAATACAGCCTGTCTGGTTTCTACGAACTTAGTGTGACGACCAGGACAGTATAATATGTACCCCTTAGACTTTTCTGTGTATCCAATGAAGTGGCAGCTTACCGTCTTAGAATCTAATTTCTTTTGCTGTGGATCAAATAATTTAGCCTCAGCAGGACAGCCCCACACTTTTAAATAATTAATTGACGGTTTCCCCCCATCCCACAGCTCAAAGGGTGTCTTGGGAACTGACTTAGACGGAACCCGATTAAGTATGTGAGCAGCTGTTTTTAATGCTTCCATCCACAGCTCCACAGGCAAACTAGAATAACTGAGCATGCTCTGTACCATGTCAAGCAGTGTACGGTTGCGTCGCTCAGCGACTCCATTTTGTTGTGGTTCGCCTGGCATAGAGTATTGCGCTCTAATGTCATTTTCTTCTAAGTACTTAGCGAATGGTCCCTTAATCTGGCCATATTGAGCGTGTTTCCCATAATATTCACCTCCCCGGTCTGATCTTACAATTTTAATAGAAGTGTTGTGCTGTTTCTCAACTTTCACCTTATAAATCTTAAATATTTCTAAAGCGTCTGAACACTTTTGGATGGGGGTAAATGTGTCCATAACAGGAATAATCATCAGTAAAAGTTATAAAAGAGTCATAACCGTCTACCGATGTTACTGAGAGAGGGTCACAGATATCTGTGTGAATTATTTCTAATACGCCCGTACTTCTAGTCGCTCCTTTTTTAATAGTCTTAGCATATTTTCCCTTAATGCAGTCGATGCACTGCTCTGAATCTGAAAAGTTTAACTCATGAAGTATCTCATCTTTAATGAGACGATCCATTCTCCCCCTCGAAATGTGGCCAAGGCGACAGTGCCACAGTTTCGAAGAAGTCTCATTGTCACGCTTACGCTTATGCATCGCATCACAAACATTCATTACAGAATAATTATCATCAAGAGAGAGAGCAAATAAAGATCGCCTTGCAAATGACCAAGGCCAACACTAATATTATGAAATTTAATGTTGCAAATAGAGTTGCCAAACTCACACACATGTCCAGATTTATCTAAACGTGAAACGGAAATAATATTTCTCTTTAAACTAGGAACATAAAGGACATCATCTAAATTAAACTGGAAGCCGCCTGGCAACTCTAAGGAGAAGCTTCCAACGTCTTCGACTTCAACCATGTTCCCATCAGCCACTCTTAGGCTTCGCTCCCCCCTTCTTATAGTTCGGATCGTACTGAATACCTGTAATAAATTAGAAATGTGCACAGTGACACCTGAGTCAATTAACCAAGTATTAGGGGATAAATATGCTAAGAATATCTCATCAATGAAAGAAACAACATCAATCTTAATATTACCCTGCTGTTTCAGGCATTCCTTAAAGCCTGGGCAGCCCTTCTGAAAATGCTTGGGTGAAGCACAGAATGAACACAGCATCTTTCCACCTTGGGACTGCTTGCCTTTGAACTTGTTGTTGTTCCTTGGACCAAAGTTCTGGTTCCCTTTCTTCTTAAACTTCTTCTGGCCTTATTTGCTGCTACTTGACTCATGCTGATTCTTAGGAGGATTGTCACTGATGCTCATGTGATGAACCATGTTCACCACATCCTTCATCTTCTCAGTCTTAAGCCTCTCTTCTTCTTCAACACAGTAACCGATCAGCTCACTGATAGACCAAATAGCCTTGTTGGTGTTGTAGTTGATCTTGAAAGCACTGTACCGTGAGGGCGGCGAGGTCATGATGAAGTGAACAAGAAAGCCATATGAGATCGCCATCTGCATCTCCTTAAGCTTGTTGGCCATGTCACACATGTTGAGAATGTGCTGCCTGATGCCAGTCTTCCCACCATACTGAGAGGCCACTAACTTCATGATGAGAGTGCTTGCATAAGTCTTAGATGAGCTCTTGAAGTTCTCCTCAATCTTTGCTAGAAAAGCCTTAGCACTCAGATCTGCTCCCTGCACATCCTTGGTGGGGATGGCGCCCTTAATGCCAGCGCTGATGGTCTGAGACATGACCATAAGCGCCATGCGGTCTGATCTTGCCCGCTTTTCCAGAGCAGCTGAAGTCTGTCCGGCGGCAACAGCAGGCTTATCCTCCCTTAATGCCAGATCAAGATCATTCCAAGCCAAGCACGTCATGACCTTGCCCTTCCAGTCAGGAAAATTCGCTCCATTGAGCGGCTCAATGCTGTTCAGGTAGGAGGCCACATCATTGATATTTGTCACTGAAAATCAAAAGAAAAACTTATCTTAGTAATCATATACAATGAAATGCAAATAAAAGCATGATAATAATTCTATGGTGGTCTGATTAACATCATGCAATTAAAATTTCAATTTGCATCACCGGTGGGGAAAACAAACGAAATTTTATCTTAATACTTATGATTAAACAACAGTGGTCAGAAATAATTACAAGTTTACTCTAAATAAACTTCTCGGTGGTTCCATTTATTTAGAGGCATCTCAAAGTATAGTGGTGGAATAAACTTATAAATATGAAATAAACACCAACTACTTAAATTTACTCATGCGATAGCTTAACTGAAATTAATGCAGAAACTAAATTGAACTTAACACTGAAAATACACTGAAAACTGAAAATAAAAGAAAAGTGAAATTCGGCCCGTAAGAGAAAATGGCCCAGTGGCGGCCCGCTAGTGCCCCGCGCCCCTAACCCGCAGGCGCGCAAAGCAGCAGCCCATTAGCGCGCGCGGCCCAGCAACCAAATTTGGCGCGGCTCAGCGAAAGGCCGGCTCAGTCCCGCGGCTCAGCGGGCGGGCACGGCTCGGCTTAGGGGCTCAAGGCGGATGCGCGGCTCAGCGAGCGGCTCAGCGCGGCGGCTTTGGCTCGGCTCATCGCGGACGCGCGGCTCAGCTAACGCGCGGCTTAAAGCGGCCCATTTGCCATTTGGCCCGGCAGCGGACGAGCGGGCCGGCATTTCAGCCCGCGCGGCGCGCGTTCCCCCCTTCCCTTGAGGCGATCTGAGTACGGCTGAGAGTGGCTCAGGTTGGGTTTAAATAGCCGAAAAAATCGGGAGAGGGGAAAACCCTAACTCATTCTCCTCCCCTCCCCCGCGCGCGCTCAGACCCGGGCGGCATGCACGGCACGGCCTAGGGCCGCCCCTCTCCGAAGCTCTCCCCCACCATGCTTCTCTGCGGGATCTAAGGGCTGGAGCACCGCAGGCCCTCTCTGCGGCACCGCGTGCGTCTCGCACGCGGGCCGCCGAGGGGCTCCGCCGGGGCTCCATGGCCAGTGGCGAGGCGAGCTGATGCGGCGCACGGGGCGCGAGCTGATGGCCGGTGAAGGAACGGGCTGATGGCCAACAGAGCGGAAGAGCTGACGCGGCTTAGGGTGCGCGCGTGGCCAAGGGAGTCGGCACCACCGCACCAACCTGGTCGGTGCGAGGGCCTGCGGCTCCCGGAGGCACGCCGGCGACCACGCGCGGCGGCAACTGATGCCACGCACGGCCACCGACCGTGAGGTAAACCTTCTTTCTTAATCTGAACTTAAACTAATCTAGGGTTAGGGTTTGGGGAATTCGGTGGGGATTTGCTTTTGGTTCTGAGTTCTCCCCTCCTTCTAATCTCACTGATTACTGATCTTATGCATGAATCTGACCCCAAACCTAGATGAATTAGGCAATGGACTAGAAGAAAACTCTAGTTTCTTGAACTAAAACATGAAGAACACTTAGAAAACGTGACTGATCTAGAATTTTAGGCATGAAAACATTTCTGACTTAACTAAAACATGTGTGCATGATATGAATCTTAACTGAGTAGTACTAAAAACATGAAAAGAACATGCACGGATAGATCTACACCATGAAACCGAACTTAAAACTTAGGGTTTTGTCTAGGAGATCTAGATGGGATTAGCAGAGGCGACTGATACCAATTGTTAGGATTAAAACTAACAAAACTTAGCACTGACTTGCTTAACCAGGATCACTAATCCAAAGTAGATCATTCCTAGTACATTAACTAATGCGGAATCAAATGTTCGGTCTATACCAGCGGTAGTGGCGTCCATGGCGCTGGTGGAAGTAGGTGTGGGCATGACGACGTCGACGGTGTTGACGGCGTCGGGGATGTAGCGCAGACGCTTCTTGAGCGTCCTCTCGGGGTAGCGGCGGCCTGCAGGTCGCCACCGGCACTGCCCTGGGGGTGTAACTCGCACTTCTGAGCCTTCCAGTGCTCTGAATGATCGGTGGATGGTGAAAATGATTACATTACTAACTCTGGGGTTGACCCCCTCTTATTTATAGACACTGTAGGCCCAAGGTCGAGTCCAATGGGCTTAGATTTGCCTCGCGATCAAGGCATTTGCGGATAGATTCTGTTGAACCGATCCCTAAACTAACCGGATGAGATATCCCTCTTTTCTGTTGTTGACAGAGGTCAAACAAAACAAAACCAACAAAAGTCGCTTGCTTGCCGGCGTCTCACTCGCCAGGTCATCCGAGCATCCACGCAGTCGTGGGGGCCCCACGTCAATGAATGCGCTGGTTTGGTTTCTGCAGCGACGCGAGCGAATGAGAGTCCAGCGTTTTGGCACAATGAATGCGTGCGCTTGCTTTCGCTAGCGCATCGCGAGTCGTCCGCCATCTTCTCTCCTGGTTTCTCTTTTCGCCAGCTATGTTTTTTCTTACTTGGCCGGCGAGTCGCCCGCTCACGTAGGATCATAATACTTGCTCTAATGTGCCCACGTCGGCACATCCCCCACCTGATCACTTTCCGGGAAAGGGGAAACAGAACCTACTGACCACGTCGGTGGAAAAGCGAAGGCCCAAAGTTAATGTGCAGCATGCGTCCGGATGCTACTCAGCTACGGCACTAGATGATCTAGTACTGCATCCTCAGTTCAGAGCTCACTCCACAAGGACTTGTCCAAGAGGAGCCTAAAAGTTTCTTCGATCCTTCCAGCCACCTTCGGGCACCGACCGTATGATCATTGATCGCACGGGTGACGCAGATATTCTATGCAGCAGTCCACATTTGTAGCGCATCATAAAGGCCGGATTCACATGGCAGGCAAGCATGAAGGCCACCAACCTGGAAACTGCACGCTGCCGCACGCGTGTGGCGACAAGAAACACCTTTTACAACTTATAGTACTACGAACCAATCACTCTAGTCGCCGGCGCTGCAGAGTTGGTCTGCAGCTCTTCTCCCAAGTTACCAGATGCTCAACTAGCACGGGTAGGTGGGGCAATCTGAAACGGCTTTCAGGTCCAGTGGTCTGAACTCTCTCTGATTTTGAAGATGTATGTGCCTCTGTTATATGGTGCTGTGCCCAAAGTAGCAGCGCGCCGTTTGCAGTTTGTTGGACTCTTGTATTGCAAACATTCTTGTTTCCCCCTTGCTCTGAAATCTGCATAGTAGATTGGGTATTTTTCATGTACTCGCAGCTTATCATACGCTCATTTCTTTTCTACTATTTTCTACCCTGAATGTCGACAGCCTTTCTCGGAAGTTTCAGAATTTGGACCAGGAAGAATCTGAATGTTTTCCGGTCTGGTGGTTGTAGCGGTTAGTGTCGTCTGAAGACGGAAAACTCCAGCGGAGGTGTTGTGCTAGACTGCTAGTGCCTTTGCCCCTTGACGAAGTGAAGGGTCAAGTGAGGAGCTTTTACGCTCTTAAAAAAAATCGAAGCAGATCCATCTGAACCTGCCAATAAAACGGCAGTCACATGATTCCCCAATACACACAATCAAACGACTTTGAACAGTCCTGTCATCATTTGGCGGTATAAACAAGTTACCATCGCCTGATGATAACCTAATCAACTGAAACCTGCCAAAAGCAAGTTACAAGCGAATTTTGAAGGATTAAACAATTTGCACACGAGCGAGTTCACTTGGTTTCATGACACTTGGCGAGTTTCTGACGGCTTGCTGGCTTCATGCCTTCATGTGGCTACTGCCCTACTGGAATTACCATTTTCCAGAGGCCATATATACAAGTTTCAAGCTAGCAAGGATGCTGTAAGGAAGGATCCTTGCAATTCTTACACATGGAGCTGTTCGGTAGTTATAGCTCTTCCACTGTACTAGCAAGTCACATCTGAATCTGAATGGCCATGCCGCCATGCCCCAGCAGAGTTTCAGGGAAACATCATACTCCATGTGTTGCAATTTTGTTTTTACAAACTAAAACAAACTGTCTTCCTCTTCAGTTTCAACCTTTTTTTATTTGTTCATCAGTACACTCTAAAAGCAACCCATGAATAATCGACTGCAGCGATATATCAATGCTGCATTCCTACCATATCTATCCTTGTCGGAAAAAAAACATCAAATTGTTAACGAGTTAATTAGTTAAACATTTTAGTTTGTCTATCTATGCATAGGAAGCATCAGAGAAGCATCCGATCCCTGCCAAAAAAAAACCCCGCCATATATTTGTTTGCACAAACAGAATTATTTTTTCATTAAGAAAACAAAGCATAAGCACAAACGGAATTGTCTCAGACATTTCTAACGGAAAGACGTAAAACTTCCGCCAATTTCCTTAACACACGCACCACGCCCATCCAGCGATCTATAACTAGCGCTTTACACAGCTTTGCGCGAGCACCATCGCAAGCATTTCAGTCTTAGCCCCAAATCCATCAGCGCCATCCGCCGCCGCCGCCATGCATCGGGACCGCAACGGCCGTGGGCGCCACCGTGGCCGTGACGCCGGCGGCTTCGTCATCACGGGGTTCGCCGCCGTGTTCACCGCGGTGTCGTTCCTCCTCACCGTCATCGTCGGCGTGGGGGGCAACGACGCCGGAGGCAGCGGCGCGGCCCTCGGCGCCGTCACCCAGTGGCAAGTCATCCTGGCCTTCGCGGTCATGTCCGCGGGCCTGCTGCTGATCATGCACGGGATGCGGGCCCGCGACCCGCGGCCCCCAATCTTTGTCCGGCGCGTCGTGGACGCCGCTGCCGCCGTGCTCTGGAACGCGGACGGTCCGGAGAGGCTTCTCCCCGTGCTGTTCATACTCATGTGCCCGGTTCTTGAAGCGTGGTTTGATTTCTTCTGAGTTCTGACGATGGCGCCAAGCGAGGTGCCGAGTTCGCGGCACGGTTTACCGGTGCGTTGCCCGGACAAGTAGTCAAGCGGCAGTGGCGAATCTGAATTTGGATTTAGGGGAGGCTCATCTTTCTCTTCTTCTTTCTTTTCCTCTCTTTTTCTTCTTCTTCTTTCTCATTTTTCTCTTCCTCCTCTTAGTTCATGGTTGAAAATTATAGGGGAGACTTTGGGGGCTCCATGGATTGTATAGGAGTAGGGGGTTGGAGCACCCCTAGCACCGCCGCTGTCAAGCGGTTAACCTTTTAGGAAATTACTTGACGCCCCCAGTGTTTCGATGATTTTTCTGTCGTCCATGTGTGTCTATATATTTCCTATTTTGGGATTGATGGGCTGGCTCCTCCATGTAGCTTAGTGGCGTCTGGCGTCAAGTGACCTTGACACTGTTTGCACGGAGCCACTTGTCAGTGTCAAGGTCACCAGGAACGCTGACTAGTGATTCTTGGAATCTAGATCTGATGCCACTAATCTATACCAGGGCCAAAGGCTCAAGGAAAGATTAACAGGGATTATTCAGACGCACAATTTGCATGCCTATTCCATTTAGTGGCAAACTTTATAAAAAGGTCCCGCTAAAATAATAGGGGGCTTAGGTGTTGGGTCTTTTTCTAGTTTCTCTCTCTCTGCAGCTACATCGTGTACCGATGCTGGGCTTCTGATTAACCTATCATTCTTTTGCTTTTTCTTATCCTTCTTTTTCGGTGATGCTATATGTAATCACATGTTCTCTGTATAATATATTTGCATGTGAGGTCACTTGTCCAAAGAAATACATTATGTTATTGTGTCTGAAGAGGCCTTGAAATAAGAGAGAAAAAAAGCATATATCAATTTAATTATATCCTTTCATTCTACCACCATGAAGGTTCATACTTCGCACATACAAGTGATCTACTCTGTCTACAGCACAATGGATGTATTTTATTTTATCATGTATAAAAAGCGTCAAACTGCCGAGTTTTCAACCAAAAAACAATGAACTGAATACAACAGACTGCATGCAAGCTACAGCCTACAGCTGGTACGGAGGGCTACGGAGAGAATGCTCCAACGCTTGGTGGTTTCTCTTTTGTCTGACTAAACAGTGGCAGCTCGCGCGCTTTCCTGCAACTTTCTCAGGCAAAGTATAACTGCTTTCGGAAACCAAGTAACGATCCTTGAATAATGGTGTTAGGGATCATCCATGGTTCGGGCCGGGGTTGCAGCATGGCCGAACGGCAGACTGGACCAGGCGGTCCATGGAAATCACTCTGGAAGCATAAAAAAGAATAGCATGAGCAAAAGAAGAGGAGGGACATCAAACAAATATTCAGAACATATTCATCTTCCTTCTCAGGTCTCTCTCCTCTAGACCTCTACTATTCTCCCTTAGATTACCTTCTACTTCCTGATGTATCTCTAACCCTTCTCCGATCTCTTGCTTGCTACCCTATCCCAAACTCTAATTCCCTCGTATTTGTATCCTAACTCATCTAGTACTGTATCAGACCCACCACCCGTACTCTTCTGCTGGATTAGGAAGGGGATTGCTAACAAATGGGAAGTTGGTAGGATATGCCCAGCTACAACTGTCGATCGAGTGCATTATCTGGCCAGATTGTATGAACCGGAGTTCAGAGTTTGTTTCCCTTCCGGGCTTCTGGCCTGAACCCTGAAATGAGTTGAGAGTTTCACTCGCAGGCCAGGCACAGGGGAAGTGTCCGAGAAGGACTGCGGCGTTCGTGCCAGCAATTGGACAAACAGAACACTTGTCAGTACACTTGTCAGTTCAGTTCTAGCAACGGTAGTACAATTTCCGTGCTAATTCTGCGTTCGGCAGCCAGCTCCAGCTCCAGCCCAACAGTATTTTCCTCTCACACCACTCCAGCCACGAGCTCCAGCTCCAGCCTGCCGAACACAGGCTATAGTTTGAATTCATGGGAAATAGTTAAATAACCGAGCTCGACGGATCCTCGAAGCCTGGAACTTTACGCCGCGCGCGCAACCGGAGGAGGCACCCCCACTCTGACTGAGCACCCGTTGAGCTTGAGCGGCGTGGCAATCGGACGGTCACCGGCCACCTGGAACCTCTTGCCCAGTTGCCCTAGCTGACGGCGGAGAAGGAGGTGCAGCAGAATGAGCACGAGGACGGCTAGGTGCGCCTGCGCGTTCTTATGCGTTGCGCTAGCTGTTTCATGCTTTCAGCAGATCGGCGGAAATATGTTGGATTTCTCCGCAATGCAATGCGCGCCAAGGTTTGATGACTGACCTTACCTGACCTGATGACCTGAAAGGCTCAGGAACATTTTATTTGGGTTTCCGGATCGTTCAAAAGGATACCCTTGCTGATGCTTCATTATTCAACCAATGCAAAAATGTAAGCGATAGAAAATCTACCGTTCTAGTAACACAAGAAAGTTCCGCTCGCTCAGCATGGCAAACAAAGCCTTGTGTACGTTGAAATAAGGAAGGAAAGATACACAAACTTATTTATATCCTTTCATTCCACCACCATAATAGGTTCCGTACATAAGATTCATCTACTCTGTCTACAACACAATTTTGCATTTGTGTTATTATATAGTGCCTCAGCACATATAAAGAAAAAAAATTTCAACAAAATCAAAAGAGAACCTATATATATGAACCTAATCAAGGAACACGTAAGCCATTCTCTCTGTGATTCTGTCTTCTTCCATTTGACTGCACCCATGAATCAAAAAATTTCAGAACTTTCTGTGTCTATCCGCAATGTTTCTATGGTCAAAACCCAACTGTCTGATGAAGCCTATATGACTGCATATGGACCCAGGAATCTGCGTGATGAACCTATTAAACTCTGAATCAGGCTGATCCATATCCTTTTGGGTGGGCTTTCTGCCATTTCCACGCCTGGGTAAGGCTTTGGCCAAGATCAGTGTATTGAGCTGTCCAGTTGAGCTCACGGTGGATTTTTGATGGGTCACTATATACCTCGGCATAATCTCCAGGTCTACGGGCAAGATAGTCAACCTTGATGGAAGCTCCTGTTGCCTTCTTGCAAGCTTCTACGAACTCCTTCACTGATCTACCTGACAAATCATGAAACACCATGTTCAGAAAAACAAGGAAAAGTATGACTTATGTTTACATTGCTGGGAAATTGTTGGTCTGGTTATTGATCTTTGACAACCTTGGCCTGTGCCAACATTGTAGATTCCAACTTTGCCCGGTTCAGCCTTATCAAGAGCTTTGACATGGGCATCAACAAGATCTGTGACATCTATGTAGTCTCTGATGCAAGTTCCATCTGTAGTGGGGTAATCGGTTCCTCGAATCTGAATGAGAAAAGAAGCCATATATAATTGTTATTAATGTGAAATTAATGAATGCAGCACTTATAAAGTTGAAATGAGCATATAGAGTACCTTTAGCCCTGAAATAATTCCCAAAGCCGCATCGAAACAAGCACCAGAAATCCGACCATGCTCACGCAGCTCTGGCCTTGGAGCTTCTCCTAGCCGCCCCTCTGGGTCAGATCCAATCACGTTGAAGTATCTAATTTATAGGAAGCAGGGACCAGATTAGAATTATTCCATGGATTCTATTCTATAAGGGCTACGGAAAACAAACCTTAAGATCATGACAGCCATGTTTGATTTCTTTGATTTTGTGAAATCTAAGATGATATCCTCTGCCATCTTCTTTGCCTTACCATAAGGATTGATAGGATTCTGCATCAGTTTAGAAAATATTAGAATCAGATTGTTGACAGAATACATAAAGTTTAGAAAGTAAACGCTTGCACCAAAAGGCCAACCTGAGGAGTAGTTTCTACAATAGGCATCGTATCAGGTTCACCATACGTTGCACAAGTACTCGAGTAAATCAGAGTATTTACATTATGCGCCGCCATTGCCTCAAGCACTGTCAGTGTATTTGATGTTATGTTGTGGTAGTACCTGTAATATCAGTGTTAGCAGAGCATACATATAGTAGAGTCAACGTTTGCTATAGATAATTTCTGCAGATGCAACCCAGGAAGCAGCACAGAAGGAATTAAAGGAGCAGAGTGTTTCCAACTAAATTACACCACACTTAAATCAGGAATGTGCATCTGAGATGACAAAACGGTGTGACTTGCATAATCAATGAATTTTGATATAATGCAATATTGTGGAGTATCTGGCCATATTTTGCAATTTTGTTCCTACAATAAAAGAAAATAGGGTGCTTTGCAAATAACACATCAAATAAAATGCACATGAATCGTAAAGGGCTAAGCTTTGAAATATTTGAGCAATACAGGAACACCAGCATATTTTAAGCCTTTAAAGGGCTAAGCTTTGAAATATTTGAGCAATACAGGAACACCAGCATATTTTAAGCCTTTACCTCAGTGGCTCCATTGTGCTCTCCCCAACATAAGCAACAGCAGCAAAGTGCATAACAGCATCAAATGCATTTTCTGAAAATAGTTTGTTCACCTGACTATTGGTTAAGTGCAAAACATATCACAGCAATGCAGAAACGTAGACAAAAAAACAAAAACAAACTAAGCTTAGAAAAAAGGATACAGCTTTGGCATCGCCTAAATCATCATAAATAAATTGAAGCCTTCCAGGCTGTGGAAACAGCCGTTGAAGAACTCTTACAGCTCCCATGTTACCTCTGGAAAGGTTATCCTGTAAAGATCGAATGTCGGATGTTGGAATTAGTACCAAATTCCAACAGTAAGGAATAGAATGCAATCTAGGTATTAATAATTTACCACAATGGTAACACGGTAGTTGTCCTTAAGGAGACGAAGAGTAGCATGCGAGCCAATATACCCAGCCCCTCCTGTCACTAAGACATGGGTCACCCCAACTTCATGGCGAGAGAACTGCAGAACAAGTGAGTGCATTAACAAGACGCCTCCAGTTTGACAGAGTAAAACTGCTAGTAAAGAACTGGAAACTAGTGAATTGAATGGCAATCATAATTCATAAACGCCTCTACAAAATTGATGAAACTCTACACCTCTGGTAGAATTGTAACTGTAACAAACTAATGATGCGTAAATGTATCAGGAAAATAGCCATAGCACACTAGAATTTGAATGTATCAGGAAAACAGCGAACATTAAACCATGAGAATAGAAGGCATCATACTCCCTCCGTCCCTAAATAACTGTCGTTCTCGCTTCCCGAAAAATAACTTTGATTAATTTTGTATAAAAAATTATTAACATTTATGATACATAACTAATACCATTAGATAGATCTTTTAATCTAGTTTTTTAATAAATTTATTTGGAAATACAAATGTTGCACGTATTTTCTACAAATCGAGTCAAACTTGTGGCACGCACACCCAAAACAACAAATAATAAGGGACAGAGGGAGTACGTTGCACAAGGGTTTCTTCCAATCACCATAATGGCAGTTCCCTGACGTTCATCGTATTAATGTTTTATGGAAACTAAATAGTGTACTTAAGTCGTCTGGAAGAAGAAATAATGACAACTCCCAATTCAACAGCAGCTGACAGTGACACGGTTAGGTGCGGAGAGATTCACCACGTACCACATTGGTACCGCTGAAACCAGGAGACTGTTTCAATACAATTATGCACATGACCGTGAGGGCAGCAGCCACAGCAATCTTCCCCGTGAAATTAGGCTTCCGTCTCGAATCCGCGAAGTCCATCCCTGCGAAAACGACAATGAGAATTTAAAAATTGTACAAGTAAACTCATGATGGGCTGGTGGCTTGCCCCAACTATGGTTTGTGAGCTGAGAAAGATAGCTAACTCTACTGGTACGCAACATTAGTCATTGGACTTTGATCACACCAGAAACACTAAATTTACATGATCAGGTACTCTAGTTTATTTCTCTTTTTTTTAAAGGTAAATTTCAATGTCAAACATTTGGTTCATAATTTATTCATTAAACTACCTTCACTGTTTAGAGCCAGATCAGTGGAATTGGAAGCAATAATGAAGTAAAGAACAAAGAAGAAAAAAAAGCAGGAAGAAAATTACAAAATTGATGTTACCTGGCAAGATCCAAGGCCTAGTGGTCCTAGCCTGGCTTCTGCTCCTCGGGGTCGTTGGCATGTGAAGTCGGCGGCTCCCAAGAATGAAACCAGCAAGAACTGGACCTCTCTCGTCCTACCTTGGCACCAGTATCACCCGATTAAATTCGTCCCAAGATCAAACACAAAACTTTTGCAAGTTGCAGTGCCATCTCCACACACAGACGTGCGAACAAAAAAAAGATCTCCGGCGAAAAGCTCCAGGCAGAAACCAAGGACGCGCATACCGATCCAGAACGCGTCGCGAGAATTCAAATCCCCGGCGAAAGGCTACGAAAGACGATGGAAGAAAAAGAAAAGAAATTGGATCACGGCAAGGGAGCCCACACCTTGTCGCGCGACGCTGGCAGCAGCGCGGAGGCGGGGCGGATTCTGGCGTCGACTTGGGCGCGCGGCGCGAGATCGGTGCGCGTCCGGGGAGAGCGGAAACGGAGGGGGGGCAGCCCAGGTGCCCAGGTCAAGATGGGAAGCGGACGCGGAAGGGGAGCAAACTGAGGACGAACAGGTCGTCGGGGGAAGACGTTTTCTACTACTACCGGGTCATAATTAGCTTCTGGGCATGTGCCTGTTTATTTATGTGGCGATACCAGAATCTTTTTCGCTTCTTTTTTCTCTCCCTTTGATTTGATGATGAGGAATCTTTAACAAGTACTAAGTGTATGTTTAGTGGGTGAAAAAATTTAGATTTTGGTACTGTAGTATATTTTATTATTACTTAACAAATAATGTCAAATTATGAATTAATTAGACTTAAAAGATTTAGCTCTAATTAATTAAACTGTGTAATTAGTTATTTTTTAACTGTATTTAATGCTCCATGCATACTTCCAAAGATTCAATATGACAGGTACCGTGCAAAATTTTTTGGAACTAAACAGGGTCTAAGCAAGCTGTGCTGGATTCTTGCGTATTTGTACAAAGTTATCCTCTCTTTGAATTTCTTATATAATTCTGGCAATTTCGTCGTGGGGACATGGTACAAATGGTGACCTCATCGGCCAAACTCTTGATTTTCTTTCTTTCCTGCCAAATCATGAGTGTAAGTGTGTAACAAATCTTCTGTGCTTGTCATTTGGTCAGATAATCTGACTTTGCATTTCTGTCCTGCCCAATAGCACCATTTTGTGAAAATCATGTCCATCTTCTACACCAACATCTGTAGACACCGACACAGCAGTATTCTTCTGCCTAGCCTACAAAAGGCGTTCTTCGCATGCTTCAGCAGAACGGATTTCGCAAAGCTTTGAGTGACATCCAAAGAAAGGACCAGTAGAGAAGAAAAAAAAAAGCTTCGTTGCGAGCTCTGCACAGAACGGGTCGCTTGGCCGCGAGAAAGCGGCAGCGGTATGTACCTTGTACGAGTCAATGGCTCCCCCCAATTCATCCTCTTGCTTGCATCGACTCCTTCCGTGTTGCTCATGTCAGTCACGCGATTGGAAGACGGCTCCCCCCTACCGTTGCCTTCACTTCCACTGTTCCACGCGATCTCCACGAGTTTCCTTCCGCTTCCGCAGCAGCTTGACAGCTTCGGCTCGCGTGCCCGGCCTCGCCGACCGGGCCCGTCAGCGCAGCGATGGGCGCTGCACACTCCAACGCATGATTCAGAGAAAAACGAACTAATTCAGGCACCCGTTCCTGCTGCAGCGAGACGCCGAGACGACACTAATTCAGGCAATCAGCAGTGATCGGTGGGTCCGGCGTCAGTATTTGCCGGTGACAGAGCAAGTAAACAAGCGATGGTTGGGGTGTGTGTGTCTTGGGTTGAGTTTGGGTTCCGGTCAACGGCACTGTGCGAGAGGTTGAGATCGTACCTAACAATTCCTAATCGGTTGTAGGAGTATTAGGCCGCGATGCATCCACTATTTTTGTTTCTGTTTCTTGCTACTCTCGTTTTTTTCTTTTCTTTTCTTTTCATTTTCTTGTCTGTTTCTAGGAATCTTCCACCGCTGGACGGGACTCGGGTGCCGACTGGTAGATCGCATCCTGCCTAACCTGACGCCGCCTCTGAATTATTGGAGCGAGCACTGGGTCAGTTTGTGTGCGTTTGGGAGGCTTGCAATCAGTGTGACAAAATTTGGTCAGGGCTCAGTGGCTCACTCGACAACGGTGAGCGGTGGCCCATCGCAATAGTGCACCGGCACCTGCCTGCGTCATGGGCAAACTACTCATGCTCAACTATTTTTGAAAGAAACTGAGCTCAACTATAGAGATGGTGAGCAGTGCTCATGCATTTCTACTGGAGTTAGGTGAGGGGTACTCGCTTGCTTTCCAATGGCCACGCTCAATGGCAGCCACGAATGGAGTGAGAGCTGCCCGAGCCTGAGCTTTCATCTTCAGTAGGTTTGGTTTGGTGCCGAGTAGTCCAGATCTTTGGCTCGCTACTCATGTTCGACGCCAGGAAAAAAAACTGAATGGGATGCCCTAAACGAAATGATGTGAAAGCAACAAAAGCCAGAGCTTTTACGCTCGATTGCAGCTGCCTGATGATCTGTCAGTGATGAATGCTCTGTTGGCATCGCTGGGAACTGTTAAGCACATGTTCCTCAACGTGGGCACAGTCCTGAAGCACATGCTCAGGATTCAAATATAGGAACCTCAGCTTTGGAAGTAAAAAAAAAAAAGATGGAACTGGGAATACAAATGATGATACTACAACCACTAGCTTCATACTGGAGGCTCACCAATAATCCCAGAGTGGGAAACTGGAAAGGTTATCTTGTCACAAAATTCTCAACAGACAGGTCGATTTCGCAGCATTTGAAAAGAAAACATGGAAGATCTGTTGAAATGAAGTATTGTAACAATCATGATAAATGTCCTTTGCAATACACTTCTATTCCAGTACAAGATAGTCGAAAGCACATACAACTTTCATGATCCAATTCATATGCACATGATTGTCTAGTACTATGTACACATTAGTCAGCCATTACTTATTGAGATGGTGCTTCCAGTTCCAGACTACCACAACTTCCTCATAAAGAATACAAATTAGGTAGACATATGTCTGCCCTCAAACCAGAGTAATTCTGTTGCTCTATATATGGGCATCTAAATTGTCCCATTTTTCTGGCTGTAATTTGAGAATGAAGCCTTTGCAGCAATATTATCCCGACTCAAACAAGAATCCAGATTCTGACGCTTGGCTGCACAGAACAAGTGCAAATTATGCATGTTATACTCAGAGAATATATTGCAAACTTTTTCGAAGAGCTACACACCAAATCAAAGTGCTGTCCTATGCTGGCTATGCAGCTGCTTCTACGGCTTCATAGCACAGGATTTTTCTGTCAAATAGAGATACTACAGTGCTGTCCTATGCTGGCTATGCAGCTGCTTCCTTACTCACTAGATTCTTTCCCTGCTGCATGTTGACCGCATCAAAACTGCAAATAGAATTGCAAATTTGCAATAAGTAAATCAAGGAGACAAATAGTTTGAAAATCTTCATTTCGCAACCTTACAAGGCCCTCTATGTTCCATTACCAGATAATTATCCACGGACAGTTGCTGTACAAGGCTAACATAGCAAGTGGAGTATAGAGATAATGCAACTACTTAAAAGCTGGACAGGAAACAGAAAAGCCAGGAAAAGAACTACTTAGGATGCTCTGTTGTGCTTCAAGGATGTAAAAGGCCCCAAAAGGACTACCTCATGGCATGCATCTTCATATTGTTGGCATAAATCACCTGCAAATTCACAGATGTACATTTTCAGATTGATACATCACATTTCAACCTTAGACTATTGAACAGTTAGTTATGTAATTCTCCATCTAAAGTATTTAATTTGAAGATACAAACCTACAAAATTGATCAGGTTTTTTGTCAGCATTGCATCAACCAAATATACATTTAATATTAACATCTGTGAAAGCTAACACCAAACTATAATCATGTACTAGTTCTTATCGCAGCATTCATAGACTAACTTGGGGTTGTCTGATATCACTGTCTCTTTCCAATATGGCTGCAATATGCAAAACTTGCAGAAACTAAGCCAGAATTGATCCTGCAGTTCCTCTGACAAAACTTGAAGTTCTCTACTCAGATGTCTCGAGAAATTTGAAGTTCTCCATTTAGTTGTCTTCTTAGGTCAATAAAAACGCCAACAACACGAAAACAAATATTAGCACATGGATGTGAGAAGTTTTGTCCAAGTGCCCATTCGAGGAACAAAACCTTGGCCCACCATTTGCTTCAAGACAAGGTGTGCATCGTCTAAGCAGTCATCACAACATAGGCCATCAATCAGCAGCTTGTAGGATTGGAAACTAGGCCTCACGCCTTCTCTACTCATGATGCTAACTATATTCTTGGCCTCCACGAACTTTCCTGAACTGATAAGACCATCAAGAAGAACCTGATAAGTCCCTGAATTAGGATAGCACCCTTTAGACGTCATTGATTTGAACAGACCGAAGGCCTCAGTCACTCTTTCCTCCTTGCAGAGACCAGAGATCAAAATATTGTACACAACTGTATCAGCGGCAATATCCTGCTTCTGCATTCTCTCAAACAGCTCAAATGCTTTATCAACTTGACAGCGCTGACAAAGGAAATGCACCAAAGTTGAGTAGGTCGTCACATTAGGCCGGCACCCCTGCTTTGGCATCTCATGCAGCAAAGAGATTGCCTCATCAAATTTACCAAATTGGCACAAACCCTTGACAAGAATATTGAAGGAGCATGTGTCCAACGTCACCCCAAGCTTGGGAGAACTCGAGTAGATCTCATGGACAACCTCGTACTGCCGCTTACACACAAGCATGTGAAGAACATAATTGAATGTCTTTGTAGAAGGCCAACAGTTATACACAGGCATCGCAAAGAGCGTGTCGATGGCTTTCTGAGGGTGTTCTGCCACATTGCCGTACATCTTGATCAGCCTGTAGAAGAACTCGTCAGAAAACCTGAACTTTTCAGTCCTTGCCCTGGCCAGCAACTCCTCTACATCACTGAACCTCCTGGCGCAGGCCAGCTTGTCAATCATCAAGCTGTAGAGCGCCTCACTGGGCTTGTAGTCTCTTCGGTTGCATGCTTTATTGAACACACTGGTTATCAGGCTAGGGTCCCTGATGTTGGCAAATATCTTGAGCACCTCGTTTGGGGCGAGCCAGTCCTTGTGGTCCAATCTGCCCATCCAGTAGCCGTCGTCGCACACGGTGGAGCGCAGCCTCAGTAAAGGAGGCACCGGGCGGCGCGCTAAGGCTCTTGACATGATCTGCGACGAGAGGGAGAGAATCAGAAGCGGAGGGCATCAAAACTATGTAGCTTCAAGCTTCAACTGTGGTAAGAGACTAAGAGCGAGCGTATTGGAGACGTGAGGGGCGGAGTGGGATGGAATACCTTTGCGGGAGGCAGGCCAACTGTGCCGGACACCCGCCCAGCGGCGAGAGGGGAAGGACCGGAGCTGGAGGTGGAGACGCGGAGGCGGCGGCCGTCCCCCAGCGGCGAAGTGGCCAGACAGGAAGAAGAGCAGAAAGCCGGGAAGGATGGTGGGCCTTGGCCTTGTACATCCACTCTACAAGAAGGCCTGTTGGGCTCTTCCGTCGGAATCCCATTATTTTATTATTAATAAAACTTTACCCGTATAACCGCAACGACCGCGTGGCCTAATGGATAAGGCGCTCGCCTCCGGAGCGGGAGATTGTGGGTTCGAGTCCCATCGTGGTCGATATATTTTTGTCACCTTGTTTCATTTTCGGAATTTCCCTCTAGCGATTGCGAGAATATCGCAGCCTACCATATCCATGTATATTTTATATATATTAGAGCGGAAAAGAATACATATCGATGGCTCGATTTTTTATTATAAAAACCTCTAGAATTTGGCTGTCGGCTATACTCGTTGAGCAAAACCACCTTGCAAAGTGCAAACCTTGTGTTTGTTGAAAGATTGAAGAGCATGCAGGTGGAGAAGGCAAACTTGTATTCGTCAGTCTGGCAGAAAGTTATGCTAAAATTAGATATACGAGTATTCTTCGGAGATATCAATTTTACTAAAGTTCCCTTCCAAAAATGCCAAGTCCCATGAGACCTTCTGTGCTCGATACGTGTCCAGTGTCCTAGGCACTAGCATTACATGGTTTACTCCAAAAGTTAACCTAGCTAGCTAGTTCAAAGATCACAACCTGCACTACATAACACACACAAATTCAGCTAGGTGCTACGAATAATTATGCCACACTTCGATCTCTTCCAAGATATCTATCTGTGAGATTGTGACCCGGCCCTTCTCATTTGCACAGCCGCCACTCACTAATCATGGGCAATTAAAAGTCAAATACTAATGCAGGGGGAGGATAAGCACTGGGGAATGGCACATGACCTAATGCCATTACTCACCACCGTACTGTCTGTGAAGCTATCCTGGCCGACGAGTGGGATTTCCAGTGCTGCAAACCAATATATATATACTTGTTGACGAACTGATCGTATCCGACGTCACAGGTGAAGTGGAGCTCATGGAAACCCTTACTTGTTAGTGGTCTGGTGGATGCATGTTACGAACTGCGCGCATGTGAGGACCTTTTGTTATCTTGCTGCCTATTTTCAAACCATGACGTGTTAATCAGAGAATGAGGTTTAATTCTGTTTTGCAACGAGGTATCAATCTGCCGGAAAATTCTGATGCACAAGCCAACTGCTTAATGTACATCAATTGATGGTATCATCTTTCTCGTCATTATTTCCTCGAAAAGTCTTCCTATATATCCACTAAAATCTTGACCGGCTTTATCAGCAGTAGTAATAGATCACGATGGATGGCAGAAGCGGCAGTAGATTGTTGTGGCGCCACGATAATAGGATCTTATTTTGAAGAAGTAGTACAAATATTTGAACTAATTAAGCAGGATTGAAGGTGCATCTAAGATCACCAATTTACACATATTCTCTTATGGGCTTTCCGTATTAGTGAGATGTCAAACTGAGGAGAACTTCTCGGGAAGGAGGTAGGAGCAAAGCTAGTATGCCATGCATGACGGATCGGAGGAGCAGGTCAATCAAGTTGAAGGTAGAGAATAAGACAGACACTTCTTGAACGCTAAATAGTGGGTAGTGTGGCATGGCGGAGGACTTGGAAGCATGAGCTAAAGAGTGGATATTAATTTGTACAAAACAGAAGAGGTGGCGTACGGGTACGTTTAAGAAAAAATTTAGTCATCTTCTCAGGAGTGCACCCGAAGAATTTTCAGTACATAGTAACACTTTGTTTACTGATGTGGATCAATCAATGGCACAAGTGGCGTATAGAAATGTTGTCGTTAGTGGATGAATGTGTTGCACCGATTGAAATTTTTGGTTATCTTCTCCCACATTTTCCAACCACACACATCGAGCACGCATGTGTTTACATCAGGCACGTGATGACACTATGTAAACAAACAGTTAGTGGGACTGTAACAAGAGGACACAAATAGATCATCCTGCGTCAGCTAGCCATGGTGGTAGTATCATCGTGGAATGCCTACTCGATCAACTACATGTACAGTGGTGAGGGAGTGATGGTGAATTTTGTAGTAGAGCGTGCAAGCAGTCCACTACATACTCAACAGTGACCTTTATGACAGTATAAATCGGTGCCCATAGCAACGTTGTAGATCACAAGACGCAGCTCGTTCTCACTTGCAAGCATTGCCATAGCCAGTGTAGACGACGAAGAACGAAGCCATGGCTTCCCGTGCCCTCGCTGCGCTGCCCATCACTGTGCTAGCGTTTGTAGGCCTTGCTTCAGTTCCCCGTGCTTTGGCAACTGATCCGACCCAGCTCCAAGACTTCTGTGTCGCTGATAACAACAACAAATAAAGCTGGTAAGAAACTTGTATTTTATATATATATATATATAGTCACGTTTCTAGACATGATATATATGTATTTGTATGCATGTTTGCAGTGCTGGTGAATGGGGTGGTGTGTAAGAACCCAAATGTGGTGACGGCGAACGACTTCTTCTTCAAGATAATGCCGGCCGCCCCGAACGCGCAGGGCTCCGGGGTGGCGGGGGTGGCGGTGGACATGCTCCCGGGGCTGAACACGCTGGGCATCTCGCTGGCGCGCATCGACTTCGTCCCCGGCGGGCAGAACCCGCCGCACACGCACCCGCGCGCGTCGGAGATCCTGACGGTGATCCAGGGCACGCTCCTGGTGGGGTTCGTCACCTCCAACCAGCTGCTCAACAACACGCTCTTCACCAAGCAGCTGGCGGTCGGGGACGTGTTCGTCTTCCCGCAGGGGCTCATCCACTTCCAGCTCAACAACGGCAAGGCCCCCGCCGTGGCCATCGCGGCGCTCAGCAGCCAGAACCCCCGCACCGTCACCATCGCCAACGCCGTGTTCGGCTCCAAGCCGCCCATCCTGGACGAGATCCTCGCTAAGGCGTTCATGCTCGAGAAGGCCACGGTAGACTGGGTCCAGCAGGCGTTCGGCGCGGCCCCGGTGGCCGGCGGCGGCGGCGGCTACCCCGGAAACGGGACCGGCGGCGGTTACCCCGGCGTGCCAGGGTATGGGTACCCATAAGGCGGTGTGCATGCTGCCTCCACGGCGCCTAGCATTGCTGCACAAGAGCAGATGCTGATGATCATCGATCAGGCAGGCCGTCATACATAAAACTATACAGGTATAGTACTCCAAACATGAAGCCACATGCAGGTTGTGATGGTCAGGTTTACGGTGTAGCACTAGCACACACGTAGTCTACTAGCGCGTATGTGCACGCGCACAATGTGTTTGTGTTGATCGAGGAGTAGAAGCTCGATCGATTGGGTTGAATAATGGACTATGTGGGGAAACGGCAACAAGTGTACTACAAACTTTATTGTTCGTTACGTTGCCTCTATATGAAATAAACTTGAATTAAGTGCCAGCATGCTCTAGATGTTTATCTCCGCTGACTTGTGGACACGACGTTTGACCATTTATCTTTTTTAAAAAAAATGTAAATACCATTTTAGTTGTTGTGGTTTTGTTTTAGCATCATAATAAATTCAACGGTAACTAACGTTTAGGAACGAAGGTCGATGATACGCTGAACAGCGTGCCGGCAGAGGCGCGACCGCTAGTTTCCTCAACTCCAGTATCACGAGATATAGACGCACAGAAACCAAAATTTTTTATTCCCTTGAACGCGGACCATCATTACATATGCGGCTTAAATCAGCCCATGTTGCCAAGTTTACACAAGGCACACCATTATTCCTGAATCCTGATTGGAGTTGCTTTCAGAGTCACAGCTTATTGTCCACTCCTTTCCAATGTTCAGATAATCTCGTAGCTCCAGAGAGCAGAGAAAATTGCAGTAGCGAGCAGATACATTATACCCGCCGTTGTAAATAAGCCCAATACCGAGTGGTGGTACATCTGATTTTTGACAATCCCATTAGCAAGGATGCCATAACTTGTTGTCGAAGGTAATGCGGACTCCCGATGTAAGGCAGAACAAACCAAGCTGTGTATAGCTGCCCGCTCTATTTGTTTCCTCTGATCGCTGCGAGCTAAAAGCTGACAAGCAATCGTTTGAACCTGTAGTGCTATGATCTTGATAAAACACCTTTGGAGCTGCCACATAGAGAAGCAAGAAAGGTATCGTCATGGATGTAAATGGTTGAATCCGAATAGGAGGACAGAGTGTATGCTATCCTCTGCCAGCAAGTGAAGACGAACCTGGGGACAGTGCCATGACGGCGCGAGTCATATTCTGTTGCTTGTCGAAGGGCCCTAGCAAATGCTTTGAAACATGCCTCGATAATATGGTGCGAGTTTTCCCCAGCAAGCTTCAAAGAAAAAATGGAGCGGGATCAGGCAGTAGAGGAGAAGGGTCATGCTCATGCCAAGTAGGTCAAGTAACAAGGAAAAATCAACTATCTCAACTCTTATGCTCAGCCTATGATGCGCTAGATTGCTAATGACTGAAATTGTACCACTGATCCAGCTATTTTGAAGAGATTTGATTTGAGCAATGAGCATATAGCAATATGTACCTGACGGATGTGAAGAGTCATCCCAGATGTATTCACCAAAGACTGGAAAAAGTGCTCAACCAGCTGGAACCAAAATGAATAAATAAAACTTTTGCCTAACTTGACTGCAAGAGTGTACAAGACAGAAAGGATTGCATGACATTAGCGATGAATAAAATGGCAGTCAAATTTTGTTAGAAGATTTCATAAAAAAATAAATATTTCTTTTTAAACACAGGAAGAAGTGGCCACCAAGGATGTTTTCTTTGAACAGATGGTTGATAAGTGATAAAAAGTTTGCAGATCTCACAATTACCTGTGTATCATATGTACCAACTCTCTGAGTAGGAATATCCAAGCCACAGCTTAAATGAGGACGACCAGACAGATCCTGCATATAGGGGGGGGGGGGGGATAATGACCCATGAAGTCTCAACAAAGAACATATGTGGAATATGAGTATGCAAAACTTCAACAAACAAGTCTGAATTCTGAATGTTAAGTGTCAAATGAATGCATATGTACAAGCTTCTGGCAACAATAGATGCTCATGAATACGTAGAAGTCCAAAAAAAGAACTAGAGTATTTCTGAAGTGTAGAGCACTAGGGCCAGGCATAAGTAACTTAGCTACTCAGGTATATGCTCACACAACATTGGAAATATGAATGCATAATGACGCATATATAGGCACATCAGGTCTATGAAAAAAATGTGCAATCATAGTAAGTAAATATAGCAAGAGATTGTGACTCACCAGTATAACTTCAACTGCCGCCTCATCGAGTGGTGCAGTAAAATGCCCAAATCGATTAATCCCTTTTCGATCACCAAGTGATTGAAGCAGTGCCTACATAGACGATCAGAGAAGGTCATCTCAATGATTGTTGCCTATCTATGCAGATCGCATGAAACTAAACTACAAATGGTTCAGCATAAGGTATAAGTTGAAAATACAGCATGTTTGTGCAGTGCTAAATTTAGTACAAAAGTTAGGAAATGAAAATATACGGATATCCTAACCTCAAGTCAATAATGATCCCTACAAGTGCTTCTAGAAGTAGAAATATCAAGTTGAAAATGTTCTCGGAAAGTAACAATCACCGTTCCAATTGCCAGAGCAATGTCCTCGTTTGAGTGATGATCATCAATGTGTGTGTCACCTGTTGCCTTAACGTACACATCAAAGAGTCCATGTGATGCCAGTTGCTGAAAGTTTTAAACACGAGTTAATGGCCAGCTTTGACTGAAAAATCATACCTATCTAACATGAGTTAGAACTTTCTACTTTGGACCCAGTTATATAAGTAGGATAGAATAGAGGGGCATTTAAAGAGAAGAAACCTATTAAAAATAAATGCTTTTGTAGGGGAATACAAGGGGAATAGCTGAGCTTTTTAGACAATTTTTTGCATGCAGTCTTTGGTTGTAGTTTAATATTTTACATTTATTTCTCTTCACAAGTGCTAGTCATCTACAGCGGTCATTTCTGTCATCTATGTGGAATAACCAGAACCATACATCTCACTCATTACATTAGTTGATCGAAGGAAGAGAAGTAGAACTCTTTCCATTGATCACCATACTAGGAAAAGGAAAAAATGAAACAAGCATTTTGTGAAGTAATTGCTTGATAGCGGAGTCCCAAGAGTGATCACCTGCAACACGTGGAACTAGAAAAGTGTTCCACACCGCTTCAGTTTCAAATGCATCACTTTTTTTTCATAAAAATCATATGACTGTACTACTGGCCCTCTTAACTGAAGGTAGGAGACAGCATGCATAAAGACTTTTCCTATCAGAAGATGTTTCCACTCATCCATATTATTGATTTGGTATAAGATGCTTCTCCTCTTATTACGAGGTTTTGCTTTCTCCCCTTCTGCACAAAATAAGGCGTAATCTTCCCATTCCCGTCACCCATGCTGGATACCAGAAATCACAAAGGATGCGACCACAACTCCACAAGCATATTATGTCTGTACAGATACCCCCCAAATTCCCTAATTACTGATGACATACAAGCAAGCTATACTCACGTCGAGCATGTGATCCAAGAAGGGTATCCCTGTGCTGCATTCAGCAACGCCAGTGCCATCAAGGTTTATTTTCACATGCACATTTGTCTCCTTAGTTACTCTCTTGACCTCTCCAATCCTAGACGGCCCTACAAAATGTAAAAAAAAATTAGTTTACATGATAAAAAAATGGTCCAGATAGCAAGTAAACAGTACTGATACTGGAAACTGAAAGTTTCACTGCCTTTGTGATTTTAGCAGCGACAATAGGAATAACAACTCGCATCTGTCGAGCATAACAAAGGAACAAATCCCAAGAGAAACGGCATGAAGAGTGAAATGAAATCCGCAACTACCTGTAAAGCCCCCTTGCGCGTTCGGAGAGCCGTTGCCTCCGGCGCCGGCGGAGGCCATGACAGGCGAGCTCAGATGGAGCAGGGCACCATACGGCCGAGCAGGGAAGGCGACCCTACCGCTTGCCCTCCCCAAGGATTTGGAGGCCGGGTAGGCCGGAGAGTAATACAGTGCGCCGGGGGAGGTGGATACCAATCGCGCGGTGGTCATCGCCGAGAGCTCGCCGGCGGCGTTTTGCGGGTGCGACGGACGGAGGGAGTGGTGGGGAGGAGTTGTTGGGTGTGGCCGTGTGGCTGCGTTGGGCCTGGGTCGAGGGCACAAGGTTTGCTTACTAGTTGGGCCGGCTGTTAGATGATTCATTTCTGGGCCGACAAAACACATCGTTGGGCCATCGCTTATAGTACTTCTTTATACTAGTTACTTTCAGATCGGCTCAAAAAAAAAAAAGTTACTTTCAGATAAATTTTAAAATTCGTTGATTTAAAAATTCGAAATCCTCCTGGAACTTAATATTGGCATGCTAGTTGCGCATAAAATTAGTGAAATTTTAAATTAGGAACACTGCGGCATGGATGAAGACTCTTTCGCGATAGATCAACGCTCAAGCTGGGAATTTTTTTATTTTTAATACAATTTTTAATCAAAATTACGTATTAATACAGCAGATTTGAGAAATTACAAAACTAAGGCACAATTGTCTACCCAGTAGACAAAATTTAAATTTCGTCTAGCTAACAAACAAAATTAAGAAAAATCGTCTACCAGGTCGACGAAATAGAAATATTTCATCTATCAAGAAGACAAAAATAAATTTTGTCTATCCAGCAGACAAAATAAATTTAAAAATGTAATTTTTAGCAATTTTCGTCAACTGTACATGGTTTTGCATGACGAAATCTAGATATTGTCTACCCACTGGATGAAATCTAGATATTGTCTACCCATTGGACGAAATCTAGATATTGTCTACCCACTGGACGAAATTTAGTAAATAAACATTTTTACCATGATTTGCAGGGTGCTCCATATTTTGAATCTACTCCCTCCATCCACTTTTGATAGCTATATTTCAAAACTTCAAATGTTCAAAATGATAGCTATATTTGCTATTGGCATGGGTTGTGGCAATAAATAGTACTAAAAACAAAGAGTTCCCAGTTAAAACATTGGAGGACCAACAAAAAGTCTATGTTGTATTTATGAGATTGATAAGCACACTTGGTGCCCTTGGTCATTATGCCATATGGAAATATATCAATCAAAACTGGATGGAGGTAGTATTTTACAAAGTATGTTTTAATATAAACTCTATTTTTTCTATTATAAACTGTGTAGGAATAATGTAAACTATCAATGTAATGCAATTAGTACACCAAATTAGGCAAGAGCCATAAATTCCCGTCTTGCATTAAGATAACGATTACATAGCAACGGGTCATTGCGTCTGTACTACTACAACTTTTGTTGTGACTAATCTACAAATTCCTCCAGGGAAAGGTCTCACACATCATTTACCGTAGAGTACAGATGCAATGACTAGTTGTTTTGTAATCGTTATCTTAATGAAAGCTGTGAATTTATGACTCCTGCCTAATTTGGCGTAATAATTGTAGTACATTGATAATTTACATTATCCCTGCACAGTTTATAATAGAAAAGAAATGAAGTTTATATTAAAATATACTTTATAAAATAGATTTAAAATATGGAGCACACTACAAACCATGGTAAAAAATTTTATTTACTAAATTTCGTCCAGTGGGTAGATAATATCTAAATTTCGTCTAGTGGGTAGACAATATCTAGATTTCGTCCAGGGGTAGACAATATCTAGATTTCGTTATGCAAAACTATGCATAGTTGACAAAAATTGCTAAAAATTATATTTTTAAATTTATTTCGTCTGCTGGATAGACGAAATCTGTTTTTGTCTTCCTGATAGACGAAATATTTATATTTCGGTAGACGATGTTTCTTAATTTCGTCTGTTGGCTAGACGATTGTGTTCTAGTTTTGTAATTTCTCAAATCTGCAGTATTAATACGTAATTTCGATTAAAAACTATATTAAAAATAAAAAATTCCTCAAACTGGCGCGTGTTAAGGTGAAGAGAGTGAAATGGAACGTGGGCGTGCATTTTTCCAAACTAAAAATAGACAACAAGAAAAGTATTTGCATTCCTTTATCAAAGAGAAACAAAATACTGCATGAGACAGACAGCTGTCCAGGAATGGCTACGTGCAACTATTCTTTGGTGGTGAATGATTACGCGGAGCAAATATAGCAATCGTTAACTAACCTTCATGATTCTGATTATTAGCAAGAGCAGCGACGAATCCTAGTCCTACTTGTCCTTGCCCTCCCCCAACCTTCTCTTCGTTTTTGGGTGCGAGGAAATTGAATGCGGGGATAGAGAGATAGCCAGCCATTCAAGGTACATTTATTGGGAACAGTTGGAGCAAATCGACGCACACCACAGCTAGCACACCACAAAAGATAGCTAGCCAATGAATGAATAAAAAAAAAGATAGCTAGCCAGAGGAAGGGAAAGGGATGGGGGAGGGGGACGATTTCAATGGTGGGAATGGATGCTTGGATCAGCCTGGTTGATAAATGTGCACTTGTTTTGTTCCTTTGCAGGCCTAGGGGC
Source organism: Panicum virgatum (assembly GCF_016808335.1). Taxonomy (NCBI): domain Eukaryota; kingdom Viridiplantae; phylum Streptophyta; class Magnoliopsida; order Poales; family Poaceae; genus Panicum; species Panicum virgatum. The sequence goes on along the minus strand of NC_053151.1, from coordinate 45,697,640 downwards.
ATGGGAATGGATGAGTGGTGGGCCCGCCCTAGCCTAACCGGCTAACCATTAAACTCCTAAAAACGACGCCTCCCACACATCTTCATAAATTTTTCAACTAGGAACCACTCTGCATTCATGGAACCATTTATTGCGCGGGCGTATTATTGAAGACTTGTACTGAACTTTTCTCCCGACCTGCTGCATGCTCGTGCTCCTCTAGTTCTTCTCCCAAGCATTGATCCTGCTAGGATTTGACACAGTTCTGTCAAACAGGAATTGATTACCATAATTTCCTTTCATTTGCCATCATCAGCATGACACTCACGCCAGCGCACAGGTGCATGCACCAACTTAATTATGTTAGCAATCAAGGTTGTGCTAGCTTGCAAGCTTCAAACATGGAGAGTTTGCAGAGAATTCGCAACCTGCATGGAGATGGAGATCATCAACCCCATCTGTCAAACAACACTGTAGCTCATCAGACCCTTCTTTTTGTCAGGTGACAAATTACAAACAGTAGCGAAAATGCTTACAATAATCGCTGCAGGTAGAAGCTATGCGTGTCGCCGTACGTACCCAAAACTGTTACCACCAGTACATGCATGAACTGCACGCATGGGTGCATGCCTTTTGGTCCGTCTGCTGCCGCAGTTTCCCCCAAAGGGGCGGCTATACGCATTACGCCATGACATTTTTGTGGCACAAGGACAAGGATTGACATTCAGAACACAGCGAGTGAGATCCAAGACGTGCTGGTACCCGCGATTAACTGCACAGTTTGTGTACGTTTGGGCAGCTGGTACTGAAGACTAAGATGAGGCAGCTGCATGCTGTAATGGTTACTTCGAATTTGTCGCTGAAAGGTACGGTGCAGGATCAGCTAGGGCTCGTCAGGACCTTGATTAGCTCCTCTGATTCCTGCGCGTACTTGCAGCGGTAACAGCATTCGATCGGTTGCATCGTCTGCGATACGCTACTGATGATGCAACTGTTCTACCATCGCAGGTCAGACCGTCCTCGCTCGTTGATCCTGAAGGTCCATCATCAGTACGCCAACAACTGTTGCTTGAGAAACTAATACTATAATCATCTGTACTGTCATCCAGTTATGGATATCGGCGCACCTCTGAACAATTTGCACATACAGAGTGGAAAGTCCATGCTTCTACAGAGTGGCCACTCAACCTGTTGACGTTTTTCTTTTCTACTTTTTTTTGCTCAAATTTAAGTTGAACAGTCAAATCAGCATGGTTCTTCCCCTTTTTCCTCAAGTTAGACTATGCATTGTTCAGGATTAATGGATTATGGTTGGCCAACAAGTTGACCATGGGTCTGTTTAGATGAAACGAAAAAAAATTTTGCGTTGGAATCTTGCTAATTTGAAGTACTAAATGAAGTCTATTTACAAAACTTTTTGTATAGATGGGTTGTAAATCGCGAGACGAATCTAATAATGTTAATTAATTCATGATTAATCAATAATTAGCGGATGGTTACTGTAGCACCACTGTTGCAATATGGATTAAGTAGGCTCATTAGATTCGTCTCACGATTTACAGCCCATCTATGCAAAAAAAAATTATAAATAGATTTCATTTAATACTCCATGCATGTGTCAAAATATTCGATGTGACGGTTTTTTTGTATTTATGGGGTTTATAGGGTGAAAACTAAACAGGGCCCAGTATATTGGCGTGGCCAGCATCCCATCATGTGTAAAATATTGTTTCTTTCAGAGCCGCATAGTAGGACGGATATGTTTTTCTCCACGGTCAACAGATATGTATTTAATATTAGAATAGGAACTGGATGCTCCATTTCACATCTCATTCTCTGCATGTCCAGAATCCAGGCTCCGCCTGCAGCTTAATGGCGGTCAAAAGTGTGGACAGTCATCTGACGCCTGCACAATCATGCTTCATGGATGGATTGCATGGGCCGGGGCGGCATGCCCCCACACACACTTTGTTTAGTTAATGCCAAAGTTTCAGGGGAAAAAATCTCACAAGGAAAAACGACAATCTGATAGAGCGCTATTCAATTCAAGCACGACAATATGACTCGCCGGTATGCAAATTGTGCAGCACATTGATGTGGAAGGAAGGCTTCGGTGGATATTGAGTGTTTCTTAGAGATTGTAATCCTGCTATCCAAATAAAAGCTCCTGTGACTTGCCCTAAAAAAATGTAGCCATGTTGGTAGGAACGTCAAAAAAAATCAAATGGTACGGATTTAGTATTTGGGAAAAATCCTTTTGTACTATGCATCATCGATCTGGTTTGGGTGCAACAATTATGTGAGGTAATATTTTTCGGCAACGGTGAGCTTTTACTTCACCCACGGATTATTTGAGGTTACCAGTTTAGCTATTACTAGAACTATTATTATGGCTTCTATAGTTGTAATATTTAAGTCTACGAAATCACTAAAAGATTTGTGAAATGAATCTATTGATAAATTTTGCTTACATATACAAAGCATGCATATAATAAAAGCCATCGATCTTCTCAAATTGCTAGTCATATGTTTGATCTCAAAACGAAAGATGGTTAGGCATCAATACCAAAAAAAAAACTCCGCATGCCTTTTTGTAACTGAAGTACTCCTAATAAAGGCAAATTTTAACTCATGCATTCCAAATTCTATAGAATTTCAGTACAATAACACAGATCCCTGTGTCCTACTCCAACTCCTGTAGTGCTGCCTTTTCTTCAGTTCAGGTATAGATGTGCATGCAGACCGCAGCTCGTTAGCCCGCTCGAAGCACGGCCAATTTGACCTGGCCCAAGCACGGCCCGGCCCGGCCCGGTCCAAACCGTGCCCGGGCTGGCCCGGGCCGCTCCCCGTGCCCGGGCTTGGGCCGTCACCCCAGCCCGTGGGCTGGCACGGCCCGGCACGGAGTTAGCAGGCCGGCCCGGTAGCGGCCCGCTAACTCTAAAGACCTACAGAAGCACACAGCCCAGCCCACGGCCTTACAGCGACTCCACTCCCCCTCCCCCCCGACTCGTCCTCTCCCCCCAACCCCCCACCCGCGACTCCACTCCCCCTCCCCTCCAGCACGCCCCGACGCCCCGTCTCCCTCCGGGCGCCGGCGGTGCCCGGGGAAGCCGCCCCCCTCCGGCGTCCGCTCTCTCCGAGGGCTCGCCCCGCCGTCCACGCCACTCCCTCCGGCCTCCGCTCCATCCGAGCCTCCGAGAGCACCCCCCCCCGTCGTCGACGCCGCGTCGTCGCCCCCTCCGACCCCGCTCCCTCGCCCCGCCATCTACGCTGCCCCTCCGAGCTCCGAGCCTCCGACCTCAGCTCCCTCGCCCCGCCGTCGACGCTGCCCCTCCGGCCTCTGCTCCCTCACCCCGCCATCGACCGCGCGCCCCATTCCCTGCAACCCTAGCCGGCTAGATCTAGCGCCGCCGGACTGGGAGTGGGAGCTCTACTCGCGCCGCCTCTCCGCCGCCGCCGCACTTCCTCTCGCCCCTCCTACTCTACTCTGGCCTCTCCGCCGCCATAGCCTCTCCACCGCCGTCGCCGCTCCCGCGACTGAGTACCAGCGCGGCGGCGCGCCCCATCATGGGCCGCAGGAGGCCCGAGCCCGACAAGTAGGCTGGGCTCCGCGGGCTGGCCCGGCACGAAACAAGCCCGCGGGCCCGTGCCTGGGCCGTCGGGAGAGCCACGGCCCGCTGCGATATTGGGCCGGGCTAGGCACGGCCCAGCAAAGAACGGGCCAGCCCCGGGCTCGGGACAGGGCCGGGCCGGCGGGCCGAATGGCCATCTATAAGTTCAGGTAACCAGCCGTTGAGCTACCACAAAGGATCCCGGGTGGGCACTTGCCTCCACCATTAATGCGGAGATAACCAAAGGCCCCTAACAATCCGTTCATTAATAAGTGCAGTGCATAGATGAAGACATTGATTGCATTGAATGAGCAATTGAACTCTTGGGTGTGAAGATTTAGGAAGCTACTTTTTCCATGACAATTCAGTCGCCGTTGGGTTAGTTAATGCGTTTGTTGTGGGTCGTTTTACCCGGCCCCACAACCGAGGAAATGTAGCGAGATGGAGCACTCTGACCCAACTGTAAATGTTTATATTTAGATCGAATTCATTCAGAATTGAAAAGAAAATCACGCCCCACCTAATTATCTGCTACATAAAGGAGAAAATAGGTTTCGAATGGAGATAGAGTACGAAAAAAAATTATTGTTGGGAAGTAGGAGTAGTATTAATGGACGGAAAATGATACTGCTAGAGACTGCTTCAATTTTGCCACTCATTTCTTTATCTGCAAACTCATCTATAGCCATGTACTCCAACCAACAACCTCGAATAATTTTTGCATGGACAAAATTGATCCATTCAAAAGTTGCAAGAAAGCGTGTTTAATATAGCTGCAATTAGAGAGGTAAGTACAATTAAAATAGCAGTTTTGATAGCTAGCCGTGCATGGTTAAATACATGGTGAGAACAGCATTCTACGACTACGAGTACTCTCGATGGATTATCGAACGAATCAGAGTCAAGGCAGCAGGTCTTCACGGTCGTTGTTTTCCCCAGCTTAATTGCGTGCAATGCAAAGATCACACTATATCTCGCTGGTTGCTGTTGGTGCCCATTAAAAGCCTTTCTATTCGGTGGTTATGGAAAACAATCTTCACCATCAATTCGTGACAAGATATGAGTGTGATTACGTTGTTGAGTAGGAGTACATCTTTTTAATACGAAAGGTACGTAGCCCAATTTTATTTCTTTCTTTCTGATCATTGTGATCACCTACCGCCCTACCGTTTGCTAATGATCGAGATGAAGTACTCCTAGTAGACTTGCAGTAGTCCCCTCAATTGTGTTTATTTTTTCTATTCAAACTTTCCACTTGCATCTGCATAGCCTGGCAGGGATAAATTGGGCATAGAACTGGCTATTTAATTATATTAAAGATATAAAATGTCCTTTCCTTTCACCATGTGGTGCAAACATTGACAATTTGTTTAATTTATAGCCAATTCCTTTCTTTTTAATTACTACTCCATTTATGATGTCATCTTGTAGATGAACTATAATTGCACAATGAATATAAAAATAAATGACATTCAAATTTAGCATGTCCGTTTTTTTCTTGAGAGAATCTAAGTTTTTTTCTATTTTTTTTACATAGCTTCAAATCTCTAAGTTTAGCTAGGATTATAACTAGGCTCTTGGTGTTGCTCTTAGTAGATGATATGGAAAATCAGCAAGAGACAATTACTTCCTTGGCTCTAAAAAAGTTGTGGTTAGTTTCTTCGCCATTTTTCTTTTGAACTAGGCTATTTGGCCCCAAAACAAGTTAATTATTTATTATTAATGATATCTACTTTTTAGTAGCTCAAATGGCATGTTAGTGATTTTTGTTGGATCCAGCATGCTTAGATACGACTCCAATGATTTTTTCGCTGTTTTACCATGTTCTTGTGATTTTATATAATTTAAAAACTAAAAATAGATTTATAAATACCTAAAAATTATTTTACTTGTGGAAAAAATTCCAAAAGAATTATGAAAAATTCCTTTATGTTATGGTTTTTCTGGTTGAAAAATCTAAACTGGTGAGTTTGAATATTGTAAAATTTTAGATCTAATTGCAAGGTGATGGAAGGATCAAGCAACTAAAGGAAACTTGTTTTGGAGGCCAAATAGTCAAGTTCAAGAGAAAAGAAAAGACCAAAAAACTGAGCACACCTTTTGTAGAGCTAAGAAAATAATTCTCTCATTCAGCTATATGTTGATGCAGTGGGGTGTGCAGCCAGAACAAGAGTCTTTGTTAGTAAAGACATAGGACAACAAAATGGTATGGAATCTCCAGATGATATGGTAACGTATGCAATCTTTGGCTTTCTTAGCCACTGGATGATATCGCGACGCGGTATGTTGCTGTGGTGACACTGGCTAGACGCCAATACTAAATGTTGTGGCTTGGTAGTGCCAAATAATGGCGTTGTGAGGTGAACAATGGCACATATTTATAACATGTCTTTCATAAAAAGATATGGAATTAGCAACTTGGTACGCGGTTATGAGAACATATATCCAACATGGTTTCTAGAGGGAAAAAGCACTCAATAAGCCACATGGTCGTAGTGAGATGAAAAATGGCATATGTTAAATATTTTTCTATAAAATTATGTGATGTTTAAACGGGCATCTCAAAAGGTTTAATTAATGAAATGTGGCATTCCAATATTCAATGGCATGCACAAATTTAAGAATAAGAGGAAAGCTGTGTTTAAATAAATTCAAACCCATGCTAGTACTCAATTAATAGCCAATTGATGAATATAAATTGCCAACCATTTCCCAACAATGCCAATAAATGGCGCAGTCCTTCACGAGTACTCCTATATTGGAGAGTATTCATTGACCCCGCCTCCCTGGCGAGCGGGGCCCAAGTGTCGGCCAGGGCGGCGGCCTACGGGATATATATAGGCGTGCCAACCCCACCGCTTCTCCTGCAGTCTGCAGAGCGAACGCGCAAACGAGGAAGAAGAGAGGTGCCATTGCCGACGACCGCCGCCGAGAAAGGAAACCAGGGAGGCCCGCGAGGGAATGGCGGCGGACGTGAGCTCTGTGGCCAGGCTGCTCCGCGGGGAGGCGGGGAAGAAGGGCGGGCCGGAGATCGTGACTATGGATCTTCTGAGCAGCTGCGGCGGCGGCGGCGGCGCCGCCGCGGAGGACGAGGTGGTCGACCTCGAGGTCTCGGTGCCTGCCGGGTTCGAGCGACGGCTTGACCTCCTGGTGAGTTGATTCTTTCCTCTTCATTCCTTTCGTTTGTTCCGCTCAACTGTGTCCTCAAGGTTCATGTCGTTGATGGTCAGACTTTTATCCGAGGAATTGAAATTTCAGAGTTCTGGATCAAGTTCTTGTTTTCAATCTGGTCGTTTTAATTTTGCAAGGGGTGGAGAGTAGAGAGAGACCAAATTCCCTTAACCTCCGATCAGCAATTTTTTCGTTTGTGTTGTTGACATGAGATTTCCATGGTTAATCATGGTGGGTGATGCACTGATCAGTTTTCAGAATTTCTTCTGCGATGCACTGAACCCGATCCTTGTTGATATTCTTGCAGTCCGGCAGGACGTTCCTGACCCCTCGTTACCCGAGCGTCCTGGACGGTCACCAAGACCTCAACCTGCCTCCGCTGGGCGCCCCGGCGGCAGCGCCGCCAACGACCTCGGCCGCGGTCTGCACCCTCGACATGGTCCGCTCCGCTCTCGAGCGTGCCGCCGCCGGGAGGACCGCCGCCTCGCCGGCAACGTCGACCACATCGTCCGCGTCCACCTCATCGTCGTCTTCCTCCGCGGGAAAGCGCAACAGGTCGCCGTCGACTGCCGCGACCCCCGCGATGCGCGCAGCCGCGTGCCCATCCTGCCTCACCTACGTGCTCATCGCCGAGGAGGACCCCCGCTGCCCGCGTTGCGCGGCGAGGGTGCCACCACTCCGCGGGAAGTCCGCCGCCGATGACGGCAACGGCAAGAAGCCGAGGATCGACCTGAATGCGGCTGCCGATGAGACCGAGTGAATGGAGGAAGACAGACGCGGAAACTTAAAAAAAATAGAAATCGGAAAATGGAGATCTTTAGGCAACATCTTGTCTGATAAGAAGTTCCTGATTATAGTATATTAGGGGGTTCTATATTTGTAGAGTATGATCATAGGATCAAAACAGCTGGAGTAGAAGTTGGACTTCTCTCAATTTAGTTTGTTATTTAATTTCTTCTTTTTTTGTTAAAGTCTTCATTATGTACAAAATAATAGTTGTCTCCATTTTTATTGGTTATATTACTATACTTATTACAGGTACTAAAATGTTTTCATAGTTTGGATGCATAAAACAAGTTTTCTTTTTTCTTTTTCTTTTTACGAAACACGTTAGGATACAAAACCGCATGAGCTGTAGAATTGTTTGCATTTGGACTTAGTAGTGTTATTAGATTACATAATAGTTTTTTTATTGCTCACTTGTCACCGTAGTACAGTATGATTGCTACCACGAAATTACGAACCCTTGTTCCATATATCAACTTTATTAACCTTTTTTTTCGAACTTCAAAAATTTTTACATCACTTTCCGTATTTATTTTGTACCAAAAAAATTGTTAAGGTTATATATGGAATGATGAATGTATTTTCTGTGGGACCGAAGCCGGCGATCAGAGGGGGGTGAATGGGAGCCGATCAAAATTTCGTCGAAAAACGAATTGTCGGCCTATATCCCAAAACCATCGCAGACCCTCGAACTTAGGTCAGCGAGAATAGCTATGAACGAGCTATCTCGAAGCAAAAGACCCGAGTTGCAAAGCGAAAGCAAAAACGAGAGGAACTTCTCAAATCGAATCTGCTCAGGCACAGACCGGTCTGACCGGTATAGAAGACCGGTCTGACCGGTCAAGCAGTTCAAACACAGGCAGACCGGTCTGACCGGTCTCGCCAACCGATCTGACCGGTAGCGTCCAGAAAACCCCGAAAATTCAGTTCCAAAACCGTGAATCGAGAGCAAATCACGTCCAAATTTGATGAAACATGGAGGATAGCTTCGTTCCTACCCCAAGAGTATATCCCCAAGAAATCTCACCCTAAAGATATCCATAGCACGAGAATTTCGGGATGAGATCAAAGGGGGTGGGGTTTTCTCTAGTCTCCAAGAGATCGAATTTGAACGAGCTAGTGATTCCAGAGGGTTCAAGAACAAAGTAGAGGCATGGGAATCACAGCAAAGAACTCGTGGACTCCTCGCAATCAAGTGCACCAAAAACGAAATCGAAATTTCATCAAACAAGGCACAAAACGAGCAGATGGATTGATTCAAACCGCCCAGAGGGCACGAGGAGGTTAGGGCCTCCTTTCCCAATCAATTCCACAAGAGTTCTCACACAAACAACATTCAAATCTACCCTAAAGAGATGAACAGGGGGAGAGGAACACAGGGGCGGCGCCCTGGAGAGCAGAACAATTCACGGACACAATACAAAAGCCGCTCTTGACCTAACACAAGTGAAGGGGTATTTATACCCGCGGGACCGGTCAGACCGATTGGTTAGACCGGTCAGACCGGTGCCAGGGACCGGTCAGACCGGTTGGTCTGCAGCACCCCCTGTACACGATCTCATCCGACGGCCGAGGTTCTTTCTTCGGAACGAAGTCTTCTCCACGATGCCGCCGTCTTGATGAAGATCCAGTCCGCGGTTTTGGAGGGTCCGCGAAACCCGGGTAAGTGGCCGGTTTTGAGAAAACCGCCAAAACCTCACGCGCGGGAAGATTCCTGCCTCCACGCCGTGGCCCTAGACGCCGTTCCCGCCTCGGCCTTCTGACGGCCCTAGACGCCGCCCGACGCCCGTCACCTCCTCGCCCGCAGCGAGGGCCTAGATGCCGTCGACGCCCGTCGCCTCCGTCCGTCCCGAGACCGACGCCCGTGCCTCCACGACTTGGTGTCTTCAACCGCCGTCCGCCTCCTTGGTTTTGTGGCGCAAACCAAGAAACCCGCCTTCCGTCGCCGCTTGCGCCCTCGATCCAGGAGTGGACGCCACAGCTGCCGCCCGGCCCGAGCTCCGGTCCCGGCTGCCCTTCACCGCCGTCCACCGCACGGTCCATCGGCCACAGCACCTCCACGGCAGCTCCCCGTCGACACTCGACGCCCGTGTACCTGCAATCCAAAGACCAAGCGCACGATCACACCGCACGGTTGACAATTCACTCATCACAAGCAGGATAGAGTACTCAACATTCCTCATTTTCCATGACAAATCCACACACATCATTTTCACGTGTCGAATCCAATCAATTCTATGTGTATTGGGGCCAAACTTTTTGTATTTTTTATCTTTTATTGCACGTGTTTGAGTATACGTAGCTCCTAACCAACGACTTGAAAATTCTTCTTTTGTTTGCAAAAGGATGGGTACGGTTGAAAATTCTCTGGATCATCTGAAAATTCTCAATGAGTACTGCAAAGATCAGTCAAACTTATGGGAATCTCAAGTTGGAAATGGCATCTCCTGAGGTCTAATTGATCAATTTTAATTACAAAACAAAACCCCGAGGATCCAATGAGATATCCTCGTATCTCCATAGCGGACGGATGGAAATGAAGCATTAATGCATGGGGATTGGAGGGTGCCATTAAGCTACTAGCTCGCGCGCACAGCGGCATACTACGTGGCAGGAAAGCAAAGGCGCGCAATTAACATGGCCAATAGCAGGCTCGGAGTAGTAAACCACGCTCGCCCTCGTCGATCCATCTGGCTAGTTGCCGCGCTCCCGCGATGAATGCCCATTAATCCATGCAGGCAGAGACGGCGGGTTCCGCTTAATTAATTACTAATCTCCGCGTTAATGGCGATTAGGAAGTGGCTAATCAGTTTTAATGATGCACGGTTAGCTTTTAGCTCGGTGATTGGCGGTTCCACCGCGAGTAAAAGGTAAAGCCACGCATGCGCGGCGACCGGTGATCGTGACGGGATTAATTATTTAAATCAACGGCACGTTGGTGGCGTAGTTCATTCATTCATTCGTCCGGCGATGGCGGCGTCTACCTAATTTATTTCGTATTTAAGCCGGGGTTGGACTTGCGACCGTGGGTGCTAATCACGCGAGGTTGTGTCACGGGGACGCCGCCGTTGATCCCGTCCCCGACGGCCGCTCATGTATGGCAGCCGGAATCCTGATCGATGGCGCCGCTGGCGACCCGTCGGGATTTTAATTTGGCCTGCCACGTACACGTACATAGACTTGCCCTGGTTCGGATAATGATGACTAGTGCTGGCTTTCGTTTTTTTCTTTAAAAAATTTCTGGTGGAAAATACTATTCCACCACTAGCTAGCCTGATCGAGTGGCAGAGGCGGGCAGGGGCAGGGCGACGAAAGCCTCGAGTTTTAACGCGTTCTCGCGGTCCAGTACAGAGAGGTTACTGTGTTCGTTTAGATGGAGCACCCCTATCTCTCATTAAGTCGTTAACGTACGCAGCGTCTGTGTGTGCCCGCATGCTTCTATGGGCAGTAGCCAACAGCATCTCATACCATAGGTCGTCGTTGGAACAGGAATCACATCACGCGTTTAGCTTACCGATGTAGGACTGCATTCTAAACACCGTAAGAATACTAATTTTTTTTCCGGTAGTACTTTCTTCAGAAATACCTAACGATTTCTAGTATTTACTCGTACCATTACTGTTAAAAAATAGTTTGCTAGTACTCCCTCCGTTCCAAATTATAGGTCGTTTTGATAAATCTAGATACATATTATTTGTAATGTATCTAGATATAGTATTTATCTAGATGGATAGCAAAAATTATGTATCTAGATTTACTAAAATGACCTATAATTTAGAATGGAGGGAGTAGAATTTAGAATGGAGGGAGTAGTGTTTGAGCCACTGTTGTCGAGGTATTTCTGTGCCACTGCCACCGAAAAAGAGCAGGTCCGTTCTGCAGGGAAGGCGCGCCGTTCCAATAGCGGCATATGGATGGGACGACGTCCACCGCGCGGCACAGTTGAGACGGGACGGGTCCGCAGAAATTAAAGTTAAAACGTGCGAGAAGCTTCTTGCCCCCCTGCTGTGCTGAGACCGTCGGGTCAGGTCAGGTCCGGCGGGGGACGATCGCCTCTCTGACGCCCGGCATTTATGGGCGACGAGGTTTTGCAGTGGGATCCGCCGGGGGGACAGGTCGGGTGGCCCCCGGAATTTATTGTGCGCGCGCACCTGCACGTCCGATCCGGTGTCTCCCATATCAGCACGCCGTCGCGTCCACACAACCGCCCTGGGATGCCGGTGGCAACTTGCCGGGTAGCACGCCCATCATCTCGAGACATGAGTGAGCCACCGCCTATCACCCACCCAGCACCCACGCCCTCGTCGGCCCCCCGGTCGCCGGCGAGCCCCGTCGCGTCAGTAGTCCCGTCGGAGGCCCTGGATTTCGGCTTCTCTCCTGAGCCTTGTTCCCAGGGGAGTAGCCGTGAAGGTGAGGTTCGGGAGGAATCACGGCAAGAGGATGGGACGGAGGGTGCAGCGGTGAGGCACCATCCTGGCGCTGCATCAACTTTGCGTTCCATCGTGGTAAAGCCAGCTAGCTACAGAGGCTCCTACAGAGATGTGGTGGCTGGCACCGGCCACTGCAGGCGTAGGTTCGGAAGGGATGGGGAGAGATTCATGGCGCCGAACTACCGGAGCAGGCCCCGCATTGATGATGAGGGGTTCGAGGAGGTCAAGGAGAAGTACTGGTGGCGTAAAGAGCGTCGTCCTGTCCATTCAAGGCTGGGGGCGCGGGTGCTTGGCGACCACCGATCTGGCTTCAGGGTCCCGGCGAAAGAGCGTCTGGGTCCGCGCTCTCATGCTCCTGAAAGCGGGACGAGTGACTTTCTTCAGCTCCTGAAGGCCAAGGCGGCGGGGAGGTGCTTCAGGTGCCTTGCTTCTGACCACACCATTGCTGTCTGCCGGGATCCGCCTCGCTGCCTCTTGTGCTCCAAATCGGGGCACAAAGCTAGGTATTGCAGATCCCCGGCGACTAGCAAGTGGGGTGTGGAGCGTGGTGGTGTTCCGGTGAAGGTTGCTGAGGAGGGCGCGCGGAAGAAGATGGGGTTCCCGGAGCTGCATCCGGGCAACCCGGACTTTCGTCCGGACCATGTCGTCGCGTGCATGGCGCACACGCCGGCGCTGGCGGAGGAGGAGAGGAACCTGGAGTTGCACGCCTTGCTGGCGGTGCAGGTCGACGGCCGCGTCAGGCTCTCCGATGAGCAGGTACGCCGAGATGCTCTACGACAGCTCCGCATCTCGGAGTGGTCGCTACGGGTGACCAAAATCGCTGCTTCGACCTTCTTGCTGCGCTTTGGGGACCCGGCCCTCCGTACTGCTGCCTTAGGCGTTCAGGGGATCACGGTGGGGCATACGTGTCTCCGGTTTCGGCCGTGGACGCGGCACCATGGCGCGGAAGCTTCCAAGGTCAAGTATCGAGTGCGACTTTGTCTCGAGGGAGTGCCTTCGCATGCTTGGCAGTGCGAGGTAGTAGCTCCTCTCTTCAGCCCACCTTCGTTCGTCGAGAGGATCTGCGACAAGAGGTACACTGAAAAGGAGAAGGAGTGTCTGTGCTTGTGGGTGTGGACGGACAATCCAACTGGGTTTGCTAAGGCTGGTACTTTGAGGATTGAGGAACCTATCACTGTTACAGAGGAGTATTTTGTGCATCTTGGGAATATGGGTTCTCCGTATGTTCGCTCAGATCAAGCTGACATGTTGAAGTATGAGGTGCTCATTCATGTTGATCAAGTTCAAGACTTCTCCACGCCGCCGGCTTCTCCACACCGCAGCGTGGAAAGTGATATCAGTGGGTTCCCGTCAGAGGAGCCAGATGAGGAGTGGCCAGTGCGGTATCGATATGGTTGGCTGTTAGGTGTCCGTGATGGTGAGGCGGTTGAACCAAGGAGGCAATCTGTGCATGATCGTTTGGGCAGTCGCCGGCGTGATGACTCTCCGCCGGGTGGGCGGGGAGGGTGGCACAGGCAACAACAGTTTCCACCGCCCAGCTTGCATGACCTTCATCAGGATGGTCGCTTTGCCCCGTCGTCAAGCGGGGCTGCCGGTGGTGGACATAGCGGCATGGGCCGGCAGGGCTATCGTCGCTGTGAGGTGGCCGGTGCTGATGAAGATGATCTGAGGAGAGAGATCAGTGGTAAAGGTACCCAGGGAGGTGATGACATGCACAAGACAGATTCAACCGTGCATCCAATGAAGAAAGTCTTGGTGGTGGATCCGTGTTGCTCAGGGAGCTCTTTCCTTTCTGATGATTCCGGGTTCCATGGTGCAGATGTGGACCCGATGTTGGAGGAGGCAGAGCTGCTGCATGCCATTGGGAGGCCACTAAACTTTAAGGTGGCAGAGGTTCTGGGGAACACTGTTTCTTTTGACCAGGAGGTCACGGGCAGTCTGCCGCAAGTGATTCTCATGGAAACGGGCTTGGAGACACAGAAGAACTCTGCTAATGATGACCAGAGCTTCACGCAACAGAAGTTGGCTACAGGTGGAGGTCCAGTTCACGACTTGACATTGCAGGAAGGGCCTGTTACACAAACTTCTGTTGAGCTAAAGTTTGATGGTGTTGGGTTGGAGAAGGGAGAGATTGGGCCGAATGAGAGCGATCGCACGCTGACACAGGAAGAGTTGAGGGCTTTTGGGCCGGAACCTTTGTCTGGCCCACATCTGTTGGAACAGGCCTTGGAAGATGCTACGTGTGAAATGCTGAGGGTTGATCCAAAGACTATTGTTACAGAGCAGGTTACAAAAACCTTGGCACGCTTTGCGGTGCCTGTCAAGAAATCGGTACTGCAAACTCCGCCGCTCAAGACAAAGCCTGCAAGTGTGAAGAAGCCTGCAAATCGTCCGCCTCTGGAAGAAAAACAAGTTGCAAGTGAAGTGAAATCGGAACGTCGTAGCTCACGGTTGGCTAATAAGCCATCATCTGGTCTGTCCGTGGAGGAGCAAGCTACTGCCTTGCTGATCAAGAAGTGTGGCATCACAGTCAGCTCCAAGAGTCCAAGTGTCGCTGAGCAGAACAAATTTCACACAACGTTTGTGGGTCCTATGGAGGACAGTGTTGTCGGGGGCATGAGAGAGGCGTTTGGATTACCAGAAGGAGGGGCCGAGGACAGTCTGAGCCCCCTGCTCATCGATGCAGGAGCCTGATAGGCGGCACTGGCCGCGTGGTGGGGGAGTTGTATCTGAGTCTGTGTTGTTGTTGGTAATGTTTTCATTTCAGTGGGGTGTTTTGGCTCAGGTTGGATCCCCTTATATCGTAGTTGGTAGCAGTGCAGCTGTGGTGTTAGTGTTTCTTGTCTTGTCAGTTGTGTGGAGTATTTGGAGGGAGTGCTTGTTGTTTTTTAATGTTAGAGTATAATTGTAACATTTTAAATTGGAATGTCCGGGGTCTTAATAACCCGGCAAGGAGGAAGGTGGTGAGGGACTTGGTGTCAGAAACTCGAGCAACGATTGTCACATTGCAAGAAACAAAGCTGGAAATGGTTGATGCAAGTCTAGTTACAGAAACTCTGGGTCAGCAGTTTGTGGACAACTTTGTCGTGTTACCGGCTGCGGGCACAAGAGGGGGCATCCTATTGGCAGTTGATGAGGGACATTATAAGATCAATACAACTGAAGTTGGTGTGCACACGGTGACAGCAATAGTGGAGGCCATTTCAGGAGGGGAGAAGTGGAGCATCACTGTGGTGTATGGGCCACAGGAAGACCAAGAGAAGTTACAGTTTCTAGGTGAACTGCGCTGGATAAGTCAGGATGTACTTGATAAGTGGCTTCTCATTGGGGATTTCAATTTGATCTTGCAAGCAAGGGACAAAAGCAATGACAACTTGAATAGGAGGTTGATGGGAGCTTTTAGAGATCTAGTTCAGGACCTGCAACTAAAAGAACTAAACTTACGGGGACGTAAATTCACTTGGTCGAATGACAGAACTCAGACTAGGATTGATCGGGCTTTCTGTACTGCTGAGTGGGATCTGATGAAGCCGAATGTTTTTCTCCAAGCCCTCTCGTCTAGAGTGTCTGATCACTGCCCTCTCTTTATTGCTGCTCATGAATCTGTCAAGAAGCATAGGGGGTTCAGATTTGAAGCTTTCTGGCCAAGGTTGCAGGGGTACGACGATGTGGTGGCACAGGTTTGGAACAAAGAAGTACGACTTTCAAATCCTTTCCTGCGGTTGCATACTAAGCTGCAAAGAACCAGCAAGGCACTACGAAAGTGGGCCAGATCACTGATTGGGAACAACCGGGTATTACTGTGTGCTGCAAAAATGCTAATTGGTATTTTAGATGTCGTACAAGATTTCAGGCAGCTCAGCCAACAGGAAATCAATCTGAGAAGGGATCTGAAAGTCAGATTCCTAGGAATGTCAGCAGTGGAGAAGCTGAGAGCAAAACAATCAGCTAGACTATCAGCAATAAAAGCAGCCGAGGCAAGCTCTAAGCTCTTCTACATGCAAGCTAATGGACGCAGGAGGAAAAACTTTATTCAATCTTTAAGATCGGGAACAGGGACGTTCTTTTCTCATGAGGACAAGGCTGAGGCAATCTACCAACACTTCAGCACACATTTTGGACAACCTCTACCAAGAAATGCCACCTTAAACTGGGAAGAACTGCAGCTGCATAGTCAGAACCTAGCACATCTCGAGGACCAGTTTACAGAAGAGGAAGTACATGCAGTGATCAGCGTGATTGCTGCTGACAAGGCGCCGGGTCCCGATGGCTTTGTGGGAGTGTTTTTTAAAAGGAGCTGGTCAGTAATAAAGAGTGATATCATGTTGGCTCTAACTTTTTTTCACCAGCAGCACAACCAACACCTTTTGCAATTGAATAAGGCTCACATGGTGCTATTGCCTAAAAAGGAAGATGCGCAGGTGCTTGGGGATTTCAGGCCCATAAGCTTAACTCACTCCATTGCCAAACTGATCTCTAAGATCCTAGCTACCAGACTGTCGGGAGAACTTAATACTCTCATCTCCAGATCTCAGAGCGCTTTCATCAAGAGAAGGAGCATCCAGGATAACTTTCTTTACACACAAAATTTAATCAGGGATCTGCAGAGAAGAAAGCAGCCGGGTTTGTTCTTGAAATTAGATATTGCAAAAGCTTTTGATAGTGTAAGGTGGGACTTTCTTTTGGAAGTGCTAGAAAAGTTGGGGTTTCAGTCAAAGTGGCGAGCTTGGATTTCAGCACTTTTGGGGTCGAGCTCCACAGCTGTACTACTGAATGGCATCAAAGGCAAATGGTTCAAACATTACACGGGTTTACGGCAAGGAGATCCTTTATCTCCTTTATTGTTCATCATAGCCATGGAGCCTTTACAGAGAATGTTCGACCGGGCCGCCAGGGATGGTCTCTTGACGCATATGGGGGGGCGTGTAATAAAGCTGAGGGCAAGTCTTTACGCAGATGATGCTGCAGTGTTTTTGAATCCGCTTAAGCATGAGGTGCAGGTGGTGGCGACTATTCTGCACATGTTTGGCCAAGCTTCAGGGTTGCATATCAACCTTAGCAAATGCGCTGTCTACCCAATACACTGTGACAATGTAAACATGGAAGAAGTGATGGAAGGTTTTCCTTGCCCGGTCAAAGATTTCCCATGCTCTTACCTTGGGTTGCCGTTGCACACAAGACAACTACGACGGGTTGACATCCAACCTATTATTGACAAAGTGGCCAACAGATTGCCAGCTTGGAGGGGCAGTTTTTTGAACAAAGCTGCACGCTTGAAATTGGTGAACACGGTTCTCTCCTCCATTCCGGTGTACTTCCTCACTGTCTTCAATCCGAAGAAGTGGGCTGTTCAAAAAATTGACAAGATCAGGCGGGCATTCTTGTGGAATGGATCTTCAGAAGCAAGGGGTTCACAATGTTTAGTTGCGTGGGACAAAATTAAAAGGCCGAAGCTCCGAGGGGGCATGGGAATACTGGACTTGGAGAAATTCAGTAGAGCTTTGCGCCTCCGTTGGCTGTGGTACAGGTGGGAAGACCCTGATCGACCTTGGGTGGGTTCAGAGGTTCCATGTTCTGAAGTCGACAAACAACTTTTCAGATGTTCCACTGTGGTAACCTTGGGGGATGGCAGAACAGCTTTGTTTTGGGAGTCTGCTTGGTCAGATGGTGTAGCTCCTAGGGATTTTGCACCACATCTTTACAAATTGGCTTGGCGTAAAGGGCTTACAGTAAGAGAAGAGGTGGAATATCAGACTTGGACTCGAGGGCTATGGCGCATGTCAACTGCAGATGAAATGGCAGAATTTGTTTTGCTGTGGGAGAAGGTGCAGGAGGTTTTCTTTTCTGATGAACCTGACAGGATCATTTGGAAATGGACAAAAAATGGTTTATACTCTTCAAAATCGGCTTACGAAATTCAGTTCGTTGGTTCTTACTGCACTTTCAATAGCTTCGCACTCTGGAAAGCAAAGGCTGAAGGCAAGCATCGTTTTTTTGGTTGGCTATTCTTGCAAGAGAAGATACAAACAGCAGATAATTTGTTGCTGAAAGGAATAGAGTGTGATCCGGTATGTTGTCTTTGTGATCAGGACTTTGAAACGGCTGTGCATCTTTGCTTGCAGTGTTGTTTTGCTCAGGAGATATGGGTTTTGGTCAGAGCTTGGACGGAAGGGCTCATCAATGTGCCACTACCAGGAGTTCAAGTTGAGGAATGGTGGAACTCCTCGCTGCAAGCCTCAAGCACAGAGAACAGGAGCAAGGTCGCCGCAATTTTGCTTTACACGGTTTGGAATGTGTGGAACGAACGGAACAGGAGAATTTTCCAAGGGATCTCACAGCCACCTATCAGAGTTCTGAGTTTGATCAAGGAAGAAATGAAAATCAGACAACAAGCGTGTGAGGGTCGGGTGCTTACCTAGTTTATACATGTTGCTAGTTTCTAAGAGATTGAGTCACCTTTTTATTTATGTAATCACAACCTTTGTAAGTACTTGCATTCTCCTTCTTCTTATATGATCTGGCAGTGCTCCTGCCCTTAACTTCAAAAAAAAAAAAAAAAAACAACCGCCCTGGCTGCATCGGGTCGCTCGTCTCGGCCGCGGACCTGCAGGTCAGTGCTCGGCTGCCGACGTGCCATCGCCCAGCCACTCGCGGTTTGTTTAGTTGTTTATATGTAAAATTTTTGTAAATGAATTTTATTAATTTGAAGTACTAAACGAAGTCTATTTATAAATTTTTTTTTGCATAGATGAGTTGTAAATCGCGAGACGAATCTAATGATACTAATTAATTCATGATTAATCCATAATTAGTAGATGGTCACTGTAGCATTATTGTTGCAAATTATGGATTAAATGGGCTCATTAGATTCGTCTCGCGATTTACAGCCCATCCATACAAAAAGTTTTATAAATAGATTTTATTTAGTATTCCATACATGTGTCAAAACATTCGATGTGATGTTTTTTTTGTGTTTACAGAGTTTACGGGTAAAAATCTAAAAGGGCCCGGCGAGTTCCCTGATGCATGCCGCGAGTCTGAACAGCGGCAACAGGAGTTGATACTACGATCACGATGACGCCGGCATGCCGCCGATCGGAGCGCGAGCCGACGAGTCGTATGTAGCCGCCGCGGGCGCGGGCGTGCTGTCCTGTGCTGCGCGGCGAAAGCCCGAGCCGTCGGCGGAGGCGTGCGCCGGCCCGCCCGCCCCCCGGTACGACGACGCGCGCATTAAAGCGCGTGGCTTTCTCCTCCGTTGGACTCGCGCGCGCGACGCGAGCTGCCTTCCGAACCGCATTGATGGCGGCCGTCGAGGGGCGGACGGCGACCGGAGTTAAGGAGGCGGTCGATCGAGGGAGGAGGTGTTGATGCGTCCGCAGCGGCAGCGGAGGCTCTGCTCCTCTCCTCCAGTCCTCCTCCGCGGCAGGGAGGGACGGAACAGGAACTGGGGCAGCAGTTAATGGCCCCGGCGGTGACCGTCGACCCGCATGGCCGCATCCACCCGTGCTGCCTTGGGCTTGACGTCTCCCCCGCCCCGCACGCCTGCCTGCGGAGGCAGAGCAGATGGCCATTCCATCCCAGGGACGGCGGCAGGAGTACGTATGGGCTGTTTCTTCTTTCTGAATCAGCATTCGATCAGCTGCTGGAATCGTAGTTGGGTTCTGCAGGATGCGGAAATAAATCTCTTCGTCAACGTTGTCGGCGGATGCATTTTCGCATGCCGTTGGTCTTTCCGGAAGCCGGGAGGGAGAGGGACAGACAGGCGAGGCGACAGATGGTTGCCTTTCGTTTTCCGCTGCCGCTGCAGGGGAGTTGGGAGAGATACGGCACGCGTTGCATGTGCTTTGTTGGAGTCGTTGGGCTGCCGCAACGCCAGGGCCCAGCACCCACCTGCCTAGCTTACAAAACGGGCAAGCGGTAGTGGGCTAGTGGCCTGTTCGACAATCGGTTCAGCTTCGACTTTCCCTATTGGGCTTGGGCCTAATTGCGCCAACGAGCAATGAGCCTGCAACTGCTTTTGTCCTACTCTCCTACTAGGCTACGATACAATACAAACTTTTTAAAAAAACCGTATACAATACAAACTTACGCAGCTCGTTCCAGTAGTTGCAAATTCTTTGTTCCAATCTACAGACATGAGGCATTGCAAAATCTACGACAATCAAATTCAAACTTACCAAATCGCATCGAATTCATCGACCTAGCAGTAATAACACATCAAATCCTCTCAAGTCTGAACTTGGCTGCGCAGCTACTGTTTCCCCTCTTCCTCCGACCGCCCATCGTCTGTCTGTTTGTTCAGGACTTCCAAGTCAAGTGGTTTTTATCGAAAAAAAAAGTGGCCTCTTCTCCTTCCACCTCCCCCTCCCGGCGCCCGGCGCGGCCGCGGCAGGCCAGCAGGCAGCAGCAGCCAGGCAGCCATGGTGGAGAGGCGGCAGCGGAGGAAGCCGCTGGTGCTCGCCTCCACGCAGGCGCTGCTCGACTCGCTCCCGGGGGACCGCCCGCCGCCGCCGCCGCAGGAGCCGGTGCGCCTCCGGGCCGGCGTCCTCCGCTTCCCGTCCGGGGGCGGCGCCGAGTTCGGGGAGCTCGCATCTTTCGTCGCCCTCCCCGCGCCAGCGCTCCGAAGGCTCGCGGTCGTCACCGGCACGCCTGTACGTCCCACCTGTTTCAACTCGGGCCAGGACCCAATTGTTTGTTGCCAATTGCATAGTCCGTGCGGCAAAATTCGATCCGTTAGGGGCTTCGTTGAGGAAGCTACGCTTGCTGCTTTCATGAGGAAAATCGGGTCTCGTGGAATTTGGTTCCTCATAGAACTAGAAGGATGAATTGATGGTACACTGCTAGATAGGCAGAATGGGCTCCAATAATTGATAACATGTATGATGAACATGACTTCTAGATCAGGGATACTGCAAAAACTGACCATTCTGTGCGTGCATTTGTATTTCGAATTTAACTGATACAACCTCTGTGCAACCATTTGAGCTTTAATGGGAAATTGATAGGAGTGCTATATAGGAAACTCTGCTTGGCGCTTTAAGGAGCAAAATCGGATCTCATTTGGAATTTGTTTTCTCATCTCGTTAAATAAAAGGCTGTCATCATGACTTTTGGTGATGAAATACATGGGAATTGGTGATTTCTGTATCCAGATTTGGAATGGGTGTGATGGGCAATAAGCTTAGAGCATCACATCTGCTACAATTAACCATTGTGGCCATGAATTTGTATATTCAACAGTCACTTAGCAAGTTAATCTCTGATATAATCTCTGTGCAATTTTTTGAGCTTAACTAGTAATACCGCATAGGATTTTGTTTTGTTGAAGAGGTTTAAAGCATTGCAGTTGCAAAAATTAACCATTGCGGTCATATCCCATATGTTTATATTTTGATCAATGGTTTAGCAAGTTGATCTCTGATATAATATATGGTAGATGATGAATTGGTTCTGTGTAGGATTATCAACTGTTGGTATTAGTGAAATAATATGCAGCTATTGATGTGTAGGTGCTTCTCAAGAATGCTGACAATAATGTCGGGAGGATTGTTAAAGCAATATTATTTGATCACCCATCTCTTGATGAGTCTGGGACAGAACAGACTGATCATGTGGCCTCTGCCTCTCCTCATGGTCATGCCATGGGTATCTTACCTTTTCGTTCGTTTCCGGCTACTAGTTTTGCATCTGTGGATGAAGATATTGCTTATGTCAGCCCACTTTTGGCATTCAACTTGGGATTGCATGTTTCTTCTCTCAAGCTTCTTATCCAAAGGGGACGGGAGCCTTTCAAGTTTTGTTCTCGATCTGATGAGCTTCATTCTTGTTCCAGTGCTGGGAGTGATCTTTCCCTTCACTTAGCCCTTCTTCCATGCCCTCAAGTTCCTAAATATGCTTCACATTTACGGGTTTCTGTTGTGAGGATTCCTGAATGTGGTGTGCTTGCTTCTTTAAAGATAAATTCATCCTTTGGAGGAAGTGACTACCAAGACATGGTGGATCAAGCTTTGAACGAGTACTTTAAGTTTGATAGGTTTCTAGCAAGAGGGGATGTCTTTTGCATACGAAACAGTTGGAATTGTGGCATGAGCTCCTGTCTAGCATGCAATAGGCAGGATGATAATTTGCATTTTCGTAATATGATCTACTTTAAGGTAAATTACCTATATTTCATACTTCAAAAACACTATAATCCATAAATACGTCAGATGATAATGAACTCTTAGCTTACACTTAGCTGCATTACTCATAATTGTATAAGAATTTTGATTTGTTACTATTTTAATTTGCTAGGTGACAAGCATGGAACCATCAGATGAACCTATTCTTCGTGTTAATTGTAATGAGACAGCCCTTGTGCTTGGGGGAGCTGCTTCTGCTGCAATCCCCCCTTACTCCTTCTTTGCTGCTTCTGGTGATTCACTTCCTTTGCATGGTGAAATAGTGGAGCATTTAGCCTCTATCATTGCCCCAGCATTATGCCCTTCAGATATCTTAACAAAAATCAAGTTCTCCACTTTTATATATGGCCCTTCAGGTTAGCGCACTTCAGAGATAATTTGGTTAAACTTATCTCTAAAGATTACTAATCAATTTTTAATTGAACCTGTGTCCTAAAAAATGGTTGGTTAACAGGATGCGGAAAGCGCACAGTGGTGAGGCATGTTGCTAACCATCTTGGTCTGCACGTGGTTGAGTGTAGCTGTCATGATCTCATGACTTCGTCAGAAAGTGGTGCACCTGCTGCACTTGCAACTGCCTTCAAAGAATCTCAGAAGTACCTACCTTTTTCTGTCTTTCCCCTTCTTATTCTCTGTTGTTGAAACTTATTCCTGTTTTCAGTTATGAAGATACCATATTCTTTGTTTTTTATTTCTTATGTGGAATACATTACATTTATTGACTTTCATGTGGTTTATTTATCTCTTTACATTTATTTTATTGAACAACTTTTTTGTGAAGGTATTCCCCTTGTATAATACTTCTTCGCCACTTTGATGCAATTGGGAAAGCATCCTCCAATGAGGGCCCAGAATCTGAGCAATCTGGGATTGCGTCAAACATTGAATCTGTTATCAAGCAGTACACTGGACAACATTGGGTTGCTAAGGACTCGACGCCAGGAAGAGATGTAAATGGGAGCTCAGTAAGTCTTGATTCCTCTTACTATTAACAAGATGTAATGATATAAGGCCATCTATACATCAGATTCCTTATTATAGGGCTGTCTCTTGTAGTACCCTGTGGAGCCTGAATGTATAAGCTCTCTTCAGATTATACTAGTTGCAACTGCGGACAGTTCTGAAGGAATGCAACAATCAATTAGGCGATGTTTCCGCCATGAGATTGACATGAAGACTGTGAATGAAGAGAAGAGAAAGAAACTGATATCTGAGACACTTCAAGGCATTGCAACAGTTGCTGATGAGGTGCCTTTTAGTCATTTTTCAGCCCAAAACCTTTTTCCCTCCACTTGCAATGCATCTCCTGCTTATGCATGTTCACTTTTCAGAGTATGGATGACAAGTTTATAAAAGACTTAGCAGCGCAAACGTCAGGATTCATGCCGAGAGACATACTTGCACTGGTTGCAGATGTTGGTGTGTCTTTTGCACATAAAATTGCAGCAGAGAAAGATTGCAAAGGAATCAGTGATCATGAGGAGATCCTTCCAGAAAGTTCTTCTGCCTCACAAAATGAGGAAAAACATTTCTGCAAAGAAGATATTCTGTCTTCCTTGGAACGAGCTAAGAAAAGGAATCGTGCTGCACTGGGCACACCCAAAGTAAACATTTTAATTCTAGCTTTCAGGACCATCAGTAATAGCCCATGAATTGTATATGGCGATTTTATCTTGATTCCTCTGATCACCTTATTTGGTTTTTAGGTTCCCAATGTCAAATGGGAGGATGTTGGTGGGCTAGAGGAAGTGAAAAAGGTTATTCTAGATACTATTCAGGTAAATTTATTTTGATTCAGGTGTAAATATCAACGACATCAATATTACTCGCTCATATGTATGAAAATAAGATTTGTCTACAGTAGTTTCAGCACTACTGGTATCGTCAGTTTGGGGGGATATTGACCTTTTTTTACCTGATATTTCAGTTGCCTTTGATGTACAAACACCTTTTTTCTTCTAAATTGCGGAAGCGATCAGGTGTCCTGCTTTATGGACCTCCAGGAACAGGGAAGGTAGGTTTAAAGGGGTTTGTCCTTAAATTGAATTGATTTTTTTTATTTTACCTACCAATAGACAAGTGCATCCAAAGGCACTATGATATGGGGTCGCTAAAATGATTCTTACTTGAACTTTTAGACCTTATTGGCGAAAGCAGTAGCTACTGAATGCTCTCTGAACTTTCTTAGCGTGAAAGGTCCAGAGCTGATAAACATGTATGTTGGAGAATCAGAGAAGAATGTTAGGGACATATTTGAGAAGGTATGAAAAATTACACAGCCATATAATTATCATAAAAATGCATAGATTTTATTTTTCCCCCAATTTTTAATTGTTAATCCCAGGCTAGATCTGCACGCCCATGTGTCATTTTCTTTGATGAGCTTGATTCCCTAGCTCCAGCACGAGGATCCTCAGCAGATTCTGGTGGTGTTATGGACAGAGTTGTTTCCCAGGTATAATTATCTTCGTTCCTGAGTTGGCGCCACTGTTCCTCATAAATTTTTCTGTTGAAAATGCCGTCTTGTCTCACTTCACCTGTTTTTTCGTGTTTAATAGTTACTTGTGGAGATAGATGGATTGAGCGATAACAGCCAGGTTGTTTCCTCCACCATGCTATGCTTGCTTTTACCTTCCATGAAGGATGCTTGACATCAAGGGATTTTTTTCTTAAATCGTTTGTAGGACCTTTTCATTATTGGGGCTACCAATAGGCCTGACCTTCTTGATTCTGCTCTTCTTCGCCCTGGACGGTTTGATAAGCTTCTCTATGTTGGTGTAAATACTGATGCATCATACAGGGAAAGGTTGTTAGTTGTTACTGGTAGTTTTCAAATTGTCTATTTCAGATTCGTGGAAATTGTGATCTCAGTTTACTTGGTATATGCAGGATCCTTAGAGCACAGACACGCAAATATAGACTCCATGATAATGTTTCTCTCTTGTCAGTTGCTCAGCGTTGTCCTCCAAACTTTACTGGTGCTGATATTTATGCACTGTGTGCGGATGCATGGTTTCATGCAGCAAAGAGATCAGTGAGTGTTTCTGCTCCCTTGTTTTTTCGCATGGGATTTTTTTTTTAAATCTTTGCTCTGTTGAACTTGCATGTGGTATTTTCAGGTTAAAACATTTGAACTTGATCCTTCAAGAAATAACGATGCCGGCGCTGAAGAGGTCATTGTTGAGATTGATGATTTTATGACGGTAAAACTCTGAACCATTTTGAGTAAGCCTGGTAATATTTGCGGTTGCATGTTTGGAAATAAAAAAAAACGTTGTTGTTACTACACAGGTGTTAGGAGATATATCACCATCACTATCACTGGAGGAGCTTCAGAACTACGAGCAGTTGAGGCAGAAGATTGAAGGACCTTCTAGATGATGACGTTAGCAGTAACAAACTGCTAACATTTCTCATTGATGATTTTGCCCCACCAGAGACACCCAAGGTTCAGAGTCTTGAACTGTTAACATTTCCTAAACTTCCATCTCTTAATTACAATATTTTCTTTTTACAATTGCAGTACTTGTTTTGACAGATAGTGCCATGACGATAAGTGCCCACCGCTGATGGATGTGGACGTTTTTCTAGTTCCACCACCATGTGCCGGATTTATCCCGTTACATCTGCATCGGCTAATTTGTATGTTACCTTACACCAGCTTCAATTTTTAAAGAGAGGTTGTCTTCTTATATATCCAGGTTTTAATAAGATGACTGGGAATGACTGAGTAGATTTTACCAAATGATATGAATCTATTTCGCACAATTGCATTTGAGACTCCGCTCTGTACTTAAGAGAAGAAGACAGTGCACAGTTGCATTTGTCCCAGTATTATCGATCTCCAAAACAAGTGGTTACCATACAAAGCCCTTGGTCTACGCTGAATCAGCAAAAAAAAAAAATTGAAACATTTTCCCTGGGAAGCGCACTGCTGGTGGGCGGTGGCTGCCACTGAAAGTTCGCTTTCTTGCAGTGACGTTAATGACTTGTTTGCATTTTGTTGGTGTATATGTGAGCTCATATATAGAGGTCCATCTAGAGGTCTATGTATAAGATCTATATATCCCACCCTTCTAGGGTTTGGAGGAATACAAGTCATTATTCTCTCCATCATAGTATCATTAGCCTAGGATTAGGTTTCCTCTCTCCCCTCCCACCTCTAGCAGCTAGCACCACCAGCCGCGGCCGGCGCCGCTGCCGGTGCCATGGTCGGCCGGCCACCGGTGCCGCCGCTGCCCCTCTCCTCCTCCTCCCCTCCCCTCTCCTCTTCCTCTCCCTCCGCGGCCAGACGCCCGTGCAGCCGCCCGTGCGGCCCCTGGCCGCCGCCGCCACCGATCCTGCAGCCGCGGGCGCCGATTTGGCTGCCCTGCAGGCCGCGGGCGCCGATTTGGCTGCCCTGCAGGCCGCGGGCGCCGATTTGGCTGCCCTGCAGGCCGCACTGCAGGCCATGGCCGCCGATCCAGCCGCCGCGGCTGCCGCCTCCGCTGCGGCCCTCCGCGCTACTGTCGCGGCAGGCAAGCGCCCCGCTGCCGCCGCCGATCCCGCGTGGACCGATCTCAGGATGGCACCCGAGGATGCGCCGCTCACCGCCGCCGCTCTCCGCGGGCAGCAGGCCGACGCCGCTCTCGCCGCGGCCCTCCTCACCGCCAAATCGGAGGCTTCGGCGGCCCAGGAGCGGGTCCGCGTGGCTGCCCTCACCTGGGAGCGCGAGCGCGCCGCGGCCGACGCCTCTGCTCTCCGGGTCGCCGAGGCGGAGCACTTCCTCCGCGTCTCCTCCAGCCAGCTGCCCGTCGACCCTGAGCCCGGCGCCTCTTCCTCCCGCCAGGCCCCGCCCGCTGGATCTGGAGTCCGGTATGACCCGACCGACCTCATGGTCGCCCAGCTCCACCTGCAGGCCGCCGGCGTCCAGAACATCAGGGCCCTGGTCACCGTCCTCCTCGACCCGACGTCCTCCTCCTACGGACGCTAGCGGGACCAGGTCCTGCTCGCCCTCCGCCGCTACGCCCTCGACGACCACGTCCTCCTCGACACACCGATCGAGGCGCAGGACGTGGCGTGGCTGCGCCTCGATAACGTCGCCATGTCCTGGATCTTCGGGACCATCTCCCTAGATCTTCAGGACCTCGTCAGGACCCACGGCGGCACCGCGCGCCAGGCCTGGGTGGCGCTCGAGGGGCAGTTCCTCGGCAACGCCGAGTACCGCGCCCTCCAGCTCGACGCCACCTTTCACACCTTCGTGCAGGGGGGGCTCTCCGTTGGCGAGTACTGTCGGCGGATGAAGGGCATGGCCGATGCTCTTCACGACCTCGGGGATCCAGTGTCCGATCGGGTCTTGGTGCTCAATGTCCTGCGGGGCCTGAGCAGCACCTATGACCACCTAAAGAGCTGGATCGCCCGCCAAAGGCCCTTTCCCTCCTTCCTGCAGGTCCGGGACGACCTCGCCCTCGAGGAGATCACCAGAGGTCTCGCGCCCGGATCGCCCTCGTCCACCTCCACCGCGCTCGTCGCTGCTCCACCGGCTTCCTCCGCCACCCCTGCCACCTCTCTCCTTGGTGCTGCTCCTGCCGGGCAGACCGGAGGTGTGTGTGGGGGGGGGGGCGTGGACGTCGTCGGCGGGGGGGGGGGGGGGGAACGTGGTGGTGGTGGTGGCACTGGTGGCCCTGCTTCTGGGGGTACCGGTACCGGTGGGGGCCGTCGGGGCGCGCCGACTCCTCTGGCTCAGGCTCAGGCTCCGACTCCTGCTCCTGCCCATGCCCCTGGAGGTACGCCCTGGCCATCCTTCAGCAACCCCATGGTCAGAGCGCATCTCGATGTGGCCGTTCCAGGGTCCGGGAGGGGGGCCTCGTCCTCAGCTCCAGCCGGCGGTCATGTTCACCGGTGCTGCACCCCTCTCCGCGCCGTACTGGACCCCGCACGTTCAGCCCAGCCAGCAGCCGACCTGGCCTGGGGGTGGGACCAGACCGCTCCTTCAGCACCATAGGACTGACGCCGCCGGTCAGCACCAAGTGGATCGCCGACTCGGGTGCCTCGTTCCACACCACTCCTGATGCCGGTATCCTCTCTTCTGTCCGACCCCCACACCCCTCTTGTCCTTCTTCTATCATGGTTGGTGATGGGTCTTGCCTTCCTGTTAGCGCCGTGGGTTCTGCTCCTCGTCTTCCTAATGTTCATGTTGCTCCTCAAATGGTTCACAACCTTCTTTCCATTCGCCAGTTTACTGCTGACAACTCATGTTCTATCGAATTTGACTCTTCTGGTCTTACTGTGAAGGATTCGGCTTCCCGGCGTCCGCTCCTCAGATGTGACAGCCCGGGGCCCATTACACTCTTCGGCTTCCTGCTTCCGTTGCTCCGTCTTCGACTTCTTCGTCTATTGTTTTTGTCGTGACGCCTTCTTCCACCACCTGGCACCGCCGGCTTGGTCACCCTGGCCACGACGTTTTGGCTCAGCTCCGTCGTAGTGCCGATGTTCCATGTACTAGGGCTCCTGCTGAGCACCTCTGTCATGCGTGCCTGTTAGGTCGTCATATTAGACTTCTGTTTTCTTCTTCGCGTGCTGCGCATGCTTTTGATCTTATTTATTGTGACCTGTGGACATCTCCTGTACTCAGTATGTTTGGCTATAAATATTATCTGGTGATTGTTGATTTTTCTCATTACTTTTGGACCTTTCCTTTACGCGCCAAGTCTGAGACCTTCCCCACTCTCCTCCACTTCTTTGCCTGGGTGTCCACTCAGTTCGGCCTCACTGTTAAGGCCATCCAGTGTGACAATGGGCGGGAGTTCGATAACTCCACCTCCCGTTCCTTCTTCCTCTCTCAGTGTGTTCAGCTGCATATGTTTTGTCCGTATACCTCTCCTCAGAACGACAAGGCTGAGCGGATGATTCGCACGACGAACGACGTCGTGCGCATCCTTCTGATCCAGGCCTCTCTGCCCCCGCGCTTCTGGGCTGAGAGCCTCCACACCGCCACCTACCTGCTCAACCGTCTTCCGTCCACTGCTTCTTTTGCTCCCACTCCACACCACGCTCTCTTCGGTACCTCTCCTTGCTACGACCACCTTCGGGTCTTCGGGTGTGCGTGTTACCCTAACACCTCCGCCACCGCTTCTCACAAGCTGGCGCCCCGCTCGACTCGTTGTGTGTTCCTCGGTTACTCCCCTGACCACAAGGGGTACCGATGCTTTGACCTCACTTCTAGCCGCGTTCTGATCTCTCGACACGTCGTCTTTGACGAGTCGGATTTCCCCTACTCCACCTCCTCCACTCCTTCTCCTGACCCCGAGCTGGAGTCTCTGTTTCCGACTGACCCGGTGGTTCAGCCACCGTTATCTGTTTATCCTTTCCCTGCAGGTTTTCCCGACGCACTGGCACCGCTTCCGGTGATCCCTGCTGCGCCAAGCGCAGCCCCGGTACCCGCGGTCGCGCCACGCGCGGCCCCCAGACCTCCGGTCGTGCCGCGCGCAGATCCGGTGTCTCCCGCTGCGCCACGTGTGGCCCCGGTGCCCTCCCCTGCACCTGCACGGTACGCTCAGCCGGTGCAGGTGTACCGGCGCCGTTCGACACCGACACCGGCGCCGACACCGGCGCCGCCTCCTGCTCCGGAGGCTCCTACGACGCCTACACCGGAGCCGTTGCCGCCGCCGCCTCCTCCGGCCCCCTCTCGAGCCGAGCCGGAGGTGTACCACCCGCCAGTCATCCATTGTGATCATCGGTATATCCATTCCATGGTGACTCGGCGGATGGCGTCTCAGGCCGCGACTCTCTCCGCCACCGAGGAAGAGCCACGGGTTTCTCTGGTACCCTCCTCTGTCCGCGACGCCTTGGCGGATCCTCACTGGCGTCGCACGATGGAAGAGGAGTACGCGGTTCTTCTTGCCAACCAGACATGGGACCTCGTGCCGCGTTCGTCTGGGTGCAATGTGGTGACTGGCAAGTGGATCTGGATGCATAAGCGTCGGGCTGATGGCACACTAGAGCGCTACAAGGCTCGCTGGGTTCTCCGGGGTTCACACAGCGACCTGGTGTGGACTATGATGAGACCTTCAGCCCAATGGTGAAGCCTGCTACTGTGCGCACGGTCCTCTCGCTTGCGCTCTCACGCTCTTGGCCTGTGCACCAGCTGGACGTGAAGAATGCGTTTCTTCACGTCACTCTGTCAAAGACTGTCTACTGCTCTCTGCCAGCGGGATTTGTGGACTCGAGTCGTCCAGATATGGTCTGCCGACTCAACAAGTATCTCTATGGTCTGAAGCAGGCTCCTCGGGCTTGGTACTGTCGGTTCGCCACGTTCTTACTGACATTGGAGTTCACCGAGGCAAGTCTGACACGTCTCTCTTCATCTACCACCGTGGAGATGAGACTGCATATCTGTTACTCTATATCGATGACATTGTGCTTACAGCCTCCAGTCAGCAGTTGCTTCAGAGTGTCATCTCCTCTCTGCAGCAGGAGTTTGCTATGAAGGATCTGGGTAAGCTCCACCACTTCTTGGGCGTCACTGTTGAGCCTTGCCCGTCTGGTCTTCTCCTTCACCAGCGGCAGTATGCACTCGATATTCTGGAGCGGGCTGGGATGACTGATTGCAAGTCCTGCTCCACTTCTGTCGACACTCAGGCGAAGCTGTCTGTTGATCTGGGTGATCCGGTGGCTGATCCTACTGCCTATCGGAGTCTGGCTGGTGCTTTGCAATACCTCACCTTCACCAGGACGGACCTCACCTACGCTGTTCAGCAGGTCTGTCTCCATATGCATGATCCTCAGGAGTCACACTTTACTGCGCTGAAGCGTCTCCTCCGCTATGTCCGTGGCACTGTGGACCTCGGCCTGGTGCTTCACCGCTCGTCCTCTGCTGAGCTGGTGGTCTACACCGACGCTGACTGGGCTGGCTGCCCGGACACTCGTCGCTCCACTTCCGGCTACGTCGTCTTTCTGGGCGGCAACCTGGTTTCCTGGTCGTCCAAGCGGCAGCCGGTTGTCTCCCGTTCCAGTGCTGAGGCGGAGTACCGGGCAGTCGCTAACGGCGTGGCGGAGGCGTCCTGGCTCCGACAGCTCTTGGCGGAGCTCCACAGCCCGCTTGCCAAGAGCACGCTCGTCTACTACGACAACGTCAGCACCGTGTATCTCTCCACCAACCCCGTCCAGCATCAGCAGACGAAGCATGTGGAGAACGACCTACACTTCGTGCGCGATAGAGTCGCCATCGGCGATGTTCGGGTACTCCATATCCCGACTACCTCTCAATTTGCTGACATCTTCACCAAGGGATTGCCCTCCTCGACTTTTTCGGAGTTTCGCTCCAGCCTCAACGTAGCCGATGGCTAGTTGTGGCTGCAGGGGGTATTTACCCTTTGTACTCTATTTGTACTCACTTCTTGTCCAGTCTTGAACACCGCTGCGCCGGTAGTTTAGACTGGGGGGTTGGTGTATATGTGAGCCCATGTATAGAGGCACATCTAGAGACTCATGTATAAGATCTATATATCCCACCCTTCTAGGGTTTGGAGAAATACAAGCTATTATTCTCTCCATCACATTTGAATGCCGAGTACTGAAATAACTTTGTTTCTCATGATCACAAAACAAGGTGCACTTGGCTTGGCAAAGAGGTGTCGTGTCATTTGGTGGTTTTTTTTTGGGTGAAGTTTGAAGAAAACCATCTTGATGTTCAAGCTGCTGGCAAAGAGCTCTGTTTTGTCTAATCATCATACCATGACTGGTACTGTCTCCCCCAACTGAAAACGATCGACCCGTTAAGATCAGGCTCTTTACTTCTCTGGCTGTGTGTAGACATTTTGATGGCACGTTTGAGGTATTGTAACCACCACTCATCCTGCTGGCAAACCAAGCTCGAGTCAGCCCGTCAAGTCAACACATTTTTATATAAGAAAAAAAGAAAAAAAAATAACGTTCTCCAGTGACCTCATTCTCCGTGACTTGCCAGCATCTTGGGTTGACAATTGTGCAAGCCAAGCTCCACTAGCACTACCACCGCATGCAAGCTTTTAGCTTCCACAAATTTTCGTGTGCTACAGTAACTTCGAATGTTTAACCACTAATTAGAAGTGTTAAATGTGGATAACTGACAAAACCCATTCCACGACCCCCGGGAAAAATCGCGAGACGAATCTAATGAACCTAATTATGTAATGATTAGACAATATTGTGCTACAGTAATCAATCTCTAATGATGGATTAATTAGGCTTAATAGATTTGTCTCGCGATTTTTCGTCCATCCATGTAATTAGATTTACAATTAGATCATGTTTAGCCTTTCTAATCTTCGATTGAAAATTACTACAGTAATTTTTTCCAAAAAATTTTAGAAACTAAACGCGCCCGAAGAGCCAGAACGCCCGGGCTGTCTCGTCAACCCTCGGGGCGCGACCGAGACCGGGCACTACAGCGCGCGCGTCTCGTAAACGCCGGCGCCAATCATTCGCTGAGCTGGAGCTAGTAGCCTGTGTGAACGGCGCCGATGATTATTCATATACTCCCTCCGGGTTAATATTAGAAGTCGTTCTGCGCTCCGTCGGCCAGAGCAGATTAGTAGTCGTCCTGTGGCATGGCGTGGGTCTTGGACTTCTTTGCCCCTGAGTAATGGCACTACAGCGGGACCGAGCCGTAGCTCGGGTGGCGAGACCTCCGGGTGTGGAGGCCGCCGGTCACGGTTCGAGCGCGCTCGAACTCGTGATATTCCCACCGGAACAGTAGTTCCCTGTTGTATAGTCTCCGTTTGGATGGATTCCAAGCGTTTGCCTCTCACGCGTGGTGCCACAAAGGGAGTGCAACGCGCCCGTTGCCTACGGAGCCTTGGAGGTTTCTGGTGATTCCCAGAAGGACGCGGTCTTCATATCTGTGTGTAGTTGTAGGTCTGCTTGTACACGTGTGGTGTGAGTGTGGTGTGCGTGTGTAGGGTGGTGCGTGCGTGTATGAACAGATGCTACAGCTGTACCCAGATGAGAGGCGTTCAAAAAAAAAGGCACTACAGCGCATGCAAAAAACATAACGCCGTAGGGGATCGAACCAGCGCCGCATTGGTCCCCGCGCAACAGGCTGGACTAGCCAATCCAACGTTGGTTTGTTCCTCGTATGAAAGATACCACAATTGCATTTAATAGGGGTAGACAGGGAAAACTTATCTGACTCTTTGGTATGCACAATCATGTCCTAAATAACTTCTAAGGGCAGTCCCAATGCAGACTCCACTCGTAGAGTCTAAACCTCAAACACCCTGTTCGCCAGGCTGGAGCTGGAATTGTGTGAGAGAAAAACACTGTTGCCTGGCTGGTGGCTGGAGGCTGGAGCTGGAGTTGTGTGAGAAGGAAATACTATAGGGCTGGAGCAGCCTCCACCAGCCGAACGGGGTGAAAGACTCCATCACAAGAAACTATACTTTCCAATGCAAAGTGTGTTACTTTGATTTATATGGCCTCCATGTCTCTCACATTTATTCTTGATTTGTGTGAAGACTTAGAGTCTCTCTCTAATAAATATACTGTTACATCAGTAAAACACAATAAATAAGAGGCTTAGACTCTACGAGTGGAGTCTGCATTGGGACTGCCCTAATACCAGCACGGAGGGAGTAGTTATTACTGACGCCAACTCTGAATTTTGATGGTTGCCTCGCCACAGCGACCGGGGGAGTAGCCGTCGTGTCGGCGCCGCACGGCGACCTCCTCTTCCCCCGGCCGCCGGCCGGCTGGATGGCTTGTCAAACACCTCATGCTACCATCATCCATGCCCTAGGGCACGCACTCCCTGATGCTTCGATTTCGATTGCCAGGTGTGCAGTCAGCTACTAGCGATAACCACTATACAATACGCCCCCCTGTTGATCCTGGGACCATCGGATCTGCTTGTTTAGTTGTTTAGCGTGGCCACGTTGAAGCAGCAGTTGTGTAATGCGCAGTCCCCATGCCGTCGGCGATGGCGATGGCGATGCTTGATGCATTGACTAACGCGCACTGTAACTACTTTCACTTTCTTTTGTTTTTTTTTGAAAATGAATACTCCGTCAATCACTTTCTCTTTCACTTGATCAGATAAGAGCATGTCCAGCAGTTCCCCAATAATTTGTTCCCAATAACTAGTATTGAGAGATGTTCCAATAGTAACTTTAAAATTATTGGGGGAGTTACTTTTGCAGTCTCTCAATACTCTTATCACAATACAATAATATATTGGGAGACCATGAAACCTCTCTTTATTTGAGGAGAGATGTGGTGAAATATTGAGACATCTCAATAGTTATTGGAGAAAGAGAGTTGTATTGAGAAACTGCTGGAGCATATTTTTTTTTCCAATAATAGAAGATTATTGAGAAATGGGGACTACTGGAGATGCTCTAAGCACACAGGGTCCCAATCCCGCGTAAGGTCCGCGCTCAATCGGATCCGCGCTCACACGGCCGGCGCTTACGTCGTCAACCACCGACCCCGCCGAGCGAGCGAAAGCATGCGGACGCCGGCGGGCGGCGGCCAAATCACGCGTCAGCCTCCGAGCGCTGGAACCCGGCCGGCCGGCCGGCGTGCTGTGGCGTCCTCGGCGGCGGTCGAGTCTGTTGTTGCGTGCGGAGAAACCACCCTGGGAAACGGCGAACGAACGGGCGAATCTCGTCGGCCGGCGCAGAGGCAGAGACGGCAACGACCAACGCGGCCGAATTTTTATTAGCGAGGCAGTCCGCACGGAACCAGAAGCGTTTCCAACGATCCATCCGAACTCACACACGTGAGGATCGGAGCGGAGTGAATGGAGGATGAGCAGCTTTTGGTTGACGACGACAAGCAAACTAGCTGTTCCCTGTTTCAATTGAACACACTTGCTGCAATCTCATCCTAAAAGAACGGAAAAAGTTTATCGCTAAAACATCATAGAGAAATTAAGCTGTTGCCAATATGAACACTTGGAAGTTCATCATCATCGTCTAAAACTAGAATAGTAAAATGAGGAAGCACTCATGCTTGTTTGCATCCTGGCCTAGGCCTACTCTCCATGTTTATGCAAGTGAGGTTGCTGATCGATCGAGTGGATCACTGCACAGGTCGACGGCACTATATATATAACCACGTAGACATGCCGCGCGCGTGCACACGACACGACTCGCCGGGGTCTGTCTCCTCTCTACCGCCGCCTGGTGGTGCACCGGTGGCTGTCGGCGGCGACGGCGCGCCGGAACTCGTCGGCGGCGCAGGGGATCCGCAGCACGCCCTTCTGGCCGTACCCGAACTCCCGCTCCGCCATCTCCAGCAGCGCCCGCACGCACGGCTGCGCCAGCGCGCGCACCTCCACCACCACCCGCTCCTCCGGCTCCTCCTCCCCGCCCACCACCACCGCCACGCACCCCCGCGGCACGCACCCTCCTCCCCCGCCTCCCTCCTGGTCCTGCTGCTGGTGCTGGATCAGCCGCTCCCGCATCTCCTCCCTGCCGCCGCCTCTGCCGAAGCCGCAGCCCTTCCGCTTCCACTTCATGCTGCCTGCCCTGCCGGCCGCTGGAGAGGGATCGGACGAGCACGATCGACCGGACTGTGTCGCGGGGTGGATGGCGACCTGACCGCCGGTCGGCAAGAGGAATCGCCTGGCGTGCGCTCGCAGTCGCAGCAGGATGTGTGCCACCGATACGATTCAAGGGTGGGGGTGGGAATATATAGGGGGTGAAGGGTCAACGCGTGTGGCGATAGGAATGTCCGGTGATTGGGACATCACGAACGCTCGTGTCGCCCAACTCCAATCCTTGACCCGTGTTTTTTTTTGAAGATTACTTGACCCGTGTTCCGTTCCGTTGACAGGGGAAGGAAGAACACACAGGCCTCTGACCGGCCGGTCGGATCCGGCCCAACCCAGTTGCCACGGCACCCGTTTTCTTTGCAGCTACTTAGTGATTACTGATTAGTATACTACTTGGTAGTAGTTTAGTACTCTGCGTCAATGTATGTGTGTTATAAAAAGTTAAGTGGTGTTATACCCTTGAGAAGGAGAAAGGAAAAAGGTACTCCCTCCGTTTTTTTATATGTCACCGTCGATTTTTTTTTCAATTTTGACCAACATTAATTAATTAATTAGTTAAATGAAGTGAAATGAGTACTTTTACGTCTATTATCAAGAGTTTCTTGAATCTAACTTGAAGATTTGACTATTTGCATAAATATTTATAGAAAAAACGAATAGTCAAACGAAGAAAAAAATCAATGGTGTCATATATTTAAGAACAAAGGGAGTAGTAAAAACTTACCCGCAAAAAGAAGAAGAGGTAAAACCAACCGGGCAGTTCGGCCGAGCCGGGTCGAACGGAGGCAGACCGGATGGGAGAGGGTCAACCAGGCCAGCAGAAAAGATTGACGTGGGTCAGGGCAGGCAGCCGCCCAGATGATGCAGCCGTGAACGCGAACCCAATTCAAAACTTGGAACACCTATTGCGAGAGAAACCCGGCCGGCGGTTCTGAGTTCTGACCCGCTCCAGATTCATCACGGCCCATCACCAGAGGGAGAGAGACAGAGCAATTTGTTGTTGCCAAAGAAAGAATCAAGGGAATCGAATCAAGGGAGTATAAACTAATAAAGTAATTAAAGCCCACATTTTGCATGCGTGCGTTATAAAGTAACATTTCTATTAGAGACAAAAGTCTTGTTCTCATGATAGTGTTGGCCATCCAAGACCAACACAACTGGATGTCTTCATTGTGATTGTAGTTTCCTCCCCGCCCTCTGCTACTGCCACTATCTGGGATTGGTGCTTGTGTGAGAACCTCCAGATCGGCTTCAGAGTCTTGTGTCAGCATGTCAACCAATGGCTGAGAACTATCCATTGCGTCCTATAATGGAAGCATAATACATGGAATAGGTTACTACTTACTGAGAACTGTCCATTGGGTACATGACATTAGGTTTATAGTAGCAGTGAGTCAAACATGATTATTAGATCAAGGAATAACTTTTCAGTCAAATGATTTTTGAGGAAATGAGACTTTCCTCCCTTCATTTTGCAACACTGATTTAGGGTATAATAAAAAATAAACTCAATACAGGTGGAGCCTGTTGAGTAGTAACCCACTATGAATACACTTTACATTATCTTTTCTATATTCTGGTATCACTATGAGTGTCTAAAAGGTTAGTTTAATTTTCTATTTTTCTGTTTTCAACTCTTTACAGGTAATTACTTATGTTTTGACAAGGCCTGGAAGGGAGTTGTTATTTACAGTTGTCTCGCTGGATGAAAAGTACAAAGCCAAGGTAAAATTTATGCTCCTTTCCCTAATTTGACCTTGATGATCAATGACAAATGGGAGCACCATGATTTGGCACTCCATAGAAAACGTTCTGTATCTCATTTACGTTGTTCTGAGTTCCTTTTGGAGAGGTTGGATATTATTATTTGAAGTAAAATGGTAATGACATTTTGCATACAGAGCCATATCTCTTGAAAAATGAAGTTTCTAAACGAAAGCTAATTCAAGGATCTAACATTTGCAGTTAAAAGATCAATGGCATTCTAAAACATGATAACTAAATGATATATCACCAATCAATGCGTGTCTGGTTAAAGCAAACAATATCAAAGAACTAGGTGGAGTTGCTACTACCAGCATGGTGTTGTCGGCAGTCAGGGTAGGGCTTCAGTCATACAATGGCATCGAGGAGGAGCTGAAGTAGTCGCCGTCGTCCTAGAGTGAAGTCGTTGAGGCGGCTCTTCGGGTGTCCGAGGCGGTGGCGGCGGCTTCCCTTGACGTCTTCTGGACTTGGTGCGACGGAAGCTGTGCCGGCTCGGAGAAGCTTGGCGTTTGGGCCTTCCTGCCGGCGCCGGTGAAGGCAGAGCCGCGATATGGTTCATGGCGCAGGGGAGCGGGCAGGAGGGGGCCGGGTGGAGGTGATTGGAAGAGATGGCGAGGTAGCAAGGCACCGGGTGCGTCGGGGACCTGGCGTGGCCGGACGCCGCCGGGATCGACCCGGCGTCGTGGTTCTGGCGAGGTAGGACGCCGCCAGGATGAGGACCTGCCGGCCGTGTGGGTGCCACAAATGTTGACCGGCGTTTCTTGGATGCCGAGGGAGGCGCGGCCGGCCGGGGAGGGCGCCCGTCGCCAGAGATGCCGCGAGGCAGCGGCGCCTTGTCCAGGCGCGGCGGCGGCCTGGTCCGGCTCGGCCCGTCGCCGTCGGTGCCCCAAGCCGGCCGTCCGTCCCCCAGATGGGCAGATCCGTTCACGGCGGGAAGTCTACCGGCGGCGGGCGAGGATCTCCGGCGACGGCGAGGCTGGATGGTGGCGGCGGTGGCCGGCGCACGAGGGACGGATCGAGCGAGTGAGAGCGAACGGCGCTGCGTCGCAGGAGAAAGAGGAA
This sequence comes from Panicum virgatum, assembly GCF_016808335.1. Taxonomy (NCBI): domain Eukaryota; kingdom Viridiplantae; phylum Streptophyta; class Magnoliopsida; order Poales; family Poaceae; genus Panicum; species Panicum virgatum. The sequence continues at coordinate 45,659,143 of NC_053151.1, read as the reverse complement.
AAAATAGATGTGGGACCCACGTGTCGGGTGGAAATAGAGGGCCTTCAATTCTAGGGCCCTGGACCAAAATTTGATGGACTCCACAAAATAGTAGCCCGTTTAGAGGCCCGGCTGGAGTTGTTTTAAGGGCCGGCTGGAGATGGTCTTATCCCCGTTCCGTCAGTAATTCTCAGTCAGAGCAGATAGCACGTGGCCAAAGCCGGGTTAAGAGATTCGTGATCGTTCAGCAACTTTTTCACGGCGGCGAGAAATTCTGCAGGCTCCATTCTCCTTGTGCATTCTCGGCCACGAGCCGAAACCAAAGTTGGCGATCGGATTTGCGCTTGCTTAACCCCTTCTCGATTCAAACTTTGACGTCGATGCCCATATCCGGAGCCGGCTGAATTCCTGGTGATCAGGCCGGCTGCATTCTGAGATTGTCTGCCCGACCTCGAGTGTGAATCCTTTCCAAATCCCAACGATCAGCCGCCGCGGATTCTATGCCGATCAGATCAGCAACAGGTCCCCTTCCCGCTGGTGATTCAATCAATGATTGAATGCAAGCAAAGATCTTCCGTCTGACGAGACAAACGTACGCCTTTCTGAATCTGCCAAGTACTCGATTCAGCGTCCAGGTTCGCTCGTCGTTCTGAACGCTCGAGCCTTTCCAAATCCCAACGACGAGATCGAGACCAAATAAAGCAAGCCGGCGGGCCGGATTCGCCCCGCGTTGTCCTTTCCGAATCATGGTTTCATACTTTCATTCACGGCGACGCCCTGCTATCGAATTCTCGAGCGTCAAGACTTTCCAAATTAAATCCCGACGATGAAACGCCACGGATTCTGCGCCGATGGACAGTTTTCTCTTCTGTTTCCGCGCGCCGCCGCCTCCTCCCGGGTTTAGTAATTGAATCCAAAATCTCCTTTTGATCCAAGGATCAGGTCAGGAAATTTTCACCTCTTTTTTTAAATATTAGGAAATTTTCACCTCCAGATAAAAAGTGTCGTGGTATGGCAAACCATAGTCGGGTGGCGGAATGCACCCGCCTCAGCTCAGAGGGTGAGTACTCGGGGGTTAGCTAGGTCTAGTTCGGTTTCGGAGGAAGAACACAATGAACACAGCAGCTTAGAGTGGTTCGGGCCGCCGTAGCATAACATCCTACGTCCACTGTGTGTTGTATTGCCTCAAGACTGAAGAGCTTGGAGCTGAGTCCAGCGTGCGTCTGCGTGTGCTCTAGCCTCAAGAGAATCTGAGAGATCTGTGTTCTAGCGGACGTGCTCTCCCTTTTATATGTCCAAGAGGAGCACGTACACTGAGCGGGGCCCCGACATGTGGACCCGGCGATGTATTATAAACTACACTTTGGCCTTCAATGTCTCAGATCCGGAGATCTTGTCGTCGGCTTCTGTGCGTAGCTTCTGACCAGGGATGATCTTGAGCTGTCTTGTCAGAGTAGAGTCTAGCCTCTGCAGCCGTGCATCGAGGTCATGATGAAGCGCCGAACTACTGACTCAGTCACTGTAGCAGCGTGCACTGTTGCTCCAGTCAGTAGCTGGTCATCATGACTCGTCGCTCATGCGCGCGGCGCTGAGTCTTTAATGCTTGCCTTGGTAACTGACGAGCCGCCTCGGTAACTGGCGATCCACAGTGTGGACTGACAAAAGCTGCCCCATGCCCAGAGGCAGCAGAGCCCGCCTCAACCACTCGCACTTTAATGCGGGTGGGTGAGGGAGCTTCCAGCGGAAGGCTTGCGCCCGCGCCCGCGTCTGTGTGACACGTGGCGGCTCCGGACCGCTCCCGAGCAGCTAGCTGAGCCGAGAGCTCACGGGGGTCCGGATAGGCACATGGAGGTCCCGGACCCATCTGTGGGAGTCCGGATGGCACGTGGAGTCCCGTACCCATCTGCGGGAGTCCGCGACCACAGGTGCTGAGCATTTCCTCATTTGGGACACGTGGTGACACCGAACCCGTCCCCGAGCGGGAAGCGGGTCCGGGACCGTTGGTCCGGTGAGATGGAGTCGGACTCTAGGGGTCCGGCTGCTCAGCTCCTTAGGGCGTAATTACGGATAACTACGCGAGTCTTGGCACAGTAGGAGTGGGTACCCTAGTTGCAGGCTACCGACAAAAAGGAAGGTGTCAAACAAGATCTTCTCATCTGACGAAAGAATTGGAATCTACAAAAAGGAAGGTGTCAAACAAGATCTTCTCGTCTGACGAAAGAATTGGAATCTACCTGGACCGCGACACCCGACTGAAACCAGGGAAATTCCATCGTCTCCTACTCTCCTCCTCGCCAACTTATTAACGTGTATCCTTCATCGGCAAAATTAAAAAAAAGAAGAGCGAATGTCTTTTTCTCGGGCAACCAGTCTCGATCACTGCTGCTACACGCAGCAGCCAAAGCCAGCTGAGGTCCAGCAGGCAGGCTCTGGAGTGAGTGATCGTCCAAGCGCGGACTACCTCCCTATCAACCCCGTTGAAATCCGTGGCAGCGCATGCCGGGATAATTGACTCGAACGCGTGCTGACCTGAGGGTTGACCTTGAGCCCGTAGTGAGTGTCAGCAATGGGGGCATCGATCCGTTCATGCATGCAAGAAGGCTCTCGAGCAGGACGGCGACGGCCTTGACGACGAGCGCAAGTGGAGAGTGTGCGCTGTTGCGTGACAGCGAGCCGCTGGGTTTCCCTTCCCCTTGTTGTAAGAAATTTGTGCTTTTCAGACGTCCCACATTTCAGATAAGGAAGGAGGAAGAAACAATCTCCTTCAGCTTATCTTTTTTTTTCTTTTTTGAGTGGCCCAGCTGCTTATCTGGCCCAACCCACTGTTCTCAGATGGGCCGTAGGTGGCAGGATGCTATATGAGCCCATGAGAGAATTTTCTGGGTTGGGCCGAGCCCATGCTAACCCAGGGATCGATCATCTCTCTCGAGCAATTTTTCTCCTTCGAACGGAGTTGGGCTCTGCGGCCCCATGGCCTCGTATGGTGGGCCCGCCCATGGACGTCTTAAAACATTTTCTGTTGGGCCCAGCACGCCGCACCAACTAAACCAAACATCATGGAGGCTGGCTGGTCAAAGCTCTACAGGCCAGGGTATACTAGCAAGTAGGAGTACAACCACTCCCTCGCCAGTCTCCACCCCCACGACCACGAGCTGCCGCGCACCAGCAGCAGGAGCATGTGACGTGATCCCAAACTTCCCCGATCCACCCACCCCGAGCGCCGCCTAGCACCCATTCCGTACGCTCCATCGACCGGCCAGTACGGAGGGGAGGGCCGTACGGCATCCAGCCCTCCCTCCTCCTTTCCCCCCCGAGGCGCGGCGGGTCGCTCGCCCGCCAGCACGCACCCCTCGCCCTGGCTCCCTCCCTCCCTCCCGCGCCTTCCTCGTTGCCTGGCCACACGCACGGCCTTTGCGTTCCCGGCCCGTACGGAATCGGCTGGGCTTTTCTCTCAGCTTGGTCTCGCACATGGCGTCTCATGCTGCGGCAGGTAACGCATGCATGCATGCATGCTCCCTACAACTACAAGCCGTGTGGTTCGCGTCGCGTGGCCGCGCGTACGGCCGGCCTCGTTTCGTGCACGGAATCGCTTTCGTTTGCTGCCCCGATATCCCTCGTGAGCTGATGATGGTTGGATCATATCATGCGTGCAGTGTTTGATCTATCGGTTCTGGTTGGTCAGGGGACGGTGGAGTATGATCATATATATCGCATGTTAAGGCTCACGGTTAGTGATGAGATCGATTAGGTGCCTGTGGTCCCGGGCTGGTGGAAACTAAACTTGTGCACGCAGGAGATCGCATTGTCATGTCACGTGTCTGTCCGTTTTGTTTTGTGCCTGTTGGTGAGTGCGTGGCCTATGCGTGGTGGGTACAACCACACCGCACTGTGTTCAAAACGTTAGGCATGCACAGAGCTCTCCTGCCCTCCGATCCGGTCCCAGCAAATGCTGCGGGCTGGCTTCCAGATACGTGGAGTGTGGCGTGGGCTCCGAAAGTACGAGAATGCCGCTCCTCTCTCTCAACTGCCTTAATTAGGATTTTTTGTTTGGTTCCCGGCCACACATCGCCACCGCTACAGTATCCGCATCACCGTACCGTTCCACCACGGACGGAACAGTCAATAGAGAACGTGGCGTGGCGTGTTGTGGCCGGGAGCCAAAGACGCCATTAGTCCACTCCATCATTGATTACTTTTGTGCGGGATGCTTCCTCGGCTTTATTGCATTAGGTTTCCTATGTTAATCCTAACTACCTTTAACCAAGTCTATAGAGAAATATAATAACTACTATACCACCCAACATATGCATCATCAGTATGTATTTCATGGTGGTTTCAATAAAATAAATTTACTATTATGAATGTTATTTTTTTTGGATAAAATTGGTCAAAGTCGGCCTTAGGATGGGCAACTACAATACATTTTGACACCAATATAAATATGAAAACTAAAAATATATTTTGACAATAAATTGTTTTTTTTCATCGAGCAACACACCGCTTCTAGTGCTAGAACGAGATAACAGCGGTTGGATATATCTTATAAGTGCTTTAGTTGCATGATAAGCACTATAGCTACCAGGAAGTGAGAAGGACTACAGCGATGTCTGTCTAATATTGTAACGCGTTTACTAATAAACACCAATGTAGGAGTATGTGATGAACAATGACCGCTATAAGTAAACATCAATGAATTCGGAGCTTCTTTGTCCCAGCCACTCTCTCTAAAAAGTCGACGTGGGAAAATATGCATATTACAAAAGGGTTTAGGACTGAAAATCTATACTAATAAATTTCTGGGAGTGAGACTCAAAAAAAAAAAAAAAACCTCGCGACCCTCCAGGCCTCCACCAGACCACCAGAAAGGACCCCACCGGGAAAAGAAAAAATGGGAGCACAGCACCAACAAAAGGCAGCAGCCCTCCGCGTCTCCCTCCGCGAACAGGTACACGCTTGACGCTACATGAGAGGAGACGTCGCCCTGTCGGCAACGCTTTCCATGCCGCGCCTCCACAAGGCTGTTCGGCTCGTTGATAAATAGCGTTAGGTTGTAGAAAAAATAGTATTATATTAGAAGAAATAAATCTAAGACAAACCAAAAATCGATCTGCCGAACAGGCTCCATGTGTGTACTTGCAGCGACCTCCACATTCAGACTCTGTTTGGATCTCAACTTTTTTCAAAAGTCCCTATCACATCAAAAAGAATTTTACTATTTTATAGTATTAAATAAAATCTGTTTATAAATATTTTTTGACAGCTGATGCTACAGTAATCATTAGCTAATGAGCTTAATTAATTCATAATTTGCTATACGGCCGTGGGGCCCACTTTCCGTACCCACCGGCCCCTTCCGTGGTTACGGAACCGTACATGGGCCGCGTACGGAAGGCCACCCCCGCACCAACAGCGCCGGCTCCGGCGCGGGGACCGGGGGGCTCACGTGCCGTCGCCCTCGCGGGACGCGGACGCCACCATTGCGGCGACGGCAACGCCCAGGTCGCTCGCTGGCTGTGCCTCGGCGGCGAGCGCCCATGTGCGGTGCGGCGCGGGACGGCGGGACACGTGTGCTCGTGGCTCTTCGCTTGTGTGACTGGCGAGTCGACCACATGTTGGAGTCCCCATCTCCGGCGAGCCGCGATCCACGTCGGCCGTGCCTGCCGTCGAACCAGCGCACGCCCTCGCGGTGTCGTGTTCGTGTCGGCCGGCGGGCGCCGCGCCGCACGACGCGCCGTGCGCAGCCCGGCACACACGATCCCACCACTCACTCACCACCCCATCTCTCTCTCTCTCCTCGCGCCTCGGGTACTCGCCGTGGTCCTATTCGTACATCTCCCCCGCCGTCCCACCTCCACGTGGGGCCACGGACACTCCTGCCCCACCTGTCGGTGCCACCGGCCCCGGCATCCGGCTATATAGCGGACGCCTGCGCAAGCGCACGGCCCCGCCGTCCTCGCCTCCCCTTCGCACTCGCTCCAGCTCGGCTGCTTCTACTCCGGCACTGCAGCCTGCCTCGCGCCCCCGCCTCGATCTCCGACGTCGCCGCTCGCGCGTCCGTGAGGCCGTGGCCCGTGGGCGAGCGGCGAGCCGCGGGGCCTGGCGCATGACGATGAAGGGGCTGCTCCGGTGCGTGTCGACGGGGGCCTGCAGGGTGACGCCGGGCGCCGTGGCCGAGCCGGCGCCGGCGTGGCACGGGGCCGTGGGGAAGGTGCCGGCGGGGCACGTGCCGGTGGAGGTCGGCGCCGAGGGGGAGGAGACGGAGCGGTTCGTCGTCCCCGCCGAGCTGCTGGGCCGCCCGCCCATCGCCGAGCTGCTCTGCCGCGCCGCGCAGGAGTACGGCTACGCGCGCCGGGGGCCGCTGCGCATCCCGTGCCCCGCGGCCGCCTTCCGCCGCCTCCTCGGCGCACTCGCCGGAGCGGGTGCCGGCGACGGTGGGCTCGCCGTCGCCTACCTCACCGTGGTCGTCTGAGGTCGGAGATCCTCCTAGCGTAGCGGACTAGCGGTTCGATTTCCTTGAGGCGTGGCTGTGCAGGCCACAGGCGTGCGTTGTCGCTGTTAGTGTTTCTTGCTCCACTAGAGGTTCCATTTGCTTCTTCTTTTTCTTTCCTTTTTTGTGTAATAATATGTATGTAAATATGTAAATCCGGATCGACGATATGTTCATTCAGTCATTCTATATACTTGTAGCATAAATCTTCGCCCTTTTCCGTTATCACTTCATCTTTGAGTGGACTGATCTTTTCATCCACAGGCTTGTGTTGTGAGATGAAGAATCCACTCCATCTGGTACTCTGAAAGTCTTTGATATGATTTCCCTTTTTCTGTCAGCTTCTAGTTTTGGCTCGAATACTTCAGTGTTCAGATCGATGACCAAAAAGTCCAACTTCCCAGCTGCAAGCAATGCAAATTTGTCCCATATTTGTGGGCCAACATACATATTCAGGCTCCAGTAACTCCATAAAAGAATGCAAACTTGCTGCCACATTTTGTCAATCTTACAGTATTTCTTTTCCCTATGATATTTGACTCCTTAAGAAAGATATTTTCAGCTACTGCTTTCAATTTGGCACACTTGCTGCCATGTTGCTTCCAACCACTCCTCCAGGACGAAATAAAGAGCACGCACAGAATTCTAGCTATATTTTCTGTCATAAAGACCTCTTCCTCTTTCTACTTGTAAACGAAAATTCGATGCTTTTCGCAAAGAAACAGGCAAATAAAAAAAAATCTGATGCTCCTTTGCCAAATTCAGAGAACAGAATTCCAAGTGGTCCGTTCATTTCTGCACATACACAGAATTCCCAAAAGCGAGGGGCAGAGAATCGGAAGCAAATTAAACGTGTGGAGGGCTGGAGGCGGTGAGGCTGGAATGGAATCGGTAGCAGAAAAATGGAGCCCTCCTCGCTGCCGCTGATCAGTAATCAAACAGCAACTGATCGGTAACAGGCCTGCTTGTTGATGAGATGGAATCGAGCGCGGATATATATGAACAGCCACCCGTCTTGGAGCGAGAGCCATCCAAAGTGAAAGTGGACAGGGGTAGCTGCTAATTCGGATGGAGCATGATTCAAGACGACGGCGCTTTAGGATCGACTTTTCTTTTAGTTTTGCCTGACAAAACTGCTGCTTTTGGGGATGGGACATACTCTATATATTCCAAATTGTAGGATATTTTGTTAAATCTAGATACACGATTTTTGTTACCTATCTAGATTTAGCTTTCGTATAAATGCATAGAAAAAAGATACTCTTAGAGTCCCAAAAATTTGTTCCAAGTTGTAGACCGTTTTGGTAAATCTAGATACACTATTTTTATTACGTATCTAGATTTAGCTTTTATATAAATGCATAGCAGAAAGATACTCTCTCCGTCCAGAAAAAAACAAGTCGCTTTAGGATTCAAAATTTGTCTCCAAAAACAAATTATCTTACCCTATTTAGAAAAGTGTATGTACATGCAAAAATCAATTAGTGCCAAATATGAATAATATATAGGAGCAAACATGATCATTTTATCTTCTTATTAAGTTGCTCTAGAATTTTTATGATAACTTGGTTTTTGGGACGGGGGAAGTATATATCTACATTTATCAAAATAATCTACAATTTGAAATGAAGGAAGTATAAGACGAGCACTTGTTCATGTTATCAAACGACGCTTGCGTTCACCGTCACCGGAGCCGAATCGCCGAGGTCGAACGCGCGAGCGGGCCGGTTTGCGCGAGGCTGCTTGCCTAGGCCGAAATGCTTCGTTGGCCCAGTCCACCCAATCACATTCCATCCAGCCCACTGCCCACCTAATATTGCATTGCTGTCCATTCCGCACCCCTCCTCTCTCGCGCTCGCCCTCGCCCCGCCGCCGCCCTTCGCCGCCGCCTCCATCGGCGCTCCGCACCGAGTCCCTTGCAGCGCCCCAGGCATGGCGGCCGCATCGGCCACCCGCCGCAGCCTCACCGCGCTCCTCGTCTCCTCCTCCCGCGCGCTCCCCCGCCGCCTCGCCCCCCTCGCCGCCGCAGCTGCCTCAGCCCACCTCGCCCCGTGGGCGCTGCTCGCATCGCGCGGAGCCAAGGCCGCTTCGTCCGGTGGGTCCGGGTACTCGCCGCTGAACGACCCCTCGCCGAACTGGAGCAACCGCCCGCCCAAGGAGACGATCCTCCTCGACGGCTGCGACTACGAGCACTGGCTCATCGTCATGGAGTTCCCCACCGACCCCAAGCCAACCGAGGAGGAGATGGTCAAGGCCTACGTCAAGACCCTCACTGCCGTCGTCGGAAGGTATGTGTGTGTACGGGCGCCCGATACATTTTGTTGGAATCACGTTGAACTAACTGAGCCCGTAAATATTCATTCTGTTTATTTGTGCAATCTCGTTGAATTAACTGAATCCGTAAGTGTTCTTGGTGTTCATTATCCGATTGCCATTAGGCTGGGAAAATTCCTGCTAGTTGAATGTTCTAGTGGTTAGTTACATTGTTAGTGACTAGCGAGCATGCTTTCATCCATTTTGGCATATAGAGATGTCCTGTCTAGATTGTTCATGCCTGGAATCTTACAGCAGTGCCTCACATCTTGCTGTTAAAAGCATACGGCCTAATCAGCTTGATGCCCCTTTTCCTACATGTCAAATACAGCCTAGGCATGCTGCCTCATGTGCTTCTGACTGCACTAGATACTAGATAGCATACCATATGACTAGACTACGGATCATTATCAGTGCAGCCTCCAACTCCACTTGGTTACAAGTTTTCCAACACCGTGAGGGTCATAAGTGTACAACCAGAAGCCTTCTTCCCTGTTGGCTTTCCTTCATGGACGTTTAATATCCAGATTTGCGGTTTCATGCTCTAATGCTGAACCTGTGCTCGCAGCTCTTTGCTACTACAATGTCAGAGATTGACCTTTCTTGTTGGTTGATCTTTTAATTGATTGTGCTGAATGCTAATGCTAGTCTTCTATCTGACAATGCTACAGACATTCAGACTGCAACTGTCAGATCAGTTTTCTGGCAGACATACAAATGGGAGATTGGTGTTGATAGATCTTGTGTACAGGTTGCAACTGATAACTGGATATTGGTTTATCTGGCATTGATATCCGGACTATATCATATTTTAAGATGCACTGAATCTTGACTACAACAATTTATTCACTAGTTTGTGAAGCTTTGATTCTTTTCGGTGTCATGCTGGATTGTGGTAGCCCAGCATTGGTTCTTTTCAGGCTGTTTACCATGCATTCATGTTGATGGGTTTCTTCTTTAATAAATTATGACTTGTTGTCATTTGTCTGCTAAGAGGTTATTTTGAATGGCTATAAGAGTATATTCTGGCTCCCTCTTTCTTTCTAATTTATGTATATATATTCTTGTCAACACACTGCCATGGTCTGATAATAAGTTATGAACTTATGATTATTGAACACACTTGTACTCTGAAGATGTATATGTATAGCCCCTTACGTGTCGTCCCAGAACTGAAATGTTGATTGTAATCCTGTTGTGCAGTGAGGAGGAGGCAAAGAAAAAAATATACTCGGTGTGCACTACAACATATACAGGATTTGGTGCATTAATTTCAGAGGAGTTATCATATAAAGTTAAAGGTGAAATTTCAATTGCTCTAATTTATTTTGAAAAGCTCAAATGCTCTAATTTAAAGTAAGATTATTTTGCATAGTGAAGTTTGAGCTAAATTTGTTTTTTCTGATTTTGCTACTTTTTGAAGGATTGCCGGGAGTTCTTTGGGTGTTACCTGATTCATATCTGGATGTTCCTAACAAGGATTACGGAGGTTGGTAATTATTATTTCTTACTTCAGTGAAATTTCATTGGTCATTCTGGATACAGCCTGATCGGCTTTTACTCTCTTGCTCAACATTCATCATACAAGTGAGGTGCCATCTTGTCCCAAACTGTGTGGGTCACTATTGTCTTGTCCTAAGATTAAGTTTACCACTTGGCAGGTGACCTATTCGTAGATGGCAATGTCATACACAGACCTCAGTTCAGATTTACCGAGAGGCAGCAGGTGCGGAGTAGACCTCGTCCTCGCTACGACAGGCGACGGGAGACTGTCCAAGTCGAGCGAAGGGAAACAATGCAAAGAGGCCCTTCGACGCAGCAGCAGAGGCCACCATTTCCGCAGGAGGCCGCTCAGAATCCGCAGCAAGGCTATGGAACCATGCCGCCAGGAGTAGGAAAGTAACTTCATCTTGAGTTTAGGCATGGAGCTGTCTTTGTTAATACAGTGTACTTCTGCCAGACCTTTTTCAAGCTAAATCTCATGACCATATCAATTACTATTCTTGTAGCTTATGACTGGAACATGTAACTTAATGTCACATTGCTGGACACGAAGTAAACCCTTGTAGCCCTATTTTTGGTTCCTGGAGTTATTGGCAGTGTCCGGAGAAGAACCTCCTCTGTATCACTCTTCACACGCGAATATGCCGTTTGTGCTTGCCGTTGCTGGCCTCATGCATAACACATCGTAGCTTGCTACGCCTGGCCAGGCCTTCTGCTTTCTTGGGTTTACCGTATGAAGTTGGCGTGATGAAGGACTCTGCTGGTGCTGGCATCAGCATTCCTCGAACGGAAGCTAGAGCTTGCTTAGGAACCGTCAGCGTGAACATTGGGACGAACAGAGACGCCGCATTGGAAATTCAACAAAGTAGCTGGTATTCGAGGAAAAAAACAAAGTAGCTGGTAAGATTGGGGAGATTAAACGCTCGCGGTTCGTATATAAGCCCAACTTCTGGAGTTGGGGAAAAGTGTGGCGTTTCCTACTAGCGCCTGCGCATGCTCATAGTCTTGGTACTGAACTGCAGCTGCAAAGCATGGCCTCCATCGACCTGTCTAGAGCAGCCGTTGTTGCCCTCTTGTTCGGTCGGATTTCACATGCTTAATTTCTCTTTTTATCTTTTCAAAGTATCCATCGTAACAACATGAACTCTGAATTTTTCTGTTCTTGCGAGTTCTGAATCAGGGCTTCTGGTAGTGGGGGCGGTCGGCGAGGACGAGTGCGGGTTCCTCTGCGTGGACGGGACGTACGTCACGTGTGCCAACTACCCCGGGCAGCAGTTCCCCGGGTGCAGCTGCGAGTGCGGGCCGTCGGATGGCCGGGTCTGCGTCGTCCACAACCCCGACGGCTCCGCCGACGAGGACTGCCCAGAATGAACGACGACCCCATCCATGCAGTCTGCTGGTCCAGTGGTGTCTTGTGTGTTGGATGCATCTACTGTGTTCTAATAAAGTGTTGGAGTTACTACTTGCTAGTTATATTGATTGGTTTTTAGAGGCTAATAATGTTAATTGTAATGAACGCGTAGACGTTCATCAGTTTATAAAGGACTGGGGCAGACATAAAATGCTTATAGCCTCTAAACTTTTTACAGAGCAGAGCTATGTGTACAAAGTTTAATAATAAGGGTCTGATTGGTTGGATGCTAATTTTTACCAAGCCAAAATCATGGCAAGCCAATATATTGGCTTACCAAAATTAGATCATGCCAAAATGTTGGGGAAAAAATTAGGTACTCATTTGGTTTGGTGCTAACCAATAATCTCTTCTCTTGCAAGGTTTCAGAAGTTTCTAGTAACTTACCAAAATTTTGGTTACAATGACCAATTTTAGGCATGAACCAAATGATAGCCAAATCTTTTTGGCATGCCTTGATTTTGACATGGCAAAAATTGGTAGCAAACCAAGCAGGCTCTAAGTCCTAGTAGGCACAAACGGCCCGTGCTTTCTTTGTTTATTCGCAACTAAACTAAGATGGGCTTAGTGCAACCGTTGCTCGTCAAACGTGCTTGGCCCAACGAGCCCAACCCATGCACAACCTCCATTCCAAATTATAGGTCATTTGATTTTTTTACCTCAAGTTTGATCATTTATCTTATACAATAATTTATATAAAATATTATTTATTTTGTTGTAGTTTGCTTTATCAATACAGATTTTTAAAAAATAACTTAAATTTAACTATGTTTATATAAATTTTTTAAAATTTGGTATCAAAACTTGGTGTCAAAAAAGTCAAAGTATCTATAATTTGAAACTAGGGAGTATTATTTATGAAATATAAACTCTAAACTTTATTAAATATAAATTGGTGGAAAAAAATAGAAAAAGAAAAAATCCAAGGGGAGGGGAGGAGAGCAGAGATGGAGGGGAGACGGCGGAGACGAAGGGAGATGAGACGTCTCGTGGGTCCCACCCACAATGGCTCGGTTTATAAAGGAACAAAGCGCGCGCTGGGCGGCTGGTTGGCGGTGGCTGCTCTCCACCTCGCGACGATCACTTCTTCCCCCGACCCACTCCGCTAATGGCCTCGGGCTGCGCGCGCGAGCACCAACTCGCCGTCGTCTCGTCCCCCAAGTCTCCCCGCGCGCGGCGCGATGGAGCTTTCGGCCGCCGCCTCATGCGAGCACTCCCCCTCCGGCCCTCCGGCAATCCCCCCAGGAGTTCCTTGCGTCTCGCGCTTCCGCCACCGCCGCCTCCTTGCCTATCTCTGCGCCTGCAGCTTCGACGACGCCTTCAGATCGTCTTGAGCTTCCATTCTCGGCTTTTCGGTGACGCCTGCCGGGACCGGGTGGCTCACGTTCTCGGCGGATCTGTGCAGGCTGGCTCTCGAGATGGACGTCGTCATCTTCCGCTATTCTGCGTGGACCACGCTCATGAGAGGAGCGGCAGGTGGCTCGACGCCGTCAATTACATCGCCCGCTTCGCACCGTCCAGCCACATCCTCGGCGTGGACGGACTGCTCTTCGTCAACTTCGTCTACATGCATAATGTCCTCGGCAGCATCGTCGCCAGAGAGTAGTACGCCGCTTTCATTGCCACGGATCGGAGGACAAGCTCTACTTCAAAGGAGAACTGAAACGAACCATGTTTCCATAAAGCGAACCCGACTCCTTGTATAGACGTGATAGTCCTTGGATCAGACGCTATCACATACAGAATCATCATTTCAGGCAATATAGAAGTCATACCACTTAGATAATACATTCACGGGTTTAAATTATTACATAGATCCTGAGAGTCTCATAGTTTTCTCCCATTGCAAGCTCGTTGGGCTGAAATTCAGTGCAAACAGAAAAAGCGACAATGGAACTAGTCTTCTGGACCTCCATCTTCGGGACTCCTTTCCCACAAGCAGACTTGAGCGTAGTCCGAGCCTCAATCATACCAACCGTCATCGTTGGTGTCGAACTCCTCCTCGGATCCTGCATCTTGCCAAGCTTCCCCAAGGATGGGATAGGTTCACGTCACCATCCGTATGCAAACTTTGTGGATGCAACGGTATAAAAGTATAGCCAAGGAAAGGCAGGGGTTTCCTATGCACAAAAGTAACTCAATATAAACATAACTCTTCTCATCGCGGGACATTCCGGCATCCCGGACTCCCGAATCCTTCTCTTCTCCACACAACTCACTCATCCAATCGGTACGAGAACTCCCGCTCCTCGTACCTCAGCTGCTCGCCGGCAGGATAACTCGACTATGGGGAGGTAGAAGTTCAGTAACCCTACTCTAGTTAGTGAAGCCGGATCAAGAGTCGTACATATCCGAGTACGCGGCTATACGTATAGTTTTACACCCTGCAGGGTTTGTACACCTGGATCCACTCGAATCGTAGCCAGTTGGGAATAACCCTCCCGGATAACGAGGCACCGGTCTACTGTCACGAAACCAACGGCTACGGCCACCATCCTGCTTTTCCGGGTCTGGGTACGATCTCCCACGAGAGATCGTCCCGGGACTGTGAAGCTTCTCCCTGCTATATCGGGGTTCGCGAGGGCCAACACCCCTTCACGCCAGCACTGGCCCTCCCCTTGCACTGATATCTATCCTCCTGCAGGTTTGGTGCCGCGCATAGCTAGCTCAGACCGGATCCTTCCTCATAAAGGATAAGTGGTGTGCACGCAGACAAAGTTCAGTCACCAGGTCCAGCAATTGGATCCTTACTTGCCGAAATGAGCATCTCCGTCACTATGCGTCTCCGTCGCAACGGTCCGTCACTGGCACCCATCACAGGTATGGCCCACATACACCTTTCCTATACTTTCTCGAATCCCGAAGGATTTGTCCCCTTAGTGGGAACTCTCGTACCCGCCATAGGTACTCGCAGGGCATGCCCAACACATGCCCCCAGCCCTCGAGCCATGATCGAGTTACGTTGCTCATCCCCGCGACATAACCCTATTCACCTTCTCCTCAAAAAGCACTTCACTCACACCAAGACTATATCACACTCCCGGTATCCCATAACACACTCGTATTCTCCTAACCATATAATGGCGGAGTAGGTGGTCAAGGAGTAGGTATACAAATGGGTCATGCACTTTCACTCAACAGTAAGTAAAAGTGGTAGCAGATCTATTATGCAATGTCTATAGAAGATAAGAGCAGAGATGGGTGTGAACTTGGTGGTTCTTCGAAGAACTTCTGGGCCTCCTAGGCCTCGGTCGTCCTATTCGTAATTACGTATAAATATTATAACTGGGTCACCATAAATCTAAAAATTGATGAGTATTTGTTGTTAATGGGTTTCTCTATCTCAACCCATTAGTAACATTTGTAAAAAAGGCCGAAAGAACCTTTGTAACATTTTGGATTTCAATCGTATTTTTTCTTTGTTTACGGTTTACCTGATATATGATAGTTAAGAGTGTAGAAAATTGATTAGTTATGTGTGAAGTTGGGCCATTTATTCAAAATGCATTTGCATTTTACAAGTGTGCATACGTTTTCTTGCTGGTTAACCATTCGATTAGTGCTCACTTGTGGATTTTGTATCCTGGTGGCAGAACCTTTGATGTGGCCCGTGCTAACGCCTTGGTTGCGGATAAAGATTGACCCAGTGTTGAGAAGCACCTTAGCATCTTTTTGGCTGATATGTCAAGAGAGAAACCTAAAGATGTCATACTGCACCATGCTGGTCTATTAACTTCTTATTATGCTGACACTCAAGCAATATGATGAAGTTACAACCTTCTTTCAATCATCTATCTTGCCTTTGAAAGATTTAGATTCGCGAATTGTAGATCTAGACACCATGCTGGACACCGTCCTCGTCCTTGCCTCTCGTACCACACCCAGAGATATCCTACCCTTTAGCATCCTTTTTAGACCGGTTGATAGTTATGTCAAGCCTCCAGGAGTGTTTTGGGCTGACCCCTCACAAAGCTGAAGAAGAGTTCTTGGAGATAAGGATTATCCTTTTCAAGAAGTTCCCGATTTTCCTCACATCAATGTTTTGGGTAACACTAACAGTTTGTTGGATTGTCTGAAAGTTTTCCATTTCATCGATTGAACTGATCTATTTTAATTAACCACTCAGTGTTGTATTCAAAATTGTTGCCATTAAGTAAATTGAGATTGGAGCAATATGCATGTGTCTCTCAGCCAAGTATCAACTTGACCAGATATGTCTCAGGTGTGCAAGGGAGTTCAAAATATTTCACTTTGTCTTATCCAACCAGTAGGTTTATCACCAGAAGAAATATCAAACTTTGGAGCAATTCTGTAGTAGATCCCCAATAATGAAAATGATATATTTTACCAGGGGGTGGTGTTGGAGTAGGATAATTGGTAGAAGGAGTCTGTGGTGGATATTGAAACCGGGGTGAAGGGTGATAATGGGAATACTGGTAGTTAGATTAGGGGATAGTTTGAGGTGGTGATGGTGGATATGAAATTTTAGGTGGCAGTGACACATAAGAATTGCTAGTAAGAAAAACAGTATGATCTAAAGATACATCACTTTTTTTTTGAGAATACACAAGAGATTATAGATACATCTTATATAATTTTACTTTCCATTTATATGTCAATTAATTGAAATCATGCCCATTCAAATATTCTCCTACTACATGAGAAGGAATTGAGGACCTACAAATTATTGTGTCAAACTACATCCTTATATATTTTCCAAATGCTATCTGGTTAGTATGTGTTATGCACTTTATTTGTTTTACTTTGTTTTGTTTTGTGCTCACTACACATCACTTTGTCTATTTTGTGTTATCTACACCACTTAACTATTTATGTTGTTGTGTATACAACAGGGAGGAACAAGGTGAAGATGCACAGTCTTTGACAATTCACTATCATAATATGAACAACAGAGACTGAGTAAACCTTTCAGATACCTAGCATGTCAGTGGGAATGTCCTCTTCCTAGTTGTTGAAAAAATGGTGCCCCTATCTTTGATGCGACTTCTGAGAATGCTATCAAAATAGTATGATACCACTTCTTTTGCGGACGCTATACCAACACTACATCGTGAGACCTGACCTAGACACAAACACAAGAGACCGACTCTAAACAAGAGGACTCATTTTTTAATTCAATATAACCTAGTACGATATAAGATTCTTGCACTATTTATGTGGCTACCCTACAATGACACAATTACAATAGCTACCATGCCATCTCCTACTTGACCTCTTACAATAGCTACAATGACCTCTTATGTCATGGTATGTCAAGAGCGGAAGAGAGCACCTCTATTTATAGTTGCTCTTGGGTGTTATGGTGTTTTCATATGGCAACTTTCACACCCTAATTTACAAAATATCTATCTCCAGAATTTTTCTCGTCCTTATTCAATTATGGAAAATATCTAATTTTAGAGAATTATTATCTTACCATTAAGCATGACAACTCATTTCTCTTGCTTTTTCCAAATTGTTCTAGAACCTTCTTAAGTATGCATGGTTATTTCAACACTCCCCCTCAATGCATACTTGTCATCGGCAACCAGACCGTTGTGTGTCACTTCACTTGAATCTTCCGCGCTCTGCCATTCCAAGCCTTCTTCTTCTTCTCTTGTCCTTATGACATGATCCACTCTTCCTTCTGTCTCATACTCTTAAACCTTCACTTGGAGCTTCCCTGCAGACTATGCAACCATGCACCTCCTCTTTCTTGTTCACTCTTCTCCGTGTCTTCCCTCTTGATGTTTCTTTGTATGATGTAAAATAACTTCAGCTAGTGAAGCAACAATGTACTTGAGATCAAGTAGTTTTGAAATCCAAACATCTCCACCATGCACTTTTGGTTCTTCATGGATCGCTAGTGCTCCATCAGTGTCTGCCCCGTACTCTTGCGGCTCCTCATCTTCATGATGACTAGGCTCTATTTTCTCATCTCTAGTATCTTCTTCCTCGTTGCTTAGAGTCTCCGGGTCTTTATCATCATCACATTCAAATACAATAAATCCAGTAAAAGTATTTGGATCTCTTACCTCTGTCGAGAAACTAGTTCTGCAGCTCATTCTTTTTCTTCTTCATATTCTTTGTCAACAACACTAGTTGGTAGACTTTCACCTTTTGTCAAGTCTTCTACGAAGTAGGCTCCACCGTATCATCTTTAGTTGCGATGCATGCCTCTGCATCTCACTCTTCTTCACTAAGCCATCCAATCTGAACGACTTCTTTGGTAGTAGCCACATTTCCTTCTAGGTGCCTTCTTGTACTCGGACAATGCCCTTCTTGCCACCGTGGATGAACTCACCTCTTCTTCTGCTCTCATTCTTGACCAGCTCCTAGTCATCTATTCACCATCGTTATCTTCATGAGCTTCCCTTGCATAGTTGTTCTTCTTCAGACAATAAATATCACCTCTTGTCCACTCCTTTGCCTCTCGGTGGACTCTTTCTCCTAATGAGGAGCGCCACTCTTTCTCCTGATGAGGAGCACCTCCTCCTCATCCTTCTCCTCCAAGGTGATGTTGCCCATCCGCTTGGCTGATGCCTCATAATTAGTCAATAGATTATCCAACTACACCAAAGACAACTATATTGGTCATCCGCTCACTGCAAACCCTAAAACCATTGTACTCGGGTCTTAGGCCATTGATGATGAGCCTTCTCATCCGAGCTTCGCTAACTTTCTCCTAAAGATTAAGCTGGGATATCTCTAGATGTGTCCCCGTTCATTCAGTTTGTGAGAAGTATTTTAGCATCTTTTTGGCTGATATGTCGGTAGAGAAACCCGAAGATGCCATACTGCAACATGCCGGTCTATGTTTCATTCCTCCAACAACTTCTTGATATGTTGACACTCAGGCAGTATGATGAAGCTACAACCTTCTTTCAATGATGCTAAGCTGATATGTCGGGAGAGAATCCCGAAGATGCCATACTGCAACAAGCTAATCTATTTGTCATTCCCCCAACAACTTCTTAATATGTAAGCTACAGACTTCTTTCAATCATCTGTCTTGCCTTTGAAGGAGTACTGAAGTGACTACAGGCCGCTGGATTTAGATTCGTGAATTGTAGACCTAGACACCGTGCTGAAAATGATGTAAGCTACAGCGTGCTGAAAATGATGTAAGCTACAGCCTTCTTTCAATCATCTGTCTTGCCTTTGAAGGAGTACTGAAGTGACTACAGGCCGCTGGATTTAGATTCGTGAATTGTAGATCTGGCCACCTGTGCCAAGAAATGAGAAGCCGCTACAAGCTTGTCTTGCAAAGTACGTCTGATCTTCTGACAAATGATTAATAAGCTTTCCACTCGCTGCTCTCCTATTTCGTGTCTAATCTTCTCCCTCTCGTCTCCCAACAAAAAACAAGGAAGCCAAAATGTGGCTTCTGATCGATCGATCTCGCCGTGCCCTAGAATAAAAAGGGCCTTTTCCTGCTGTAGGGTGCTGGCTGGAGACGAGGGGGGAGAAGAGGCGTGGAAGAGGAGGTTCACTGGATCCCATCGCCGACATGGCTGATCAATCTTCCTCTTCTTCGGATCCAGCCCCTCCACCGGCCTCTACTTTCACTTCCACCAAGTGAGTCACCCTGGCCTAGCTTTGATTTGCTCTCTCTGCTTGGTCGTCTGATCTGTGCTAGCCTTTCCGCGCTCGTCGAGTAGCACACACCTAGTTTAGCAGTAATTCAATTCGTAGTAGATGTAGAGAACACTCTTGGATTTGTGCGGGCGCGCACATGAGAGCTGCGAGACCAACTCTATACAAGAGAACTCAATTTTTAATTCAATATAACCTAATACGACATAAGATTCTTGCACTCTTTATGTGGCTACCCTACAATAACACAATTACACTATATTGCTGCCATGCCACCTCCTACTTGATACCTCTTATGCTATGGTATGGCAAGAGGGGAAGAGAGCACCTCTATTTATAACCGCTCATGGGTGTTGTGGTGTTTCCATGTGTCAACTTTCACACCCTTCTTTACAAAATATTTAACTCTAGAATTTTCTCGTCCTTATTCAATTATGGAAAATATATAATTTTAGATAATTATTATCTTACCATGAAGCATGACAACTCCTTTCTCTTGTCTTTTCCAAATTGTTCTAGAACCTAAGTATGCATTGTTATTTCAACACTCCCCCTCAATGCATACTTGTCA
This sequence comes from Panicum virgatum, assembly GCF_016808335.1. Classification (NCBI taxonomy): domain Eukaryota; kingdom Viridiplantae; phylum Streptophyta; class Magnoliopsida; order Poales; family Poaceae; genus Panicum; species Panicum virgatum. The sequence goes on along the minus strand of NC_053151.1, from coordinate 45,639,283 downwards.
TCGGCAACCAGACCGTTGTGTGTCACTTCCCTTGAATCTTTTGCGCTTTGCCATTCCAAGCCTTCTTATTCTTCTCTTGTCCTTATGACATGATCCGCTCTTCCTTATTCTGTCTCATACTCTTCAACCTTCAGTTGGAGCTTCCCTACAGACTATGCAACCATGCACCTCCTCTTTCTTGTTCACTCTTCTTCGTGTCTTCCCTCTTGATGTTTCTTTGTATGATGGCAAAATAACTTCAGCTAGTGAAGCAATGACGTACTTGAGATCAAGTAGTTTTGAAATCCAAACATCCCCACCATGCGCTTTTGGTTTTTCATGGATCGCTAATGCTCCATTAGTGTCTGCCCCGTACTCTTGCGGCTCCTCATCTTCATTGTGACTAGGCTCTATTTTCTCATCTCTAGTATCTTCTTCCTCATTGCTTAGAGTCTCTAGGTTTTTATCATCATCACATTCAAATACAATAAATCTAGTAGAAGTATTTGGATCTCTTACCTCCGTCGAGAAACTAGTTCTGCAGCTCATTCTTTTTCTTCTTCATATTCTTTGGCAACAACGCTGGTTGGTAGACTTTCACCTTTTGTCAAGTCTTCTACGAAGTAAGCTCCACCATACCATCTTCAGTTGTGATGCATGCCTCTGCATCTCACACTTCACTAAGCCATCCAATCTGAACAATTTCTTTGGTAGTAGCCACATTTCCTTCTAGGTGCCTCCTTGTACTCGGACAATGCCCTTCTTGCCACCGTGGAAGCACTCACCTCTTCTTCTCCTCTCATTCTGGAAGCACTCACCTCTTCTCCTCTCATTCTTGACTAGCTCCTAGTCATCTATTCACCATTGTTATCTTCATGAGCTTCCCTTGTTGTTCTTCTTCAGACAATAAATATCACCTCTTGTCCACTCCTTTGCTTCTCGGTGGACTCTTTCTCCTGATGAGGAGCGCCACTCTTTCTCCAGATGAGGAGCACCTCCTCCTCATCCTTCTCCTCCAAGATGATGTTGCTCATCCGCTTGCCTGATGCCTCCTGATTAGTCAATAAATTCTCCAACTACACCAAGGACAACTATATTGGTCATCCGCTCACTGCAACCATAAAACCATTGTACTCGGGTCTTAGGCCATTGATGATGAGCCTTCTCATCCGAGCTTCGCTAACTTTCTCCTAAAGACTAAGCTAGGATATCTTTAGATGTGTCCCGGTGCATTCTGCCCTTTGTTAATCCTGTTTGTGCATCTACTATTGATTGTGAACACGTTGGAATTGGTTATCATGACATCCTCAAACGTGAACTGTTCCAATTTGCTCATACAATTTCTCTTCTTCTTTGTGTATAACCAATTGGATTATGTCTTTGCACATTGGCTAACTTTCTTTTAATCTGCAGTGGAATCTGTGGAAGCTGGTATGGGTCGAGTGCCATGTGATCCGTGTCCGCGTGCATACTATTGCAATGAAGGTGTGTCCAAATTTCACCAAGCCATTAGTTGAGGCAATTATGTGCAATTACTATCTATGTTGGGAAATTTGTTGAGGCCTTTAACGTCCCTTTTGTAGTAGTAGACATTCTCAATAAACTTCATTCTTGACCTTTTCTCTTTTGGAAAGTTGTGCCACCGCCGAGTAGTAATTCTTGAAAAATTAAAATGAACTGGATCACCATTTTTAATTTATTCCCAAGGACGAGTTGTTCTTCTAGGGGGTAGAGACTAAATTAGTGGACTGGACAAACCAGCATCGAGCCAAGAAGAAGGGAATCACGCCCTGCTTTGGATCCAGTTGGGCCATGAGGTTAGTTCTGTTGTAGGGGAACAGTATCGACGGTAGAACAAATATTATAATCCATCTTCAGTTAGCGATTGAGTTAGTTTTTGTTAGAGATTGAGCTCGGTTGGGGATTTGCAATCTCAGTTTAGTAGTTGTAATTAATAGCTTGGTTGAGGGGCAAACACACCGAGGCATACATATGAAGGTTTTTGTAATAATATGGAGACTCAAGCAATGTAGTTGAATCTATCTTCTCCAACCTATGTTGCATTAGCAGATGCAATTCCATGTTTTTCTCCAGGACTTGGGGCAACTGGAGCACCAGTAATGCCTGCAAGCATTCATCAACTAGTATTAGACAGAAAATCGCAATCAGTAATTTTTAAGCTGCCAAGAGCACCATGCAAGTGTCAAGAAACTGCAGTGCACAGCCAGCAGACAAAGAACCCAGATTGCAAGCACGAACAAATGACAGTGACATAACTAAACCATAACCCAGCAGCCAATAAATAAATCAGAAATGTATCGAAATGATTAATGTAAGAGAAATCAATCTTAAATGGTGATGGTATGTTACCTTCACCACAAGAATACTGAAGCGAATGTTCCTCAATCTTCTCTATTTCACCAACTACCGGTGAGGTACCAAAGCTTCTTCTGAAGATCACACATATTTGTTTGTCATTGCAAATAAAATTTTATCAGTCATAACTCATAAAGTGAACTAACCAACAGGTCCACTAATGCTTCACATTTTGGAAAATATTGACTGAACTGGAGAAATTGGAGCAAGCAATGGCTGGATGCACGCAATTTTCTCCACAGTGTAATATTCGACTAGCACAAATGGTATTTCGAAAGAATGACAAGGAAAGCACAATCACACCAGAGCCATTCTACTGACAAGAGAGAAAGCAAAGGCAATATACTGTAAATTATATAGTAAAGCAAAACAAAATGTATAAACTAAATCCTGGTCACGTATCAGCACACCAGCTGACGTGTGAACTTAAGAAAGATGAAAAACAAGGCAAATGTCTTACCAATCATTGTCTCCACCCAGGCCATTGGGTTACGTGATAACCCTGCCATTGAGATTAAAACTTATGTTCATCAACGAGTGCTCATATACAGGAATAATCAGGTTTTGACTAATTGACTTTATGATTTTCCAAGTAAATCCCTTGCTGAAGGAAACCGCCTGCATGAATGATGAATGAAACAAGGTGTTGAAAGATATGCAAAGGAAGAAACAATGAACAGAGAGGTCATAATCGCATTAGCGCGATGCATATATTATAAAAGAACAGGCTGATTGATTAGCAAACAGCAACAAGCTACTAGCACTAGAAATAAAAGGGGATCGGAAGATGAATGGGCTATCGATTTAGGCCACCTGAGCTCTGGGTGGTGGGAGCGCACGTGGAAGATGGTGCGGATGATCTCTGCGCAGTGGGGGTCGGCATCCATGACGGACGGGTGAGCATCGAGTCGCCAGTCGAGGAGTTGGACCATTTGGGCGCCCGCCGGATTGCCGTGGGCGAGGTCGTCGAGTTCGTTGAGTAGGGCAATGAACCTCAGGGCGGTGCGGGCCTCCACCCCCATCTGGTCCCGCGACGGCATGAAGCGGCTCATGTACCCTTTGGCCTCGTCCCACCGGCCACCCTCCACCAGGCGCTGCAGGAAGCGCAGGTCGAAGAAGGCAGGCGATGAGGCGTCTCGTTGTTCAGCCTGGGATGGGATGGATCGATAGAGATCGGGGTGATGCTGATGCTTTGGGGAGAAGAAGAAGAAGAAGTGAGCAAAATTTGAGATGGCCGCTTACGAGTCGAAGGTGGCGGAGAGGTTGTTGAGCCGGAGGAAGGCGAGGAGGCGCCGGCGGCGGAACAGCTTCAAGCAGCCGTAGTCCGGGTGCTGCGCCACGTCTCGCTCGCCGGGGCTCGCCATCGCGCCCGAACCGGCCGGCCGGTCTCTCTCGATTCGTCGATTTGGGAAGATCGCCGCGGCGCGCTCTTTCTCCGTTGCGCTGCGGGGAGCAGAGCAGCACCTGCGCTTCTTATGGGGGGCGTGTGGGTTGGAGCTTTGGGTTGGGGTGGCCGTGGCCGTGGCCGTGGGTTGGGTTGGGGTTGGGGGATTTTTTTTAAGCCTCTCATCTGGATACAGTTGTAGCATCTGTTCGTATACAGACACACACCTATACCACACACACGCACACCTCACACACACACCACAAGTATACAACCAGACCTACAACTATACACAGATATCAAGACGCGTCCTTGGAGAGATCACTAGAGTCATCGAGGCTCCGGCGATGGGCGCATCACAATCCCTTTGTAGCTCCACGCGTTGAGAGGCTCATCTGAGATTATTTAGAGAACCTATTGTTCCCGGGTGCGAAATCCGCGTCGAGCGGTGCTCGAACGCGGACGGCGGGCGCTCCACCGAGTGGACCCAGCCAACCAAGCTACGGCTTGTTCGCGGTTGGGGTTGGGGACTTGGGGTGGCGTGGGGTCGGTGCGCAGGTAGCTGGGTTGGGTTGTGGGTTGCGGAAGCAAATCGCCGGTTCTTAAATTTAGTTTGACAGTTTGAGTATATTTAGATCCTTATAAATTTTTGAAATGCGCATTTATCTGTTTAAATTATTTACAGTATCACGTGGGGTACAAAATATTTTTTAAATATATTAAAGTTATATAATTCGTTCAAATATAAAGTTATATAAAAAAACCGTATATACATCAAAATCATAACAATTAACTTGTAGCGGAAAAGATTTATATAAAAATTTGTATAAAAAAGAAACTAATACGAAAAAATTGTAAAAAAAGAATCACAAAATAAAAGGATAAGTTTTAGGAAACAATGGAAAAAAAATACTTGGGCATAAGTTTTGAAACAAATTTTGAAGAAAATTTAGAAAATATATGAGTTGAGCAAAATAATTAAAAATACAATTAGGTCCACATGTACCTTCATATAAGCAGAAACACTTCCGTTTATAAATTAAAATATGATGATTTGGAATTCACATGATACAATTTTTTTTGAAAAGGGAATTTTTATTAATTTCAAAGTGATACATCAAGATGATATATTGTTTTGAAATTTTCCCGACCTCTGCCAGAAAGACACACAACCTACAAAAAAGACTTATTAAGCTGAACAAACTAGTGACTATCAATTCTAAGACTAGACAATTCACATGATACAATTGGCAAGTTTAAAGACCCGAATATGAATTTTTGTAAGTTTAGGGATCTGAATAGCCCTACAAACCAAGTTCATGGACTGGCCATGTATTTTACTCGGGTTGTGGCTTTCTCGGAACCCTACAAGCGGACGAGTCTCCTCTGTGTTCTCCTGACGAGTGGGTTCATGCATCAGCAGATTTCACCTATCAGCCTTATAAAAAAAAATGATTTCACCTATCATCTGCTGGAGCTGGAGTCCTTCTGTAATAGCTATATGACAGCTGGAAGGCTAAATTCGGGTAATTAATGCCGGTTTGGTGCCAAGTCCCGAGCGTGTTCCGCTCAACAACACAAATGCACGGCAGAACGAAATTACGAAAAGTACAAAACATAACCTGGGTAAGTAGGTTCCACAGTAATAAAATCATACCAGCTGAGTTACACAGAGTTTCGTAAATATCAAGCAAATTTGATATTACAATGCAATGAATGCATCATACAAGCTGGGCAACTGGAGTGCTGGACCATCGTGTGGCCAAACGCATGCATGCATGGCCTGCCAGCGTTGCGGAGCTTGGGACTTGGGAGCTGGGGTCGACGGTGACGAGATGGTGGCGAGCTGTCTAAAAAGAAAAGAAAAAAGAGAAAAAATTTCTCTTCTCCCAGTAAAAAGCTCAAAAAAAAAGAGGGGGAAAATTTGCTGCAATCTTACAGAGGGAATACCCAATACCAGAGCGAGCTAAAGATTTTCATAAGAGCTAACTGCAATCTCCTCGTAGTCCATGCACTTCAATCTTTACATCAAGCAAAAATAGCATAATACAATGAACTTCTAATAAATTAGGGACATTCTGCTCATATTTCCTGAAGATTCACGTACAGTGTGTAACTGCAGGTTGCAATAGTTCTCCTGCTAGAATGCCCCTCTAACGCAAGGGAGGATGGCCAACGAGGAAAATAGGAATAAGATGCAAACGATTATTTTAATTTAACATGTGTGGTGCAAACTGTTCAAGAACTTGGATCTCTACTGCCGGTCTCCATTCTGCATGCATAACGCCTCCAGTTGACAATTCGTTGGACGGCAAATTAGCGTCAGTATTCCAAGTAGTCCAGGACCCACCGGCTAGAGGTGGCATAAGTAGAAAACCATCTTGTCCGCCTTTTGGCCAGTATTTTCTGTCGAAACTAAAGGCTACCTTCTGGATTCCTGAGGCCCTTGTCAGTATGAACTGAATGAACTGGAGTTCGTCATCAATTCCCATCAACTTCTCGAACTCTGCCACCTGGAGATGAGGTAAGGAGAGCTCGTGGGATTCCCAGCTGGGGGCCGAGTTATCACACGAGAGATCCAATTCTGGGTCATTCTTCTGCAGTGAAGATATGGAAGGATATATGCATCAATATTCAGCTTATGGGAAAAAAAGGGAACTGAGAAACAAACTTTATTTAGCATGATAGTGTATATGGACTGAAGGCAGAATATTAATCTTACCCTGCAGCAAAAATTTAGGCTGAGGTATCTAATACTACTGCATTGTGCAAGGAGACTTGCTATTGCTATGCCAACTGCATAGGAACAACGTCGTTCCCATAGTGTGAAACGAATTTTCAAGGATGCCACATGAGGAAGCTGCGGAACCGAACCTTTGATTATGTCAACGTCTTGCTGCTTTGCTTGATCAAATTAAGTAAGGTCAAAAAATCGAAAAATAATAATAGAAGTGGTAAACAAATTAAACATTGTCAACCAACAGAACTAAATCTCTACTATATGCATGTGGATGAGTCAGTCAGAGAAATTTTGCAACACGCCGACGACACGAGGCGGGCAAGCAGGCGGGCGCCACCAGCTTCAAGCATCATGTTTTCAAGTGAGAGATCCGTGAGGGACGCGAACGCTTGTGTCGAGGGCAGCCGAAGTCTGACGGAACTCAAGTTCAAGCGCATGGTCTCCAGCTTCGCGGAGCTTACTAGCTCGTCAAGGATCATCACAGGATGCCTACTGTAGTAAGTGTCGTAGTCGTCGGGTTGTTTAATGGAAGGCGACGGCAGAATCAACTTGAAGTTTAAAGATTTCACCGCGTGCTGCATAGCGTATTGGATCCACCCCTGCGCGGCTTCGATGACCGACGGAGGCACCGGCTGCTTTAAAGCCTTTGATGATGATGCTTCTTCTCGGGGTTCGACCATGTCGAACGAGATCTCCAGGTGCTCGAGCGCGGGCTCCTTCTGGGCAGCGCGGTGCGCGAGGGCGTGGTCGACGAAGGCGACGAACCGCCCGGGGCCGCCGGGCTCCCTGAACTCCCGCCGCCATCTGTTGGAGTCGAAGCGGAGGGCGGCGACGCGCGTCCAGAGCGCGCGCCACCGCCGCGAGAGCGCGTGGGTGCGCACGGCGTCCCTCGCGTCGGGCAGCATCTCGAGGGCGCGCACGAGCAAGTCATCGTTGAGCTCGCTGATCAAGCCGCCGCCGCCTCCTCCGCCGCCGCCGCCGCCGCCGCCGCCGGGTAGAGTAGTCGATTTCGACCTGCTCCGCACGCCCATCGTCGCGTTGTCGCTAGATGCGATCGGGCTGATGATCTGCCGGCCCTTTAATACGTGAGCGGAATGGATGGAAGGCCAACGATGCATCATGGGCTGAGTTGAGGCTAGTAATTGAATTTGTTTCGGCCATCGCCCAAGCCTTCTTGTAACGAAAGCCCATTGGATTCGTATAGCCCGGCACGGAGCAGCTGGTCGGTGGGCTGCCGTAAGGGCCGGCTCAGGCGTACGGCACGTGAAGCGGAGGCCCATGGGTCAAGGATGAAGCTGGGCAGAGGAACACAATTCGAAGCTGCCTTTTTTTCTCCGATCCGGGAGGCCGCTTGGGTTGCTCCCGCCGCCAACCAACCGTCTCTTCTCGCGCTCCCGTGTCCGACCGGGCCGTCCCCTCAACCCGCCACCGCCGCCGGCTCTTTTTTTTTTTTGAAACAGGATTAACCCAGCTTTTAAAGAAAACGTATTACAGAGGGACAACGGCTAGAACACCGGTACGTTGCAAAAGAACAGACAAAGGAGAACAACAGGAACTAAAAACAGCATCCAAAAGCTTAGCTACAAAAGATCTTCCTCAGACGGGCCTATCCTAAGCGCCGTCAGGAAGGATTCCACCCAGGTCTTGAGGAGAGACATCAGCTCCTCCAAATTGCAATGATCAGCATCCTTCAACCGCACCTTCCATTTCTGCAGCAGAGAATTTGTCATGAAGAGTATGTCAGCAGGAGACCGTGTAAATCTGCCTTCCATGGCTCGCTTGTTTCTCGTGGTCCAGAGGGCCCACATAGTTACTGCTAAAAGGAAGAGCTTTGTATTATATTTGGCACACCCCACATGGATCCAAGAATCAAAGAAGTCTTGGAGCCTATTCGGAGTCCGATCCCACCCTAGGGCTTCTTTGAAGCATGCCCAAGTAAACCTGGCAAGAATACAGCTGAAAAAAAATGTGATCTCCCGTTTCTAGTTTGCCACAGGTACTACAACGACCATTCCCTTTCCAACCCTTCTTCTTAAGCTCCACCCCTGTTTGTAATCTATCTTGGACTGCTAACCACATGAACACCTTTAATTTCATCGGTAGTTTACTGCTCCATATCCTTTGCATCTGTGTGTTCACCACCCCTCGGTGTAATTTGACTCTGTACATTGATCTAGTCGAGTACAGGCCAGATTTTTCATGCACCCAATGTATCTGGTCTGATTTATCATTCAACTTAACATCCTCCAACATTTCTAGTAAATCCCCCACTGTTGGACTTTTGGAGCTCTCAGAGATCCCCTAAAAGGAATAATCCAATCCCCCCGATAAAGCAGTCACTAACTGTACAGTTTTTGGCATGACAGAAGTCATATAGCCTAGGGAAAACCAACCTAAGAGGGATCTGGCAAATCCAAACATCCTGCCAAAAACAAATACTTTTGCCATTATTTACTGTAAAACTAGCCCCCCCACTACAAGAGGTGTTTGATCTTATTAATTCCTTTCCAGAAATGAGAGCCCCTCTCCCCTTTGCAAACATAAATTGGTTTGCCTTTTAGATACTTGTTTCTGAGAAGCTGACGGCAGGTATCTCCCTCTTTATTTTGGTATAATCTCCAAATCCACTTAAGCAGGAGAGCCTCATTTAAGACTCTCGTGTTAGTGATTCCTTGGCCACCAAAATCTTTTGGTAAGCAGACATTGTCCCATTTCACCATATGATATTTGAATTTGCTCTAGTCCACCCTCCAAAAGAACTAGCTACGTATTGTATCCATCTCTGCATGTACCCTCTCTTGGATGTTAAAAACCCCCATCAAGTATGTGGGCATACTACTCAGAACTGAGTTTGTTAGCACCAGCCGACCCCCTGAGGAAAGCAATTTACCCTTCCATGGTTTGCAACTTCTTCCTCATTTTGTCTAAAATGCTTTTGAAAGCATCACTGTAAAGAGCTTTGTTATGGATTGGGAAGCCGAGGTATTGCATTGGCATTTTGCCCACTTTACAATTTAACCAGTTAGCAATAGTCTGTTGTTCCTGCAACTCATAACCAAAAGTTACCACTTCACTTTTGTGGTAGTTGATCTTCAAGCCTGACATCCATTCAAAGTAGTAGAGAAGGAACTTTATATTCTTAATGGATTCCCTGTCTCCCTCCACAAGGATGACTGTATCATCTGCACATTGCAAATGAGTCAAACCCCCATGAACCAAGTGTGGTACCCCCCCCCCTAATCAGACCATGTTTCCTAGCTTTGGTTAACATGTCATCTAAGGCATCCACTGCTAGGTTAAAAAGTAGAGGAGACAAGGGATCCCACTATCTTAAACCCCTGTGTGTCTTGAAATATGGTCCATTCTGTCCATTTATATTAATGCATACTTTGCCCCCCTGAACAATGCTCATAATCCATCTTCTGAGATTGGGAGAAAAGCCTTTCTTAACCATTATGTCTTCCACAAAAGACCAACTAATGATGTCATATAATTTCTCAAAATCTATTTTGAAAACTACCCCCCTTAACTTTTGAGAATGCAATTCATGGACCACCTCATGAAGCATTACAGCTCCATCTACAATGTATCTCCCTCTAATGAAAGCAGTCTGGCTGGATGAGATTATATCACCAGCAAACTTGGAAAGTCTATCCATAATCAGCTTTGTAAATATCTTAAAGCTCACATTTAAGAGACAAATTGGTCGATATTGCTTGACATCATTAGCATCTTATATCTTCGGGATTAATGTGATTACTCCATAGTTCAAACGAGCTATGTCCAGGTTGCCCAAGTAGAAGTCGTTGATCATGCCCATGAACTCATCTTTAATAATGGGCCAGCGCTGTTTGTAGAAGGTAACTCTGAAACCATCTGGTCCTGGAGCTGTGTTCTCTTTCATATCAAACACCGCTAGTTTGACCTCTTCTTCTGTGAAAGGTCTGCATAGGAAATTATTCTCCTTCGCAGTCAGTCTCCTACTGTTTTCCCAACTTTTAGTGCTCAGGGAATCCTTGCTCAGTTTACTTTTCCCAAACAACTACTTGTAATAATTATATATCACCCCCTGTATTTGGTCAGGCTCAGTGATTGTATTCCCCTCACAGTTTAAAGATGAGATAGTTTTCTTTCTTTTTCGCCCATTGGCTACTAGGTGGAAGAAAGAAGAATTCATATATCCTTCCAGAGTCCATTTCTTCCCACTCCTTTGTTGCCAGTACATCTCTTCTATTTCCATCAGGTTTTCCAACTCCTCCTCAAGCTTCTTTCTTTTTTTGTAAATCTGCACCAGTAAGTCCCCCCCTCACCTCCTGACTATCTAATCTTTGAATTTGGGACAGCAGGTCAGCTTTCTTTCTCTTGTAATCCCCTCTTAGATTATGGCCCCAGCCCTTTAGAAATTGTCTGGTGGCAGAAATCCCCCCATGCCATTTATCTAAAGAATATGCCCTGGATGGCCACCTCTTTTTGACAGAATCCCATCTTTCCCTAATAAAATTCAAGAAGTTTTCCTCTCTGCACCATTGTTTCTCAAAGTAGAATTGTCTCTGTACTTGTTCTTTATGCTCCCCATTATAAAGTAGCAAGGGTGTGTGATCAGAACCTATTCTTGTCAAGGAAGTGAGAGTTGACAGAGGGAACTTTCCTTCCCATTCAGTGCTCACTAGAACTCTGTCTATGTTGCTCTAGATTGGGTTAGTTTGTTTGTTGGACCAAGTAAATTTGCCTCCCCCTATGTAAAGATCACTCAGCTCAAACTTTTCTATGAAGTCATTAAAGAGCTTCATCAACCTTTCATTTCTTGTTTTTGTGCTCTTGTCTTCTGTTGTTCTTATCAAATTGAAGTCTCCCCCTAGCACCAGAGGGAGGATAGCTTTCTCACATCTTCTAGATAGAGATTGAAGTCAGGAGATAAGTCATGATTAGCAGGACCATAGACATTCACAAAATCCCATCTGAAATTCAATTTTCTGTGTCTCACAGTCACCCCCACAAAGAAGTCATCCACCTCCCAATTTTCTATCTCAAGCAAGTCATTCTTCACCCCCAGGAGAATTCCTCCTGAATGGCCCGTTGCAGCCAACCAATTCCAATAGAAGGACCCCCCCCCAGGAGCAATAGCTTCAAGCTCAGAATTAGTAAAATCCTATTTAATTGTTTCTTGTAGCCCCGCAATGTCAGCTTGAGTGGACTGAATGAGTTCCTTCAACTATCTTACTCTGGCAGGTTTTCCCATTCCTCTGATAATCCAAATTAAGGCTTTCATTTTATACTGATTCTTTTGAGTTCCCTACTTAGCCTAGTTCCTCTTCCCTTCTTTTTGTTTCTGTCAGAATTCCCCCCCCCCCTCATCGGCTTGTTTGATGCCTCTTTCACTGTTATCTATTGTCATCAAATCCAAATTTTCCTGATCCAAGGCATGGGCAACCTGCAGCTTCTACTTCTGGATGTGGTTATACTATGCTTCAGCCAAAGCTGCTCTAGCAACCTCCTCTAACTTCATAGCAGAAATGGTTTCAGAAATGTTTGAATCATTCTCACCCAAAAGGACCCCACACTTTGAAGCAATCGATTCTAAAGATTCATCTTCACAAGTATCCAGTAAAAGAAAAGGGTTTGATGTAGGTGGAAAATTACCTGTGTCGTGTAGATCCCCCCCCTTGATGCTTCAGTGTTGTAGCTCCCTCCTTCACAGAATGCATTATTGTGCTTTGCCTAACAGCAATTGCAGGGAAGAACTTCTTGGGCTTGTATTTCCTGAAGGAAGCAGCTTTCTTCCACCCTTTCTGTTGTTGGTACAGTAGGTCTTCAGAGAAATCCTTAGTGGCCCCACCACTATGCATGCTGGGATCATCTTCATCTGTGTCCACCTCCCCCAGGCCTAGCGATTCTTGAGAAGGCATCACCATTGATTTATCTATAGTAGTATTTTCTAGCTCATCTTGTACCATCAGTTTGGGCCATTTATCCTTGGCTAAGAACCTAATTCCTCCTCCCTCAGTATGTATCAGCAGCTGTCCAGTTGGTGGTGATTTATCTTTTTGGGATGACAACTCCTCCTGTTCAGCAGTAGCACTAATGTTAGAAACCTCTGAGTCCCGTGACTATGGTAATCCCCCATTAATGGTCATGAGAATCTCTGCAGTAGGATCATAGACTGCTAGGGGCAAGACATCCATGACTGATTGAGGCTCAACTGTATCTTCAGCTATCCCCTCATTTGGCTGATCTTGTGATGCACTCTTGTTGTGTTGTTTTTTTTTCCTGAGGTGTGGCTTTCCTTCACTGGGCCCCTTTGTCTTAGTGTTTTTCCTCCCTCAAGGCTGCGCAGTACTTCCCCCTCAAAGTCAGACAGGTCGTCAGCTTCATCATCATCTGTTAAGTGGTCCTCATCAGGCTTCTTAGGTGGTGGGACATCAGGGTCTTTCGGTTTAGACAGATTTTTCAGCTACAAATTTGATTTCATATCCTATGTCTGCAATGGAAATCTCCTTATAATCCCTTAAAGCTGATAGATCTCTAGCTCTCAGTTTCACCCTAACAGGACCCTCTTTAATCAAAGAAACTTCATCTACTACCAACACTTCGCCAGCTAGTTCAGCTATCAGGGTAACAGCCTCAATGCTCTTGGTAAAGTCTGGAATATTGTACATTTGTACCCATCCTGTTTGGAGCACTGATGAAACAAAACGATCCAAGTCAGACTGAGCAATTGTTGCTGAAATGTTGTGAAAAGCTAAGTCAATGCTCTTTGATCTAGAGAAGGTATCCAAGATCATCTTGTTTGGGAAAGTAGCCAAGTACTCAGTCTCACAAATTTTCCTTACTTTCCAGTGCCACTTTGCATCAATCAGGTATTTGAGTTCCTCCTCCACTTTTTCTACATTAGCTTCCCCACTCTTGATTTGTATCAGACCCATATGATCAGTGCTCTTTTTCTTGGTCAGCCCTGGAATTTCAAGACAATGAAAACCCTGGCCAGGAAAACCAAACCCAAACATATGTATAGCACAGCCCTCCCCGTCGCATCGGGCACAACTGCCTCCCTGCCGGGCCGCCCTCCCCGTCGACCACACCCGAGTCCGCCCAGCGGCGCCTCCTCCCCGCCTGGTGGTCCGGCACCATGTCACCACTGCTTGCTCCCCCTCGGCCATCGCTGGCCCACCCGCAGACGAGCGCAGGCGCTGCTGTCTCCCCGTCCATCCGCTTGAGGCTCATGTATGTTCCTGCCTTGTCCTTTTGTATTGTCATTTATTCATTTTCTCTGATAATTTCTGAAAAAAATTTGTGAATCAACTGCTTAGTGCTACTGCTTACACTTAACATGGATACTTTCTTCATCATTCAATTATCAACAGGTGACTAATGCATTCAAACTGGTTACATGTTCTTAATTACAAGACTCAGTAAAGCAGACTCTTTCCATTGCTGGCTTCAGCATAGGCATTCAGATTTGTGGGTGATTGGCTCAAGTGGCTATACACGAATGTCACTTAGAAACTGGAAGCTAAAGATTACTCAACCCCGCAAGAAGCTCATGCTTGTACTGCTGATTTGAAGGTTGTGACAACATCTGCTATAGATGTATGTATCATTAATTAATTTCAGTAACTGCCATCGAACCACCAGAACCAGCTGGAATATTGTACTCACTCAAGAAGATGACACTCACATTTGGAGATTGGATGTCTCGGGACAGTATACAGCTAAGTCGGCATATTTGGCCTTTTTCAATGGTGCAATTACTTTTGAACCTTGGCGCCGAATCTGGAAAACTTGGGCACCCGCAAAGTGCAGAATTTTCTTGTGGCTAGCTGTAAGAAATAGATGTTGGACAGCAGATCGTTTGGCTAAGAGGAATCTTCCTCATCCTGAACGTTGTCTACTTTGTGATCAGGAAGCTGAAGATATCCAACATATACTCACCACTTGCGTCTTCACCAGAGATTTTTGGTTTCGTGTCCTATCAAGTTTTGGTTTGCAGCTTTGTGTCCCCTCAAGACATGAGCTCTCTTTCTCAGATTGGTGGAGGAAGAGTGCCAAAAAGATCCAGAAAGACAAACGGAAAGGGTTTAATACTTTGGTCATGTTGGGTGCCTGGATCATTTGGAAACACCGAAATGCATGTGTCTTCGAGGGTGCCAGGCTGAGCTTGGACTTTTCACTTCAGGCTTTCAAGGATGAACACCATTTGTGGTGTCTTGCAGGCGTTCGGAGCCTTAACTCCTTAAGTGCTAGTCAAGACATTGGACTAGAATAAGTTTTAGCTGTGTCCTGAGTGGTCTAGTGGTCAAGTGTTTAGTTTTATGTTTAGGAAAAAAAATTGTTTCTCAGCCTCTCACAGCTCGGCTCGGAGTGAGATGTGCTGCTTGTAAGGGGCCAACTTTTTCTCTCTGTTAATATAAAGATACGCAGCTCTCCTGCGTATTCGAGGAAAAAAAACACCAGAACCTCAAATTGATGTTGTTCCAGAAGTCATCGGAGGAAGACAAGGCAGATGCAGATTCTCCATGACTTGGTCGCTTTACGGGTCTAGAAAAAACTTCATTGTTACTTGCATAACATGGACAGAATGACTATCATGTTTTGAAATTATTTCCACTCAATGCACAGCTTGCTGTTCCTGATGCCAAGCATATGAACTTCCCAGGATTGGATGTGTCCTCCAAGCAACCTTTGCATGCCTATATTCTGAAGAAAAGACACTGCTTTTGCATCATTCAGCTTCGTTAAAGTGCCTGTCGATTTTCTGCATAATTTCATCAACTGGTGAACATGCGGATAGGATGGACAGGGATTCAGCAAACAGAGGCAGCAAACTGAGGGCGGACAAGGATGGCGGCTGGACGGAGAGGCAGCAGCGCCCGCGCCCGGCCGCGGGCGGGGCAGCGGTGGCGGAGTGAAGCAGCCGCGGCTGACGAGGGGTTGGGCGGGAGCGGGGGCACCGCCGGGAGCAGTGGACGCGGCGCGTTCGGCGATGGGGAACCGTGGCGGCACAGGCAACGTGGAGAAAATTGCTATTTTGACGCTCCAAACAAGCGGCTTCGCTATTTTAGGATTCCTAACATTGGTTTCACTAGAATAGGACTCCAAACGTTGTGACTTCGGAATACATAACATTTTAGCTCTTTTAATTCATTTAATATCCTAAATATATGTATTTTGGTTTGAGATGACAATTATAACCTTATTCATTTAAAAGCTTTTGACCTGCGTGACGCTTGGCCGCCGCTGGCCGCTGGCCTGGCCGGCGGCTCCAACTGCGCCATGTCCACCCCTGGAGTATATGGACCTGTGGTCTTAGTCTGACCGATCCTGCGCCTTCTTCCTGTCCTGGTGCCGTGGCCCGTGGCCAGCCCTGCCCCGGCCTGGGCGGCGCGACCAGTCGCCGCGGCCAACCCTGCCCCAGCCTGGGCGGCGCGGCTAGGTGCCGCGGCCTTCCCTGCCCCGGCCTGGGCGGCACGGCCAGCCGCCACGGCTTCCCCTGCCGGCTGGAACTCCATGTTCCTGCGGGCTGCGGCTAGAAACCGTGCGGCTAGGGCACCCACGGCCTGGGGAAGAGAGGCGGCCCCTGGAAGATCGATGACCGGCGGCGGTGCTGGGAAGGGTGGAGGCGGGTGGCGGCGCTGGACAGAGATGGGTGGCGGCGCTGGGAAGGGTGGAGGCGGGTGGCCGAGCCGTTCACTGCGCCATCCGTTAGATCCTAGCTGAACTCGGGTTCGGTTCCTCAGTTCCTACACAACTTTGGTTCCTCCATAATAGGTACGATTGGTTCTTTTTAGACGCAGCAACCGATCAACTTCGGTTTCGAGTATTTCGGTTTGGTTCCGATACTTACCGAAGGAACCGAACTTTCAAGATGCATAAAAACAACTCATTCGATAGCAAATTTTGACAGCATCTCCTCTAATTTTAGCATCAATCCAAACATCAATTCAAACAAGCAATAGTAGCATTATAGTAGCAGCATTACATCAATTTAAACAAGCAACGATAGCACTATAGTAGCAGTGAGGCACTTACACTGCAAGATGCAATTGATGTAGCCGTTGTGGACTTCAAGAACGCCGGGCCGGGCCGGGCGCTGGCAGTCTTGCGACAGGAGCCGGTGACGTCCTCGGCGGGCGCTCGGTCGCCGCCTTGTGGTAGGGCGGCAGGGGCCAGTTAGCCCGAGGCGGCACAAGGGTGAGCAGCAGCCTCCGCCACCGCAGATGCCGGCGAGGTCGGGCTCGAGCACCACGGATCTGAACGTCGTGCCGGAGGCTGGACGCCGCGCTGGGCGGTGGGGCTGCGCCTGGGTCTGAGGCGGTAACTGGCGGCGGCGAGGTGGGGAGGGACGGACGCGAGCACAGGTGTAGGGTCCAGCCCGGCGCGGTGGGTCGCCAGCCGCGGACGGGGGTTGGGGAGGGGGGCGCCGCCGCCGGGGGTGGAGGCCTGGCCGCCTGGAATGAGTCATGTCGGCTCGTGTATGTCTGGGCACCAGGGCATGAGTTGGGAACTGGCAATGAGAACGTATGGTGTTAGGGTTTTTATTTGGGCCGGACCTTAGATTGGGCCTAATGGGCTGAATTTCGGTTCTTCAAGAGAACCGAGCCCAAGAACCAAATATCCTGAGAAACTTCGGTTCCTTGGATCATGGGACCGAACAGGAACCGAACTTCTTCGGTTCCGGTTCCTTCGGTATCAGTTTCCGGTAATTTCGGTTCGGTTCTCGGGTTTTTTTTCCCAGCCCGAAGCTGAACGGCATTGCGGGAGGAGGCGCACGCGAGCCCGGGTGCGCCCGGCGCGCACTCCATTTTCTTCCCTGATGTGAGATGAGGTAGCAGCTGTCGCTCGCAATTGTCCCGCTCGAAGTGGCGCGCAATCACGTCACGTGTGAATAGCTTACCGTGTCAATATACTAGTACGACCATATGCCTGCGCGTGCGTTGTTAGTTCCACCCGAATAAATAAATTAAATGATGATTGCACTGCACCCACTTATTAGTACGATACAAGTTGCCCAGCGATTTGCTTTTTCTTAATCCTAATTAGAAAAAGTCGTCCCCCACACCAACACGCGAGCTAATGCCGGTCCATGCTTTTCTTAATCCCGGCCGTTCAAGAGTCAATGCCTGAACGATCAAGGCTGAGGCTAAGGCCCAGCACGCACGCGCGCAAACGTCTACCAGCCACAAATCCATACAAAAATTCTTCTTCCGCCCTTCTAGTTTCAGCGGACAATTCTTCTGCAGGTATACATCGTGCCCCCCCCCCCCCCCCCCGTGGCGGCAGCGTCCGAGGTCTCCACCAATCGCGTGGACCCGTCCGTACATACGGTGCCTCGTACCGGACGCCTCAAAGTATTTTCGACTACTCTACTTGCGACCTGCGTGGCTGCGTGTTCGCAGCCGTACAGTTATGCTTTTTTTTCTTTTTGATAATTCAGACACGCATGTTTGTTTCAGCTACTGCTAGTAGTTGTTTCAGCAGTACATGTTATTTTTTTTCTTTTTGATAATTCAGACTAGTGATAATTCGTGTCGGCCTGGTCAGTCATCGCCTTCGGCGCTGCCTCCGGTAGTTGTTGGCGCGTTGCGTCATCCTCTGTACCTGGACAGAGCAGTGGCTGGCGCCACTTCCTCGTACAAGAAAATTTCAACACCCATGCAACCAACCAAGTGTGTGTGTGTGTCCGCCGCGGCGGCGGCGGGGCCCCGAGACACGTCCCTATCCTAGCTAGTCTCCATCAGGTCAGCATATATCTCGCTCGGCCTCGGAAGGGGCAGCCAATCCAGCCTCGGCGCGGGGAGAGCGATGGAGATGAGGCCTGCGTCGAGCTGTTCTTGCCGCCATGGCTCCGCGCTCCCAGAGCTGCTGGTGCTGGTGCTGGTGCTTCTAACCGCATCTGCGCAGGCGCAGCAAGCAACGACAAGGACCGATCCGGTTGAAGGTAAGCGTCTCGGGTTCTTTCTTCAGAAATTCAGAGTAGCGAGGGGTTTCAGATCAGCTCGTCAGCTCGCATCAATCCATCCATCGGTCCCTTTGCTTCTTGCTCTCCCCATCTCTTCGACATGTTGCCTGCCTATGCTGTCGGAATGATAAAACTGTCACTTCATGATTCATCTCTGAAGCCAGCATGGAATTAACTGGCTTTGTGATCGGGCTGTTCGATTAATCCATCCGTCGCCTCCTTCGTCTGCTCATTTCTTCGACAGGTTGGCTACCCTTTCGCGGTCGGAATGAGGAGCCACTATCCATCTCTGTTCTTGATCTGTTTTGCCTTCTCATGCTCTGCATAAAAGCATCTCAATTTTCTGCATGGCTTGTCGAGTTAGCTGCCATGTTCTGCCGCCGACTGCCGTGCAAGAAAGCATTTTGCATTTCTTTTTTTGACTAGTTGCAAACATGCCCTGCATGGTTCCAGACGATCAGGGGCGGAGACAAGGGGGCGGGCAGGGCCTGGCCCCTAATGCTCCCGTAGCACCATTATCAAAGGTGGAATTCATCTCAGCAGTAGTCTGTGGTAAGACTGTTGGTCTCCCAATTACTATTTAACCCCTCCAATAATCAAATCCTAGCTCCGCCCCTACAGACGATGACGATCACCTGCCCCCTCTGTTCCAACTACCAGGAGACAAGCTCCTTCCAAACGTCTCGGTTGGCAGGTCAACCGCGCCACCCTTATCGATATCGAAATTTTGCCTTTTGACTTCCGACCTCTGCGTGCCCACAAAAATTCAGACACCAGACTTGGCTTCGGCTCCGCGATGTCAGCCGTGGGTCCTGATTCCTGGCCGTCCGATCGGCACGGCCCCGGGCCATCGGACGGTCGATGAGCCGGCAGTCGTTGTTGACGTTGGTTGGTTTGGGACGTGAACCCGTTTTCGGTTTGCAGCGGCGGCGGTGAACGCGGTGTTCGCCAAGCTCGGCCAGACGGCGTCGTCGGCATGGAACATCAGCGGCGACCCCTGCACCGGCGCCGCCACGGACGGCACTGTCATCGACGACAACCCCAACTTCAACCCCGCCATCAAGTGCGAGTGCTCAGGCCAGAACAACACCATCTGCCACGTCACAAAGCTGTAAGTGCTTCTCTTCAGACGCGCATCAAGTATTCGATCAAATGCCCTCTTTGAGGTTGGTTGCTCGTGCTGGGCCTGTGGCATGCTGTGAATGCACATAGCTGTGCTACGCTGCTACTTCGCTCTGGTAGTTGCAAAATGCCAAAAATAATTGTTGAAGGATTATATTAGACGGCGCTTCATGCGCCCAATTGTGTTTATAGCTGACAAACAGATATCATGGCTGATTGAGATGGCATGAATGATGATTGCTTTACTTTTACCGCTGCAGGAAAATATATGCACTCAATGCAGTTGGCCAGATACCAGACGAACTGAGGAACCTTACGCGCTTGACCAATCTGTATGAACTCTCAACTTTCTTGCGCAAAATAGTCTGCGGCTCTGTGAGCCACGCATTGTATCTCAGCATCCTATGGTTAAGACTGTTTACTTGTGGCTACTTGGGGAAGTCTGTTATTTGCCCCGTGCATATTGCTTAAATTTGTCCTCCCATTTTCTTGTTTACCTTTATGGAGTTTGCAGTTTGCACGTTGTAGATCTGATATTACCATCACATTTCTCTCACTGCTCGTAGAGAATAGTACAGAGTCCATTTGGCCATTGCCATTAACTGTTGTGGTGGTTACTATTTCTCATAAGCTATGACCTTTGGCAGTGACTTCAGATGATTCTTAAGTTCACACTGGTCCAATGTTATGCCCAAATACAAATATGCTAAGAATAATACCTAATGAGCCTACTTTCTTTCACCGATACCTGATCTAATCTGATCTGATGATGTTTCAGGGATTTAAGACAAAATTACTTAACAGGACCTTTGCCATCATTCCTTGGGGAATTGACTGCCATGCAGTACATGTGAGTGAGATTTAGAACTTAAAACGTTATCTCACATGCTTCGCTTAACATCAAATCTTAAACTTTATCTCTTGAAAATACAAGGAGTTTGGGCATCAATGCATTGTCTGGATCTGTTCCGAAGGAGCTTGGGAACCTTACAAATCTCGTATCGCTGTAAGGAAGATAATTTTTAAATGTCATGACCCTATTTCGTTAGAAATCTCCTCTAAATTTCGAATCATAAAAAGTTCAAAAATATTTGTTTTGCACCTTCATTCCTTGAACTAATTAGCCTATGTTTGGAGGTAGCTAAAAACTCGACCGGGTGGGGTATGATGGCCCCAACCGTTTTTCATTAAGAGGAAGCAACCGGCTTCCCGGTCGAAAAACCCCCCCGAACCCTGGCTGCGCCAGTAAGGGGGGTTTTTTACCCACAGGCGGAAATTCGCCCCACGCGGGGTTCGAACCCCAGACCTGTGGTGTGCCGCCAGAGTGCTTCGACCAGCTGGTCTAGCATCCTTTGCTAGAAATCATGCTTCCAAGAATAGAGATTTCAGTTACCATTTTTTCGCGACTAACCTGGATTGTCTTGATGGTTTTTTCAGGGGCTTTGGGTCGAACTACTTAAATGGCTCCCTTCCTTCAGAATTGGGGAACCTGGCTAAACTTGAGCAATTGTGCGTCTTGAATAATTTTAGCTTCTCCATACATGTTCTTTTCATTTTTTCTTGGATGAGCAGGCTCCATGCTTATGTGCGTTCATATTCGTATCTCTTAATTAATTGCAGGTATATTGATAGTGCTGGCTTAAGTGGTCCACTGCCGTCATCATTTTCTAGGCTTACAAGAATGAAAATACTGTATGCCTATAAAAGATGTTATGTTGAAGAAGTTGTTCCATGCAACTCAAATCTAATTTTTTTTATTTTTCTTGTGTTTAGGTGGGCATCAGATAATGATTTTACGGGGCAAATACCGGATTATATTGGGAGCTGGACTAATTTAACAGAACTGTAAGATTTTTATGATCAATCTTTATTATTTGCAATCATTTCCTAACTAAAAATAGCAACATATGTTCTTACATTTTTCATAATTGTTTGGTCTTTTTTTTTCGCCCCAAAGAGTATAGGTACAACAAGCTATAGTTCTCACAAATCAAGATTTATTTTTGTCAGAACTTAAGTTTGTACAGAAGTAGGAAATTCTTTTTATACCTACTTCGCTCATTGCCATATGTAAATGAGTTCATTCTGTTTAGTGTCTAGGTCTTTCAGTCCAGTGCCTATTACAGGTTGCTAGGAAGAAGTGCACCTATGGTGTCTCACTGTTGCTAAGGACTTAATGGCTTTAGCATAGTCTGGTTGTATCCGCATATTCAAGGGCGCAAATGTGATGATCAAAAATCTGATATAACTTTTCAACACTTTAGACAGGTTAATACACTTTGCTGATGATGTGCTGCTAGTTGACGAGAGTAGGGCAGGGGTTAATAGGAAGTTAGAGCTGTGGAGACGCACGTTAAAGTCGAAAGAGTTCAGACTTAGTAGGACCAAGACCGAGTACATGATGTGCGATTTCAGCGCGACTAGGCATGAGGGGGGAGACGTTAGTCTAGATGGGCAAGTGGTGGTCCAGAAGGATACTTTTCGGTATTTAGGATCGGTGCTACAAAAGGATGGCGACATTGATGAAGATGTTAGGCATAGAATTTCAGCTGGCTGGTTGAAATGGCGGCAAGCTTCTGGCATCCTTTGTGACAAGAGGGTGCCACAAAAGCTAAAAGGCAAATTCTATAGGACAGCAATTTGTCCGGCGATGTTATACGGTGCTGAATGTTGGCCTACAAAAAGGCGACATGTCTAGCAACTGAGTGTAGCAGAGATGCGGATGTTGCGGTGGTTTTGCGGGCACACAAGGAGGGATAGAGTCCGGAACGAAGTTATTCGGGATAGGGTCGGGGTGGCACCAATTGAGGAGAAACTTACCCAGCATCGGCTGAGATGGTTTGGGCATGTCCAACGAAGGCCTCCTGAGGCGCCAGTGCATAATGGGGTTCTTGAGCGGGTCGATAATGTAAAGAGGGGTAGAGGTAGACCTAAACTGACGTGGGATGAGTTGGTTAAGAGAGACCTTAAGGATTGGAATATCTCTAAAGAGATAGCTTTGGATAGGAGTGCTTGGAGACTAGCTATCAAGGTGCCTGAACCTTGAACTTATTTCTTTCGGGTTTCATCTCTAGCCTACCCCAACTTGCTTGGGAAAAAATGCTATGTTGTTGTTGTAGACAGGTTAATGCACTGGTATGCAGTTCTGCATGTTCAAGAAAAAATAGGAAATTAAATTTTCTGTGTCTTTTACTCTACTGATCTCCATTTAGTGGCCTCTTAACTAATTTATTCAGGTCAGATGTGAGCTGTCGTATTAGTAAATATTGCATCTTTTTTGTTTCACTATTCATGATAATATGATGCTACATTTTGGATACTAGTATTAGTAATTTTGAACCTTTTTTAATATTTTTCATTATCAAATGAGTCATACATTTAGCTATATAAATTTACTCTTTTTTTTTTACCAAAGAAGTCCCATGTTCCTTGTTTCTTTGTTAGGTTAGTAGTAGGTAAATACATCTGTAAATATATGATGCTTTAAAAAAATAGTAACAATAATTTCGATTCTGTAGGCGTTTTCAAGGCAATTCGTTTCAAGGTCCCCTTCCGACCACTCTTTCCAATCTCATACAACTGACAAACTTGTAAGTGACTACTTATGGCAAGGGCAGGCACTGTTGTTCTTAAAAGTTTAAGTTTGTTGATGGGAAGAATGAATTATCTATTTCTGTGGTGCAGACGAATAGGTGACATAGTAAATGGGAGTTCTTCACTGGCATTCATCAGTAACATGACATCTTTGAATACCTTGTATGCATAACTTGCCATTCACTTGATGGTTCAAACTACACCTTAATATTTTCTGTAGTGTAACCAGTTGTTAAATCCTAAATCACTTGACATGTTTCATTGCAGAGTTTTGAGGAACTGCAGGATATCTGACAGCCTGGCATCAGTAAACTTTTCACAGTTTGCAAAATTAAACTTACTGTAAGACATTTTGTTTCTCCCTGAACTCCAGTCAATTGCATGTTTGGCTATATGCTTTAATGAACTGTTATGGATCATGCATTTTTTATTTCGCCTTTCTCTCCTAGTCTCATTTGTTCTACTGTTACAGGGATTTGAGTTTTAACAATATCACCGGCCAAGTACCACAATCTCTGCTGAATCTGAATTCACTCAGCTTCTTGTATGGTTTGTCTTGCCTTCTGGTACTTTATTTCTAGGTTCTGATGACATTCATTATCAGTCTTGCTAATGCACAAATTGGTCTGACCAGATTTCTCGGGAATAATAGTCTTTCAGGAAGCCTTCCAAGCTCTATAGGATCTTCACTTAAAAACTTGTACGTTTGTCCAATTCCAATTGTGAAATAAAACCAGGAAGGCGTTTATCTATAACATTGACAAATATTCTTTTGTGTAGAGACTTTTCCTACAACCAGCTCTCAGGAAACTTTCCCTCTTGGGCTAGTCAGACTTCGCAAATGTAAGTGCTGAGTTTTGCAAGTTTGATTAACTGACCAGAAATTCAGAACAATTACTATTTTGTTGAAGGATAATCCAATAGCATACACATGTATTAAACTAGCATTTTAGTGAATTCCTGCCTCATTGAAAAAGGTGTTTTTGCTGTACCTAGATTGTATGTCTTTTTAATTTTTTTGCATTTCTAAGTCACCTAAAATTCAGAGTCTTTGATTAACGAGATGTACTTTACCTTACTGCTTAGCTTAAAAAACTCGACCAGTTCTTTGTCCCTGCTTTCGTTTCTCTTGATTTATGCTAGAATTGAAATATCCTCAACATTCTTGTCAATAGTGCCTCCTAACGTTTTTCACATGTTTCATTCTACGTAGGAATTTGGTGGCAAACAATTTCGTGATCAACAACAACAATAACAGGTCAGTTTGTATTCAAAGACGTCATTGAAGTCTTCAAGCAAAATTATTAAGTTATCTCAGGTCTCAACTCAAAATTCAAATTGACAATGTTTGACATCTTCAGTGTCTTACCTTCGGGTCTGGAGTGCCTTCAGCGTGACACACCCTGCTTTCTTGGCTCTCCACAATGTGAGCTTCCACCTTTGCACTTTTAAGGATGCGCTAAATTAACATCACTATTAAATAATTTAGCATGCTTGCAGCTTCCTCCTTTGCTGTGGACTGTGGGAGCCGTAGATCTATATCTGGCTCAGATAATTCCATATATCAGCCTGACAATGCCAATCTAGGACCTGCTTCCTATTATGTTACAGAAGCACCAACATGGGGTGTTAGCAATGTCGGCAGGTTCATGGATTCACAAAATGGAAGTTACATAATCTACAGCTCACGCCAGTTTCAGAATACTCTAGATTCAGAATTGTTCCAGACAGCAAGGATGTCACCATCATCATTAAGATACTATGGCATAGGACTTGACAATGGAAACTATACAGTCACACTTCAATTTGCAGAGTTTGACTTCGAAGACATGCAGACTTGGAAGAGTTTAGGTAAAAGGGTTTTTGATATATATGTCCAGGTAGGTTCCACTGTTCCAGTCATGCTGATAACCTACACTTTAGTTTTCAGCTTATGAGCCGATCGAGATTATTTTTATTGTTTTTCTTGCTTTTGGTGCAGGGTGAGCGCAAGGAGCAGAACTTTGACATAAGGAAGGAAGCAGGCGGGAAATCTTACACTGCTGTCAAGAAGCAGTATATAGTTCCTGTCACTAGAAACTTCCTTGAGATTCATCTCTTCTGGGCTGGCAAGGGCACTTGTTGCATCCCTAGTCAAGGCTACTACGGGCCTACAATCTCAGCTTTGAGTGCAACTCCAAGTACTCCCTTTAGCTACAAATCTGTCTTAATATTGCCCAGATAATTTCCTTGTACAGTTTATACATGAGAATTGCTGATGATGGAACCAACACATAGGCATACACTAATTCTACATATCCATTATTAATGCTGAATGTTCTCATGTGCACTTTGAAATTAATTGGAGTGAAAATTCAGAAACACCTAACATAGAATCCAAGTCAAACACGTATACTGATTGTTCTGTAAGATCACATTATTTCTAACAAATGAACTTTCTGATAGATTTCACCCCTACGGTGCGTAATGCTGCACAAAAGAAGAGTAGTAGTAAAACAGGTGTAATTGTTGGAGTCGTGGTCGGAGCAGCAGTTTTAGGACTAGTAGCACTTGCTGGACTCTGTATGTGGAGACAGAAACAGAGAAAATTATCATTGGAGCAACAAGGTAAATGATATGCCATGGTTCCAAATCACAATACATTCTTAATCTAGCTAAGAGGTTGTGTTTATAAACTCATTTTTTCTGATGTTTGTAGAGCTGTACAGTATTGTCGGCAGACCTAACGTATTCAGTTACAGTGAGCTAAGGAGCGCTACTGAAAATTTCAGTTCAAGTAACCTTCTCGGCGAAGGAGGATATGGGTCAGTTTACAAGGTTAGTTCATCTGTAGTATATATAGATGTACATTTGCTGAAATTTTACCTCTGAAAATAGTTCATTTTATTTCTATTTTGCGCACAGCAATAGGATATGCCCTTTGGTGCATATTATTTTTGGTTTTGGGAAAACTGTTTAGTTTTTTTGGTTTGAGGTCATCTCTATATTTTTGGTGATGTATAGTCCTTTGCTTGACTTGTTTTTCGCAGTATGCACAATAGTTTTTCTATTGTTTATAATTGCATTAATAGTCTCTGCACATGAATAGTAAAATAAGAGCAGGGAGTCCACTTTTTTCCCATTACAGTATGTTTGGCTATGTGATGCCTGAAACATGAAAATGGCACCATCTTGCAGGGTAAATTAACCGATGGAAGGGTGGTGGCTGTAAAACAGTTATCTGAAACCTCTCATCAGGGGAAAACGCAATTTGCAGCAGAAATAGAAACTATTTCTCGAGTGCAACACCGTAATCTCGTGAAGTTGTATGGTTGCTGCCTTGAGGGCAATAAACCACTGTTGGTCTATGAGTACCTGGAGAATGGAAGCCTTGATAAAGCATTATTTGGTACAAGTTCATTTCAATTTAATGCAACAGTCTCTCTAGGAGTTCACATTTGTTACATTAAAACTTATACATTTATTTGCAGGAAGTGGGAGACTGAACCTAGACTGGTCAACACGCTTTGAGATATGCCTAGGCATTGCAAGAGGTCTGGCTTATCTCCATGAGGAGTCTAGCATCCGTGTTGTGCATAGGGACATAAAGGCTAGCAATGTCTTACTTGACGCAAATCTCAACCCTAAAATCTCGGATTTCGGGCTCGCCAAACTTTATGATGATAAGAAGACACATGTTAGCACAAAAGTTGCTGGTACATTGTAAGAACATTTCCATCTTGCCCTCTTACACCTACAGATTATTTACACATGTGAGCTAATGGCAATTTCTTTATGCTTCTGTGAAGTGGATATCTCGCACCTGAGTATGCCATGAGAGGTCATATGACCGAGAAAGTCGATGTGTTTGCATTTGGCGTAGTTGTATTGGAGACTTTAGCTGGAAGGCCAAACTTCGACAATACGCTTGAAGAAGATAAGATTTATATTTTAGAATGGGTAAGTTCAGTCTCAACTCTAGATTTTAGGCCGGATAGTGACATAGTGTTGCAGTCTGGTTTCTGTACTGTTGGTATGATCTTTAGTAAAATTTATTCTATGAACGAGCTCTCGTGCCTTCATAAAAGTCTCTGTTTTGTCACATAGTTTTGTATGATTTTTTTTGCTAAACTGTAAATAAAATGCTAATTGTAGTATGCTTAGGTTTATGGTTCTTGAACGAAGGGTGCCAAATTTTACCATGGTAGCATGATTTGGGATCTTATTTCTGTACAAGAGTTTGATTGCACTTTCTTCCTTTTTCTGTTTTGGCTAACACAGCCAACAAAATATCGATGTGAATTATTAAAGGAAACATCACTAAACACATGTCACTCCTGCTTGGCACCCTTAGCATTTCTAGCTAATCTTCTGTGCTTTCAGGTTTGGCAACTGTATGAAGAAAACCACCCTCTGGACATGGTAGACCCCAAGCTTGCCGATTTCAACAGCAATGAGGTGCTCCGTGCCATCCACGTGGCCCTCCTCTGCACCCAGGGGTCGCCCCACCAGAGGCCGTCCATGTCCAGGGCCGTGTCGATGCTGGCCGGAGACGTGGAGGTGGGCGAGGTTGTGAACAAGCCGAGCTACATCACCGAGTGGCAAATCAAGGGCGGCAACACCAGCAGCTTCATGAGCAGCAACGTCAGCGGGCAGTCGAGCTTGGCCCCAAGGGCAGCCTCGTCGCACACCTCGTCGCCTTTCATGAGCTCCGTCATCGAAGAAGGCCGGTGATTATACGTCACAAACGCTCTCAGGATATTCACTTTTGCACATATATTGTGTTAGATCATGTGCTGTGTTCGACTGTTGCTTCGGCTTGGATCTTTTTCTTTTCCGAGTAAAGTTTTGGTTTATTTCAACGTGTGCAGTTTGATTTTGTATCCATGATCAAATGATGATGCTGGTGGGCTTGGTCTATTTGGATGTGTGTATATCATTTGCAAGATCTAAATCATGTTAGCAAAATTATTACTACATTTTGTGTGTGTGTCAGCTTTGTGGTGTAAACTGGGCTGAATATGCGTGTGTGAGGGAGCTGTTCAGGCAAGGTGAAAATTGCAAACTTCGAAGTGACTAACGGAAGATGTATGTGTCCTTGTCCTTGGCGAAAACAGCTGACCTTATTTGCGCAGGCTGTGTCGATGCTGGCGTGGAGTTTGGGCGTGGACAAGCCGCGCAGCTACGTCTTCTGTAAGCAGAGATCAAGGGAGTCAACGCACCAGCAGCTTCTTCATGAGCAGCAATGCCACCGGGCTGTTCCTGAGCTCTGCCACCAATGCGAAGGAAGCTAGGACGGTGATGATCGTCAGGTTCAGAGCACCTTCCGTCAAGTGGATCGGAGGGTTTTGTTTAAGTTCTTGTAAATTGCACGTTACCAAGGGTCTTGGGATCCTCAGTTTGTGCACCTTCTTCTTGTATCTATCTCGGTTTGATTCTTCTGTCCGGGGGGAATTTTTCAATCGGACCTCGGTGTGCGTTGTATGCATAATCAAATGATGGTTGGCTACATGGATGTGCATAAGATTTGTAGAATTGGCAAACGCCGACTTGGAAGTTGGAAGAAGTCCACGCCGCGTGCTTTGCTGGAAAGTCGAGGATTTTGTTATTCCTGTCTGGGGGGCTGGAGCCGGATACTCTGACAGCCACCGTGGTGAGAGAGGGGGCTACAACTGAAGCCTGTCAGACAAGAGTTTAGGTGAGTTTGGACCATACGATTAGGAGCGGATTCTTGCAAGGTTACAGCGGATGCTTCCTCAGAAGGGCGACGGCCGAGCAAAGTGAGAGCAGGCAGAGGGAGATGACCTCAAAATGGAACTCTGGCGTCCATGGCCTTGTGTTCTCCATCCCGCTGTTTCTTCTAGTCGCGTTGGCCGGGGCCCAGCAAGCACCAACCAGAAGCACAGATCCAGTCGAAGGTAACCCCATTTGATTTCCTACTCGTTGCTGCAATGAAAAAGGGCCAAAAGCAAAGTGAGAGTAGGATTGCCCTCAGCAGGGCAGGGCACCTTTCATCCTTTTTCTTTCGACTTTTTTGCGTTCTTGAGCATTCGATTGTAATGTGATGATCCCGTGTTCATGCCATTTTCTCGGTGTGTGGTGTGGTTTGCAGTGAAGGCGCTGAACGCGGTGTTTGACAAACTCGGGCTGAAACTGTGGCCGGCATGGTTCAGCGGCGACCCGTGCGTCGGCGCGGCCACGAACGGCACCAACATCGACATTTACCAGGACGTGAACCCGGGCATCAGGTGCGACTGCTCCGACCACGACAACACCGTCTGCCACATCGTCCAGCTGTAAGTTCGACCTCGTCACTGCAAATCTTGTTGGTGGATTCGACGGTGCTCCATGACCATGACATGGTGCTGTTTGTCTGACGGACAGTGCTGATGGGTGCTTCACTCTTGTTGCTGCAGGAAAATGTTCGACTTGAATGTAACCGGTCCTATACCAGAAGCACTGAGGAACCTGACGCGATTGACTAATTTGTATGAACCCTCAACTTTCTTGCCGAATTGGTCTGAGCAAAAGCACTGTATCTCAAGTGTAGAATAAGATTGTTTAGTTGGAAATAACTGGGGGAGGTTTGTCATTTCCCACTGTATTCTGCCGCAAGAGGCAAGACCTTTGCCTGTTTGCCATTAACAAGTTCGCAGGGTATCCTATCTTTTATTAATGGTCTTAAGCTGCTAATGATCCATCGTTGTAAGCAAGTTCAGTTTTGTTCCCACTAACATCTGCTGAGCCAATCTATATATTTTCGTTGGCATCTGATCTGATCTGATGTTGTTTCAGGAATTTGCAACAAAATTACTTAACAGGGCCTATACCATCGTTCCTTGGGGAATTGACCAAGTTGCAGTACCTGTGAGATTTAGAACCTAACATTACTCCTGTGTGTTTTGGGTAGTAACATAGAACCTAAACACTTTCCCTTGAACGTACAAGGAATCTTTGTGGCAATGCATTATCGGGACCTGTTCCGAAGGAGCTTGGGAACCTTGTGAATCTCATGACCCTGTAAGAAATGATTTCACAGTGTCATGACCCATTTCATTATTTTTATTAGAAATCTCTACTAGATTTCAAACTACAAAATTTATAAATTCAATTTGAATTTTGTACATGTAACTGAATTTATTCAAGTGATCTCAAGTTTATATATAGTACTACTGGAGGGAAAATATATCTTCATTCCTTTTCATTTAACTTCTGTTAGGAAAAGCAGCTGTTCTGCTAATATTCATGCTTCCTGAATAAGGAAATTCCAGTCGCGAATTTTGTCTACTACTAACATTTTTGTTGTTGTTGTTGGGTTTCAGGTGTTTAGGCACGAACAACTTAAATGGCTCCCTTCCTTCTGAATTGGGGAACCTGGTTAAACTTGAGGAACTGTGCGTATTTTGACTAATTTTGTGCACCTTGTAGTCCGCACCTTTTCCCTTTTTTATCTTGGACGATTATACTCTGTGTTTAATGTGTGCACTTATTTTTTTATCTCTTAACTGCAGGTATATTGATAGTGCTGGCTTAAGTGGTCCTATACCATCATCATTTTCTAAGCTTACAAGCATGAAGCGATTGTATGCCGACAAATAAGACATTCTGTCAAAGATATGCTATATGCCACTCAATCTTATCTATTATTCCTCTGTATGTTCAGGGTGGCATCAGATAATGAATTTACTGGACGACTACCAGATTACATTGGGAGGTGGAGTAATTTGCAAGATTTGTAAGTCTTTTTTTATTAATATTTATCATTTGTAAATATTCCCTAACTGAAAATAATAAACACAACTTGGACATGTTGTTACAACTTATAGTTCTCATATTGTGTTGATATTTATAAAAACATCACATACAGTTTGCCATAATTCTCAACAAGTCAAGCTTTACTTTTCGCAAAATTTTAGTTTGTGCTGGTGTACGAAATTCATTTTGAATCCTCTTGGTTTGTTGTGGTCTATGAGAGAGATGGTATAAAGTGTGCATTGTTTTCACTCTGCTAAATTCCAATTTACGTCCACTTAAAGTAATTTATTTAAGATATGATGTGAGGTGGTTTTATCATTTTAGTAAATATGCTACTTCTGGATAGCTATTAGTGTAAAAAAATAACAGGCTTTTACTAGTACATTTATCTTTCATTTAGAAAACAAAGCATAATGTTTAAGCTGCATATATTTAATGTGGTTTATCCCAAAAGAAGGTATCTTGTATCTACAGTCTCTTCATCCTTTATTTACTACTAGTAGTAACAGCAATTGAAATTGCAGGAGATTTCAAGGCAACTCGTTTCAAGGTCCACTTCCAACCACTCTTTCTAATCTTGTCAACCTGACAGAGATGTAAGTGAATACTGATCGATGGCTATACTAGCTAACTTTCATTTTTAAATATATTAATGTTACAGAAAGGAAGGATCAATTATCAATTTTTGTGATGCAGACGAATAGGTGATATACTAAGTGGGAGCTCTTCACTGGCTTTCATTAGTAACATGACATCTTTGAACACCCTGTATGCAAAACTTGCCGTTCACTTAATGACGCTAACTACATATTAATGTTAATATAGTGTGACAAAAAATTTAAATCCTAAAACTCATGCCTTCTTTCATTTCAGAATTTTGAGGAATTGCAGGGTATCTGATAGTCTGGCATCAGTAAACTTTTCACGATTTGCAAGACTAAATTTACTGTAAGGCATTTTGTTTCTTCCTAAACTCCAGCCAAGAGCATTTGATGTGCTTTAATGAGATGTTATGCATTATACATTATTTGATGACTCGTTTTCCCTCTTGTTCTACTTTTCACTGTTGCAGGGATTTGAGTTTTAACAATATCACAGGCCAAGTGCCACAAGCCCTACTGAATCTCAATTCGCTCAACTTCTTGTACAATTTTCTTGCCTTTGAATGCATTTTTTATAGGATCTGGAGACATTATGTATTGTTTTCTTTATAGAACTAGAGGCATTCATTATTTATCTTGCTAATGCTAAAAAAATTGTTCCAATCAGATTTCTGGGGAATAATAGCCTTTCAGGAAGCCTTCCAAGCTCCAAAGGACCTAATCTCAAATACTTGTATGACAACTGTGGTTCAATTTCATTTGCGAAATAAAAATAGGATGACATTTATCTATAACGTTGTGTCTTTTTCTTTCTGTAGAGACTTTTCTTACAACCAGCTCTCAGGAAGCTTTCCTTCTTGGGCTAGTCAGAATATGCAATTGTAAGTGTTGAGTTTTGTAGCATTTTTAAGGATAATCCACAGCCTGGATCGTTGAACTAGCATTTTTTTTCTTTAAAAATATGATACAACTGAAAAGCTACTTTTGGTGCACCTACCTTTTTTTAAAAAAAATGCCATGGTATTTCTACGCCACAACCACCTGTGAATCAGAAATATATCTTACAAAGCAGGAGTATTTGAATCAGTATTTTGTCCTAACAGCTCCAGAACGGTGCATTCTCATTTTTTCTCAATGCTTCATTCTACGTAGGGATCTGGTGGCAAACAATTTCGTGATCAATAACAGCAGTAACAGGTCAGTTCATATTCCAATAGCTCCTGAGGTCATCAAATACAATTATTACCTTCTCTGAACTGATATTTTGGATTCAAAATTTCATTGCTTTGCGTTTGCAGTGTCTTACCTGTGGGGCTGGAGTGCCTTCAGCGAAATACATCCTGTTTTCTTGGCCCTCCACTTTGTGAGTTTCCAAATTTGCAATTTCAAACATGCCTTTACTTTAGAAACACTAGGAAGATTTACTAAATTAACACCAGTATTAAATAACTTAACTTTCTTGCAGCTACCTCCTTTGCTGTGGACTGTGGGAGCGATAGATCTATATCTGGTTCAGATAATTCCATGTATCAGCCTGATGCTGCCAACATTGGACCTGCGTCATATTATGTTACAGGAGCCCGAACATGGGGTGTTAGCAATGTCGGGAAGTTCATGGATGCATTAAATAGTAGCTACATAATCCATAGCTCACGCAAGTTTCAGAGTACTTCAGATTCAGAACTGTTTCAGACAGCAAGGATGTCGCCATCTTCTTTGAGGTACTATGGTATCGGACTTGAGAATGGAAACTATGCAGTCACACTTCAATTTGCAGAGTTTGCCTTCGAAGACTCAAAGACTTGGACGAGTTTAGGTAGGAGGGTTTTTGATATCTATGTCCAGGTAGGCTCCAGTCATGCTCAACCTTGGTTTTTATCCTATGAGCTGGCCATGATCATTTTTCTTATTTTTGGTGCAGGGTGAGCTTAAGGAGCGGGATTTCGACATAAGGAAGGAAGCAGGCAGGAAATCTTACACTGTTGTCAAGAAGCAGTATATCGTTCCAGTCACTAGAAACTTCCTCGAGGTTCATCTCTTCTGGGCTGGCAAGGGAACATGCTGCATACCAAGTCAAGGCCACTATGGGCCTGCAATCTCAGCTTTGAGTGCAACTCTAAGTATTCTCCTCAACTATAAAATCAAAGTTTCCACTACGAGAACTACTAAAGATTACGCCTAGTGGTGCATACGCATACTAGATTATTGTAGTCAATGTTGTACTTTTAAACTAATAGAAATTATTGAAATTTTTTCTCCGTGCAGCCACACAGGAGAGGAGTATTAAAACTGGTGTAATTGTTGGAGCCGTGGTTGGTGCAGTAGTTTTCGGACTAGCTGTACTTGCTGGACTCTATGTGTGCAGGTACAAAAGGAGAGAAGTAACATCGGAGCAGCAAGGTATAAGATGATACACTAGGCTGACGTATTTCTTAAACCGGCCAAAAGGTTGTGCTCACAAACTTATGTGGTGTTTGCAGAGCTCTACAGTATTGTTGGAAAACCTAATATATTCAGTTACAGTTATGGTGAACTAAGGAGCGCTACTGACAATTTTAGTTCCAGTAACCTTCTTGGTGAAGGAGGATATGGGTCAGTTTATAAGGTTAGTCATCTACAGTGCACATGGATTTGAATTTCCTACGAGAATTTTTTTACACAGTAGATAAATAGTGGACAACGAATTGGTTTCATTGTGCAAAATTGGCTAGACATTACTGTAGTTCAGCTCTCCTCTGGGTAGTACAAATTGCTTTTTCTTTTGTTGAACTTACTTCTCCAATTATGTTACTAGTATCAACACATACAAATCGATCAGGGGCATTCTCTATTTTTCTCACTTTTATTTTTTCTAGTTTCTGCACTTGGTCAAAAAAAAAAAGAGCGGCAGTCTACTCCATTATCTCCATTACATGAAGTATTTGGTAATCTGGTGCCTAAAACTCGCTTTCTTAAACAAATGTCACCTTCTGGCAGGGTAAACTAACTAATGGCAGCGTGGTGGCAGTGAAGCAGCTATCTGAAACATCTCGCCAAGGGAAGAAGCAATTCATAGCCGAAATAGAAACCATTTCCCAAGTGCAACACCGTAATCTCGTGAAGTTGTATGGTTGTTGCCTTGAGGGTGACAAACCACTGCTGGTTTATGAGTGCCTGGAGAATGGAAGCCTTGATAAAGCATTGTTCGGTATGGATGATGCACTTTCATTCAATCTAATGCTGAGGCTATGGCTATAGTCCATGATTGTTATATATATAAATAAATGCGATAGCTTAAACTAAACTTCGTTGGCCGCA
Source organism: Panicum virgatum (assembly GCF_016808335.1). Taxonomy (NCBI): domain Eukaryota; kingdom Viridiplantae; phylum Streptophyta; class Magnoliopsida; order Poales; family Poaceae; genus Panicum; species Panicum virgatum. Next base: position 45,604,499 of record NC_053151.1, on the reverse strand, counting down.
GGAAGTCGAGGATTGAACCTAGATTGGCCAACACGGTACGAAATATGCTTGGGTATTGCAAGAGGCCTGGCTTATCTCCATGAGGAGTCTAGCGTCCGAGTTGTGCACAGGGACATAAAGGCTAGCAATGTCCTACTTGATGCCAAGCTCAACCCAAAGATCTCAGATTTCGGGCTCGCCAAACTTTGTGATGACAAGAAAACACATGTCAGCACAAAAGTTGCTGGTACATTGTAAGCACGCACCCCACCCTTTTTTCTCATAATTAGTTCTATCAATTTGTGAGGTAATGACAGCCTTTTTTTTCTCTATCTCTTCGTGAAGTGGGTATCTGGCACCTGAGTATGCCATGAGAGGTCATATGACAGAGAAAGTTGATGTTTTTGCTTTTGGTGTGGTCATGTTGGAGATTATAACCGGAAGGCCAAACTATGACGACAGGCTTGATGAAGACACGGCCTATCTTTTAGAATGGGTAAGCTTACTATGAGATTTAGACCTATACATAGGACATGCACTCTTTCTTCTGTGTTATTGGGGAAACCTACACCAACTTTATGGTTTGGATTTAAAATATAAAGTTGCAGGCAGTTGATTTAGTTGTGTGCTCCTACTAAATAGTTGTAAACTTTAATTTGTAAAATTAACTGGAAAATAGTGTGCTCAATTATGGTCCGCTCATCTTATCAGGTCTGGCAGCTTTATGAGGAAGACCATCCCCTCGACGCTGCGGATCCCAGGCTCACGGAATTCAGCAGCGACGAGGTGCTCCGTGCCATCCGCGTTGCCCTCCTGTGCATCCAGAGCTCACCCCGGCAGCGGCCGGCCATGTCGAGGGTGGCGTCGATGCTCGCCGGGGACGTCGAGGTGGCCGAGGCGATCACGAAGCCCAGCTACGTCATCGAGTGGCAGATGAACTCGTCTAGGGGGCAGTCGTCGTCGACCTCCGGGGGCAGGGACAGGGAGGCCACCAAGTCCTCGTCGCCTTTCCTGAGCTCCGCCACCGACGAAAGCCGGTGACGGCCATCGTCATCAGAGGTTCAGATCAGCGACTATTTGTCCTGAATTAACTCTAAAACGGTCGATTAACTATTTTGAAATTGACTGGACCAGACACAGTGCCATACTGCCATGGCCGCACCTACCTCAAACTCAAGCCGTCGGCGTTGAACGAGGTTTGCGTCGATGTTCTGTTCTGCCTGTCCGGGCTTGGTTCCGTCTGCCTGGAATCAAAATCCGTTCTTGATCAGGGACCAACAACGACGGTCACGCCTGTACGGTTCGATCACAAAAGATTTCTTCAATTCGCTCCCGGCCGGCTTTTTCCTGCGAACGCGTGGACCGTGGACGTGGTGTGAGATGGGACCCGACACGCACGTGCTAACTGTACATCCGTGACGGAAGCAGCTGATGCTGCTACGTTGAATCGGTTAGGAGAATGGTACAAAGCTGTCGGTGTCACCGTGACGAAACCATTTATTTCTGGAAAATCTAGACACCTATCGGCACCGCCCCGCCTTGCTGCTGGTCAATCCAGACCAGACCGTAGGGGGATGGAGAAACTCAAGTCGATCTTGTCCGGCCGGCGTAGGCGTGCTACTAAGATAGGACTCTAGTTGGATAGAATTTCTGCATCCGCTCGATCCAACTCAGTTGCATTTTAGTCTCAACTTTCTTGTGCCAGATTTAATTTCTCAACAAAAAAAAACTTTCTTGTGCCACACCTATTAGCAACTCACAGTTTAGTAGTGCACAGTTGGTCAAGTGGTCTGTAAAAGATCGCCTCGGGCCCGTCGACTCGTCCTTATCCTCTTGCTACAGCGTTCTGAGGCGATAAGAGGGCGACTCCGAGGAGGACGCCGTTGCCGCTGCCGGCGGGGTTTTCGCCGGTCCTCTTCCTCGTCGACGGCCAGCCGGCCATCAGCGAGGGTGATGGACCATGGAACCTCCGCGCGGCCATAGATAGGTTAGATACATATATATCTAGGCCTAGATACTGCTCGCCGCCGTCGGGCGGCAGAGCTAGGGTTTGCCGGCAGGGTCAAGCCAGCGTTTCTGTTCGTTTTCGGATGGAGGCGATGCTCATTGGTCCGCTGCGGCTTCTGTTCCTCTTGCTGATGTCCGGCGTCGGCGCATCGACGAGGTGGATTTTGTTTCTCCACAAGATGTCCGGCGAGACCTTTTGCTCGATGTCTTGTGTGAGATTGGGTCGGATTCTTTCGCTCCCTTGCGAAGGGATCTCGTCTTTGGAGTTCGCCTCTATGGCAGAGCTGTTGGTGGCGTCTCTTCGTGTTCTTGTGTGGCGCTTCGGTTCTTATCGGTTTGTGGACGAGGAAGGCGGATGGAGGGCCAAATCGGATGAAGCGCCCCCTCATAAGAGAAGACTTAAATGTGATACAAACATCAGTCCCATGAGGCTGATGACACATTTATTACATCAGATGGTACATCACCGTACAACTCTACGCGGTAATGGGCCGTGAAGCGCCACTATCGCGAGGATAACAACCAACACCCACACAACGACATTAACTACGAAGAGCGGGTCATCAGAGTCTTGTGCCACGCGGAACTTCCTGCGGGTGACCCTAACCACAGGCAAAGTTGGGTGCAGAACGTAACCCCTACTCGACGTCCTCGGGAACAAAATCTGGATCCTCCTCTGTAAAAATTAAGAATGGGGTGAGTACAAACATACTCAGCAAGTCCAACCACACCCACGGAGGGGGTATAAACAGAATATCATGCATAGGGTAAATCAAGGATAATGCTAGGGTTTAATTTGCGGAAAGCAATATTTTATGCAGGGGTTCATTTGAAAGAAAACATTTTCAAAGCAAGTTTTTCTTGCACCGAGTAACATGTAGTGTTGATCCACACAGGATCCAAGTTTTGAACTGCTACCGGACTCCTCATCCGCCGTATCACACGGCACAACTGCCGGACACTTTTCCAAAACAACTCACGCCAACCCATCCATTCTAAAAAAAACACTAGTTGCGTGACCACACCGTAACTCGCCCAGTACCGTGGGCACGACTATTCGAATAGATTTTAACTCTGCAGAGGTGTGCAACTTTACCCACAAGTGGGGGTACCGCAACTCGATCACCTTAGTGTCGGTGCAGATCACAACAAAGTCATTACCCACCTTAACTAGACCTGACTAGCCACCACGTGATCTACCAAGGGGTCATCGACCTATCACTGAGGTATAACCGGGGCATAAGTCACACAGAGCATATCCCTTCTCCTTGGTCACCTGTTGCTCTCAGCTCTCATGATGGCTATCAAACTAACTAGTGGGGTTTATGCTAAGCCGTTACCCATTCAACGGTCGAGTGGTTTGCACGATAGTGGAGTTAGGTGAGATGACACACCAACTCGGTCCTTAGTTGTGACGAGATGGATATCTCCCTTCCTTGCTCTGCCACACAGGCACGAGCACACCAATCGGCAAATCACACAGAAATGCCATCCATCCCGTCTAGACTCATCTTTCGAAATTCCACATTTCTCACTTTCCACACACGCACACATTTTCTTTATAAAACAAGTTGTATAAGGTCCTAAGCGTTCTAGCACCGATTAACGTCCAGGCAAAATCAGACATTAATCTAGGTGGTCAAGGAATGGTCATAACAAATCAAGGGGTGGCTATCCAACCATGTTTTCAGCAGGCAAAACATATGCAATTTTATAAAACAGGCCAATAGGTTGTGTTTATAAAAACTGGGACAAAACATGCATCAAAGGATGGGATTGAACTTGCCGTCTTCAAATCCTTCCGGGGGTTCCTGATCGAAGTGCTGTCCTTCGAGCTCGGGGTCGCAGAACTGGTCCTCGTTCGTTTGCTCATAGTACTGCTCATCGACGGGCTCTCCTTCATTCACACCATGATCTACAACGTATACAAACAAGCACACAATTAAGAAAAAGAAATAAAAATTTTATCGTTGAGCTCGAATCGGAAGCAATTAAGATATGGAGATAGAAGTAATATCTTTGGATGATTTCTTAATGGTACGGCCAAAACTATGCTATGAGAGGCGTGGTAAAGTTTTAGGTCAATCGGAGGTTGTTAGGCGCATAAAATGATGGCCCGAAGAGGGGTTTAGGGCTAAATCAGAGTCCAGGGGCCTATTTGCAATTATTTCTGAAAGTGGAAGGGCCTGATCGTAATTTCTAGAAATATCCGGGACATACTGAAAAGGTGTAGGGGTTTATTTAAAATTAAGTATATATGGTAGGAGGGTTTGTTTGCAAAAAGGGAAAACAGGGAGGGTCTTTTTGGAAAAAGGGTTATAAAGGGCGGAGTTCTTTAGTAAATAGAGGAAAGGTGGGGGGTCTTTGGGCAAAATGCCGTTCTCCTTCCTCTCCCCACGCAGAACAGAGGAGAGGGCGGGGGCGGGCGCCGGCGGCGCCTGGTCGGCGGCCCTGGGCCGCGGTGGTCGACGGGAGGAGGGGGAAAAGGGACCAGGCGGCGCTAGGAGTCGATCCCCCTCCCCAATTTCAGAGGAGGGGCCCCGCAGGGAGCGGTGTGGCAGCCGTGGCCGTGGCGGGTGGGCGGCGGCCGCAGGCAACGCCGGTGGGGGCAGCTCGGAGCGGCCGCTTGTGGGGGAAAGGGAGAGGAGGAGGAGGAGATCTCGGTGCGCCCCCTACCTTGGGCCGGGGTGGAGTGTGGAGGCGGCGCGGCTGCGGCGGGCGGCGAGCGGCTTTGGCACCCGTGGCGGCGGCGTTGGGGAGCAGGGAGGGGCGCTGGTGGTGGCGGAGGTGGCTGTGGGGTGGAGGAGCGGCGCGGGGGTCTCTTTATAGGGCGAATGAGGCGGTGGAGCGGTGCGGGCAGGTGGTGGCGGCCGGCGAGCGGCGCGGCGAGCCTTAATGGTGTTCGGCCGCGTTCGCGTGTCGCGGAGCGGCGCACGAGCGGTGAGGTGGCGCAGGGGTGACGGGACGTGAGCGGCAGCAGTGGCGAGCAGGCCAAGCGGCACTGTGGTCGACGTCGGGCGGCGCGGCGTGCAGTGCCGCGCGTGGTCGGGCTGGGCAGGGTGCGCGGTGCGCGGCAGAGAAGGGAGGGAGTAAGGGGAGAGAGGGAGGGAAAAGAAAACGGAAAATGAAAAAGGGAAAAAGAAAAAGAAAAGAAAGGGAGAGAGAGGGATAGATGCGCCGGCGCCAATCGCGGCGAGCGGTCGCGCATGGCCGACAGGCAGCCGAGCGGCGCGGGATGAGACGGCGGCGAGGAAAAAGAGGGAGGGTACGGGCGGCGGAAGAAAAGGAAAGATGGAACGACGATTGAAATCGGATGTCAGGACAGCGGAAATACTGGGAGGAGATTAGGGTTTAGGGTTAATTGAGCTCAACGACGAAATAATTTTGAAAATAAATGTTTTAGCGCGTGATTTAATTTTGATAGATTTTCGGGATGTCACATCAGAGGGGTCGACGGCTGATGTTCTCTTCTCGTGGATCTCTTGCAGTTTACATTTTGTCCACCTCTCGATTTGTTTCGGTTTCAACGGGTGGAGTGAGGATCTGAGGCGCGGCATGAAGTTCATGGAAGAAGATTCACGGCTCGGTCTGGAGGTTGACGATGATGTGCGGGGACCTTGTTGTAATTTGTTTTTTACTCGGGGTCTTTTCTGCAAAACTAAGATGTACTGTGCTCACTCTGAATTAATATAAAATGCATCTAGTTTCGCAAAAAAAAAGTGGTCTGTAAAAGGACACACATTATATATATATATATATATATATATATATATATATATATATATATATATATATATATATATATATATATATATATATATATATATATATATATAAACTGACATGCCCCCACTTGCATCATGTACCCTTACCTCAATTACCATTATTAACCGATCCATTCAAAGTCCACTAGTTCACACATCCGTGATGTGAACATAAGGCAGCGCTAGCCTTAGCTTATTCCGTCGAAGAAATGTTGGTTGAAATCGTACAAAGCTGTTAGTGCACAAAGTGTCCCGTTCTGAAAAAAAAATCTTAAGCATTTTAGTCCTGATGATATTATTGAATTTCGACGTCTGTCATCTCTTTCCAATTCGTTTTTCATTCTAGAGCTTGTGAGATTGTCGCATAGCATCATTGGGTCATCAGCCTGTTTGTTTGGGCCGCAACTTTTGGAGCTTTTTTTAAAAGCTGTTGCTCTTTTTTTTTGCTTAAAAAAAGCTAATAATAGCTTTTAGCTAGATGGTGTTTTTAACTTTCTAAACTCAAAAGGTTACAAAAAGCTAAGTTTTTTTACAAATAAACTCAGTTTTTTCTAAGCTTTTAGCTTTCTGGAAGCTGCAGGAGAAGTTCAGTGTTTGTTTGAGCTTCTGACCTTTTTTTCGTGCTGAAAAGCTACCCAGAAGAAGCTCAAACAAATAGGGCCATAGTAATTAAGAGGTCAGTCTAGAGTACGAGAGCATGTAAAAGTAAAACGATGCCAAAATGGCAACTAGGAGGAGCCTTCGTTCATTGCGTTGGGACGAACAATGGTTGGGTAGAATGTCTGCATCGACATGATAAAAAGCTAACCGATTTTTTATGTCCACCTTGGCCTTGCTGATTAGCTATTAGCAACTAGTAATTTAAAACTTGTCAAACCCACTTGTGTTATCCTGTACCACTAGCTTGCTAGATCTATTTTAATCTCTGAGAAGATACGTGGAAAGCAACAGTAATACACATAATCTCCAATCAACGTGTGGCAGACCTTTATGTTAAGGGAAAATTGGTTGTGTAGCATTGAAAGATGATGACTTTCATAAAATACCATCAAAATCCTTCGGCCCCGCAAAATACCATCGAAACTTGCAAACGTTACCGAAAAGTAGCACTCCCTCACGATTCCGCTAACTCGTCTGTTAGTGTCCTTCACTCCTTCATCCTCCGACGGCGCGCGCAGCGGCGGCCGCTGGCCCGAGCTCCCCCACCCAGCCGCTCAGTTGCGGTCTCACCGTGCGCCTGCTGCCAGCCCGAGCGCTCTCGCCCTCGCCCAGCTCGTCGGCGACCTTGCTTTGCCAAGCTCGTCATCTCCACGCCGCCCCGGGGCTCGCGCTCGCCTGCCAAGTGTTCCTCCGCACGCGCCACCACGCCCCGGCGACAAACACCATCTTCGGTGGCGGTGCGCACCACGGCCATCAACGGCCAGCTACGGCAGCGCTCCTCCTCGCCGGCCCATGGCTCCGCCAATGGTTCCTCTCCACGCGCCACCACGCCCCGGCGACGAACACCATCTCCGGTGGCAGCGCGCACCACGGCCATCGACGGCCGGTCACGGCAACGCTCCCCCTCGCCGGCCTGTTGCTCAGGGAGCACCACTCCCACCCCACGGGTGGGTCACGTCCTCCAGCTAGGCCTTGGGGCAACCGGAGCACATATCGACGGTGACACCCATAGCCACAGCCCGGCCATGGCAACGCCGCGCGTTCTGGGCGCCCGATGCTCGGAACAGGCCAGAAAACCACTCAAGCATGATCTACCAACCGCTCTCACCCTTCCAGGCTACCCAGAACAGACCCAAAGGATCGGAAGGACTTCGCTCACTGACGGCCCGATCTTCCTGCTCGACGGCGGCCCGAGGAAGAAGACAACCGTGAATTCGGAGCTCCGGTGGTGCATTCAACTTGGAAAGGGCTCAAATTGAATGTTGGGAGCTCGGTAGTGCTATGGTTCCAAGGAATTGAACTGGGATGAAGGGATGTTGGCGAATTTGGCGGCAAAGGAGAGCTCGGCTATGAAGGGGTTAAACTGATCGTGATGGGGATGAACTGATCCGGGGCCTATGAAGGAACGACCGAGCCATGCGAGGGTGTTGAGGCGCGGTGGTGGCAAGCGCGCAATGGCCGGAAGAAGCAAGAGCCGCGTCGCGTGGGTGCGTGCAGGTGGCCGGGAAACCATCGAGACAACAGGAGCTGCGCGGCACAGCCATGGTAAGGACAGCAAGAAGGGAGGAGGACGATGCAACTCACGACGTTAACAGGTAACCTGACAGAATGCTAGATGAATGTAACGTTCTTTCTTTTGATGGTATTTTACGGAACGGTAAATCTTTAATGGTATTTTCAAGATACGATGATCTTTTGGTGGTATGAGACCAATTTTCCCTTATGTTAATGTTCAAGGCAAACGGCGTTGAATTTCTCCTTTTGTTCAATTTGAGACGTTGAGGTTGAAGTCCAAGCAGTTGGCACACTGGACAAGTACAGCCAAAAGGAACCAAAACTCCTCACATAAGTCACATGTGACGAAAATGCAAATGTGCATGCACCTCATGCATAGATTAACAGCTCTGAAATAATCATGTTCACCTAGCTAGTATAACAATGATCAGAAAAAAAAAAACATAAAGGTCGCCATCTTGAGACAACGGTGCACCAAATTTTATTTTTGAACCATCAACTTGCATGGGAATTGAAGAATGCCCCTAATTAGAGAGGACAGAAATTAGGAAAAATTCTAGGGACGTCATTGAAAAAACTGACGACTGCTCACTCGTACTATATATAGAGTCAGAGAGCAATGTTAGACTTGAACACAAAATCGCAGGAGGGCCCGGATTCGTTAGACCTCTGTCTTGTCACCTTAGGTTAGCTAAGGTCCCTTCCACTTCAGTCATTTAAAAGTGAGCTGCTAAATCGTAGTCATAGAGGCCCAATCTGAAACCACGCCACCCAAATTCAGCTAATCCAGCAATCACCACCTAACAAGCCTGATCACTCAGCTTGCCAGAGTAGCATGCCTTAACAAGCAATTTAGTACAGTATTAGTTGCGCCAATTTCATATAGGCAAATTGGCTACCGCACATCTCCGCATCATTTGCATGGTGGTTCCATAGCTGTGAGCCCGTGGCGCTTTTGTCGGCTTCCTTTGTTCGATCCACCACTTGCTTCAGAGAAATCTGAAGGAAGCAGAGGGAGCAGAGAGGAGGGAGGGGCTCGGGCCTCGGGCTGGGCAGCGAGTCTCGAGATGAAGCCCAGGCTGAGCTGGAGCTGCTGCGGTTGCCTCCATGGCTCTGTCTTCCCCGGGCTGCTGTTCTTGCTGCTTCTGAATTCTTGGAGGGCGGCGGCTCAGGCTCAGCCGGCGGCGCCGCCGCCGCAGACTGATCCTGTCGAAGGTACGTGTCCCACTCCCACTCGACGGAGCTCTAGAAGTGAGAGGTTGTTGTTCATGGTCGATGGGAGGCTTTGATTTTGATTGCTGGCGGCGGTTTCTTCGCGTTGCGTGCATCCAGCGGCGGCGGTGAACGCGATCCTGAGCAAGCTGGGGCTGAGCGCGCCGCCGTCGTGGAACATCAGCGGCAACCCCTGCAGCGGCGCGGCGACGGACGACACGCAGCTCGACGACAACCCGGCCTTCAACCCGGCCATCAAGTGCGACTGCTCCGATCAGAACAACACGCTCTGCCACGTCACCAGATTGTGAGTCCTTCCAGGAGCTCCTGCTACAGCCTTGCTACTTCCTTAGCTAGCTCTCTTCAGGTTCATCAGATTTTTCTTCCCCCTTTGATGGTGGTGCAGCAAGATAAACACGCTGGACGCGGTTGGTCCGATTCCGGAGGAGCTGCGGAACCTCACTCACCTCAGAAAGCTGTATGTGCTATCAACTTTGATGAATGATGACTTTTCTTAACTATACTTTAATCAACACGCCTAACTAGCCTGTCTAACTAAGAATGGTTTCTGAGCAATGCCAAGTTGTTCTCGATCCTTTTCTGATATTATTTGTTCTCCAACTGTGACGTCCCTTATTCTCCAATTTTTGTTCATGGGATTTCGTGTGAAAGTTTGATCATTTTTCGGTTGGTTATACTTAAATAGTGTGTTTAATCGGGGAAAGCTGTTGTAGCAGCAGAAGCACTATAGATTAGTCGGCCCTACTGTAGATAACTCTTGTTAGGAAAAGCCCATTGGGCCAGCAAGGAATTGGGCTCTCCGAATCAGTCCGGGCCTGCTAACAATGAAGGAATATCATTTTACCACTTCCACTTGCAAATGCGCAAGCTCTCCACCGTTTCCGCACTCCGAGTCAGCCCCCAAAATGGCGGAGAGGTCACCGGCCGCCGCTCGCCGCCGCCATGGCTGGGCGCGTACCAGTGCTCTTCGACGGCGAAGAGGCTCGGGTATCTCTTGCCGAACGGAGGAACGAGGAGTGCCCCGCTAGCGCTCCAACTTCAAACTCGAGGTTTTGCTCGGGGGCGATGTTCAGACTTTTACTCCTTCACCGTCTGGTCCCTGCAATTTGCTCGTGTCTAACCTAAGGTAGAACTGTAGAAGTAGAGCAAGTCAGTCATCGCTGCAGCCATTATGCGTCACGTCAGCTGCCACAGCCCACAACCACAGTCGCCAATTTCGTTTGCTGCTGATTTGTCTGTTGCTCAGTGTCCTGGACCACGTATTTATATTCTCTTCTCAGAATTAGAGCACGTGTAATGTCTATTTGGTTAAGGTAGCTTGTGCCTAAGGCATTCGACATCTTTTTTTTTTTTTTTTTTTGGGGGGGGGGGGGCGCTCGAATCTTAGTACCGAAGTATGCATAAAGTTTTTGAAATTCATGTTGACTTCAGAAATCTACTGCGAATCATGAAGTAACACAATTCACCCAATCTGGTCTCCGCGTTAGACGTGCAATATTAACTCTGCTTAACATTTCAGGGACCTGAGAAAAAATTACTTCACTGGGCCATTACCAGCATTCATTGGAGAACTAACTGCTCTGGAATCCATGTAATACTCTAAACTCAAAATGGTGCTGTTGTTCCCGCGTTCAAGAAATCTTACATTCTTTTACTTGTAAATCACAAGGACGGTGGGCATCAATGCATTATCTGGACCTATCCCAAAGGAGCTTGGGAATCTTACCAATCTCGTATCACTGTAAGATCCTCCAATCATGTTATTAGTTGTAAAAAAAACTACTTAACAGCACTTTGTTTTGGACATCTTTTTGGAGCTAAACTAGTTTGATTAATTAATTCTTTTAGGGCATTGGGGTCAAATAATTTTAATGGCACACTTCCAGACGAGCTAGGGAAACTGACAAAACTTCGACAAATGTAAGCTGTCTATATGGTTATTTTAGATGTCTTATACATAATCATCTATGCTTGTTTATCTTTTAAATTGATAGCTATTTGCATAATATGACTAAGAAAATGCTATCCATCTTTGAGATGCAGATACATTGATAGTAACGACTTCAGTGGTCCTCTACTGTCAACATTATCGCAACTGAAGAATCTCTCAATCTTGTAATTTTGTAACATAAGATATCAACTAGTGGATTTCTTCTTTATTCTGAGGTAGAAACCAATAATCTTAAACACCCTTGTCATCTTGCATCCAGGTGGGCATCAGACAATAATTTCACTGGGCAGATACCTGATTATCTCGGGAGCTTGACTAACTTGACTGAACTGTAAGATCTATATTTGACAACCACTAAGATCTCAATATTTTCAAATTGTTTTCTCAACACCATAGTAAAGAAAGCCATTAACTGTTTTGGAGAAGTGCAAGATGTTGCATATACACCTACATCATCTTTTTTTATAGCACAATTTATTTTTCATGAGGAACTAGCATAGGTATATTACTTTACTAACCAACTATATATTTGAAATTTCAGGAGGCTTCAAGGGAATTCTTTTCAAGGCCCCATTCCTACAAGCCTTTCAAATCTTGTCAAGTTATCAAAATTGTGAGTCCCTGGTAGTTTTTGTGACTGCAGGATTGTTATCATTGCAAAGATAAGATAATGGCAATAACTAAGGCATTGATTCTTCCAATGTAACAGAAGAATAGGCGACATAGTAAGTGGAAGCTCTCCACTGGCATTCATTGGCAACATGACATCTCTGGGTGAACTGTACGACATGTGCCCTCCACTTTATTTTATCTTCTTCTCAAGTTTAAGAGCCTAAACATTTAAGGTTCAATCTTGCAGAGTGTTGAGGAATAGCAAGATATCTGATACACTAGCATCAGTAGACTTCTCCAAATTTGGAAATTTAAGCTTATTGTAAGCATGTTCCCCTTGTCATAAAATTACATCAAGTGACAAATTTATACTTTAACTTTGTGTTGAACTTTGTCCTTTTTGTTTTCTAACTCTAATGCTAAATTCCCTCTTCATCACAGGGACCTGAGTTTCAACAATATCACAGGACAAATACCTCAATCGATTTTGAATCTTCCATCGCTTAGTTATTTGTAAGCATTACTTGCTAAAGTTTTCATAACTTGTTTTAATGGCCTCTTTTCTCTCTCTTTTTAATCTTCTGATGATATTTGCAAATATTCTACCTCCAAAATGTGTTTGAATCAGATTTCTTGGGAATAATAGCCTTTCGGGAAGTCTGCCTGCCACGAAAAGTCCCTTGCTGACCAATTTGTATGTTCACATCTCTTTGTTTTGGCACAACTCACTGCAATCAGAAGTTCAACTTTTTTGTACCTTTTTGCAGAGATTTTTCATACAACCATTTGTCAGGAAACTTTCCTTCATGGGCTACTGAGAAAAATTTGCAATTGTATGTTTATGTCCTGAAACTTCTTTCATGAAAACATACTGCTTATTTATTGGGCACAAAGCCTGCCTGATTCAATTTAATAGTAACATCTAATTTCCCCCATGTGTTCTACTTTGTACTAAGGAATTTGGTCGCCAACGACTTTGTGATGGATAGCTCCAATAACAGGTGAATATCAGTTCATCCTCCCTGTTATTGTTAAGGCTAGCATAAAAGTAAGTTCTCCGTCTTAGCTTGTAATCAGAACTCAAAATAGTAAAACATTTCATCTGCAGTGTTTTGCCACGGGGATTGGACTGTCTTCAGCGCAATACTCCTTGCTTTCTCGATTCTCCACAGTGTAATGCTTTAACCCTTTGGAATTTTGAGCATGTGTCTATTCCATAAAGTTTGACTTGCAATTGCATATTTCAATCAAGCACTGTTTTGATAAATTGCATGCAGCTGCCTCCTTTGCTGTGGACTGTGGTGGTAGCAGAACCATATCAGGTTCAGATAATTCTATGTACCAGGCTGATAATGCTAATCTTGGAGCTGCATCGTACTACGTGGCTGGTGCACCCACATGGGGTGTTAGCAGCGTTGGATTATTCACGAATGCACCCAATGGAAGTTACATAATCTACAGTTCACGCCAGTTTGATAACACGCTAGATTCTGCACTGTTCCAAACAGCAAGGATGTCACCGTCATCTCTGAGATACTATGGCATTGGACTTGAGAATGGAAACTACACCATTACACTTCAGTTTGCAGAGGTTGACTTTCCAGACATACAGTCTTGGACAAGCAGAGGGAGGAGGGTTTTTGATATCTACATCCAGGTGGCTACAAACTTATATCTGGGCATCTGATGCTTTTAATTCATATGATGTTTTGTGCTTGATACTTCATGCTTGTTTAGGGTGAGCGCAAGGAGCAGAACTTTGATATTAGAAAGACAGCAGGAGGGAAATCCTTCACTGTTGTTAAGAAGCAGTATGTTGTTCCAGTGACCAAAAACTTCCTTGAGATTCATCTCTTTTGGGCTGGGAAGGGTACTTGCTGCATTCCTTCTAAGGGATACTATGGGCCTGCAGTATCGGCTCTGAGTGCAACTCCAAGTACTCACCTGAACTTAAACTCTTTGTTCTACATTGCAGTTATACTACTACCCATAATGATATCTTGGAGTATTGACCAATGCATACTAGTGTAAACTAGTGTAATCACAAAAATAGGAACTTGTTGGTGTTGTATACATAATTTCGATAAAACTGTTATATTTAATTGATGAATCAGAACATGGAGATTTGTTGGCACTGGTATGTTCATGTTGTATTATTTTAATTGCATATGTTACTATAAGTTAGTAGTAAAAGTTTTATTGATCGGCGGTAGTGGAAAAGTAAACATAGACAAATACAACTGATTAATCAGCCTAATTTGAGTTGAACTTATGCCATGTCAAATCAAAAGTGAACAAACATAGAACACCCATGATAAAGGCTCAGATTGATATTATCTTCTTTAGTACTTGATGTGATTGTACTATTTAAAATATGCATATTCCATCTCAATTATGTTCTATACAAGGTTTTCAATACTCCAACTAACTGAACTTTTCTTCAGATTTTGTCCCTACGGTGCGTAGTTCTGAAGACAGCAAGAGCAACAATAAAACTGGTGTCATTGTTGGAGTTGTAGTTGGTGTCTCAGTTGTTACATTGATCTCACTGGCTGGGATCTTCTTATGGTGTCAGAAAAGGAGAAAACTATTGTTAGAGCTAGAAGGTACTGGATATACTAATATCCCACTGTGCACTTGACTGTACATGGAAATTATGCTAATAAACTATTTCTGACCTTGCAGAATTGTACACCATACTTGGAAGGCCAAATGTCTTTAGCTATGGTGAGCTTAGGTCAGCTACGGAAAACTTCTGTTCTGGTAACCTTCTTGGTGAAGGAGGATACGGATCAGTTTATAAGGTTTGTCCTTCTAGTTACCTACTATATAATCTGATGTGTGAACTTATGAAAGCTTAAATGCTATTTCCTGATACTCTAAATAGTACTACACAAAAGTCAGGATATGACATTTATCATAAACTGATGCTTTAGGGGCTAGTGGCTAGGATAGCCCCCCTGCGTCACAGGATGCTAGGAATCAGGTTTTCTCTACGATTTGTGTAATTGTGTGGCCAATGCCTGCCCTCAAACTTCTAGCAAGGACGACACTATGAGAATTCGAACCTGGGCTGGGCTGGGATGGTCCAGTGACTACCCAGTTTCACCTCCGCTCCCCTAAACTGATGCTTTTCAAGTGTTGTCGTAAGCAAACCTTTGCCTGAGCTATGAAATACCTTGCATAATAATAAAGATATGCACCTTTCTTGCAGGGTAAGTTGAGTGAGGGAAGAGTGGTGGCTGTGAAGCAGCTCTCTCAATCCTCTAATCAGGGGAAAAAGCAATTTGCTGCTGAAATAGAAACCATATCTCGAGTGCAGCACCGTAACCTTGTGAGGTTGTATGGTTGCTGCCTTGAGAGCAACACGCCATTGTTGGTTTATGAGTACCTGGAGAATGGGAGCCTTGATCATGCCTTGTTTGGTATGACTTATTCTGATCTGACATGATATGGAGTGCAACTTTAATGCAGACATTTAAAATGTTTGAATCTTTATATTCAGAGAAGGGAGGCTTGCATCTAGATTGGCCGACACGATTTGAGATTTGTTTGGGCATAGCAAGGGGTATTGCTTATCTCCATGAGGAGTCTACCGTCCGCATCGTGCACAGGGACATAAAGGCCAGTAATGTGTTACTGGATGCTGATCTTAATCCGAAGATCTCGGATTTTGGGCTTGCCAAGCTTTATGATGACAAAAAGACCCATGTCAGCACAAAAGTTGCTGGCACATTGTAAGTGTATTTTTCATCTCTACTTTGAATATGGTGCTATATTATTTGCAAATGTAAGTTAATGGTAGTTGTTTCTTTGTTGTCTTTGACGGTATCATCTAGTGGTTATCTCGCACCTGAGTACGCCATGAGGGGTCATATGACTGAGAAGGTTGATGTGTTTGCATTTGGCGTGGTTGCATTGGAGATTGTTGCTGGCGAATCAAACTATCAAAATACGTTCGAGGAAAACACGACTTATATCTTTGAAAGGGTAAGATCAGTATATTTACTTTTAAACCCTAATCATAGCTTGGTTTTTCACTGCATATCTGCCATGCATCCTCAAGGCATTAGTGTGTTTTGCTTCTTTTTGCAATGCTAGAATATAATGTTCTTGTTGTAGAAGTTCGATTGTGAATCCGGTAGCAGTGCAAGAGCTAACTGTTTTCAGTCAAATTTGTTTCTTTTGGTGGTGGAGAAACAATGCTGATACACTAGTTTAATGTTACGTTCAGAAGGTGAAAAAAAAACTTTACCGTAATGTGACATCTCAAATTCTGAATCCTTTTCAGGTGTGGGAACTGTACGAAAACGGGCATCCTCTGGACTTCGTGGACCCCAAGCTTACCGAGTACAACGGCGATGAGGTCCTGTGCGTCATCCGCGCTGCGCTCCACTGCACCCAGGGCGCCCCCCACAAGCGGCCCCCCATGTCCAAGGTGGTCTCCATGCTCACCGGAGACGCTGCCGACATGGCCGAGGAAGTGACCAAGCCGAGCTACATCACGGAGTGGCAGGTGAAGGCCGTCGGCAGCGTCAGCTTCACGAGCAGCCAGGTCGGGTCGTCGTCCACACAGCCGTCCTCCGGCGTCCACGGCGGCGTCCAGGCGAGCCCGGAGCCCGGGGACGCCACGCCGGTGCTCCCGTCGCCGCTGTTCACCTCCATCATCGACGAGGGCAGGTGACAGCCGTCTTGGAAGGGCGAAGGCCTGGGCGCCTGGCATCCTTCTGTTAGGGTGATGCTTCTGTGCTGGGTTTGTTCCCATCAAGAATGGGATAGCGTGCGTGTCGCCGCTAGGTCTGCCCCGCATTGGCTCCTGCTGCTGCAGGATGGCACGATCTCGTTCTCGTCGGTGGCCGTGTTTAATTTTGGCATGCATCACATGCCTTAGGCTGGTGCAGGTGCTTTAGTAATTTTGGCATGTATTGTTCTCCCTACTGTTGGGTTTAGGGAATGGGCGTACGATCAGCCGTGTCGGCTGTGGCCTTTCCGGCATGTGAAGTGGCTCACACGTACGCCATTTTTCTCCTTGTGTCCATTCACTGCTCCTCTTTTCTTCTCTCTTCTCTAATATAGAAAAGGTACACTGAAGTGTGGCGTGTATCATCATGGTATGCTTATTAACTGATCAATGTGATGCATCCATGTGCAGGTCTTCCCACTACTTTTGATTTGGTTTACATTGCAAAAGATCATGAAAAGTCTGGAGCAAAGTTTTTCATAAAAAAATATAGGCCACTAACACGCCGGAGCGCGAAGTCACATGGGCTAATTTGGTGGTTGTGATGAGCAATCAGTGTTAGCAGCTAGGCATACTGAGGACCGTTAGCTAAACAACAACGGTAGCAACATTGACCGTGCTCAACGAGATCGAGCTTAAAAATTCAAAAAAAAAATTGTAACAAACTGAAACTAGTCATCGTCGGAATAATGGCCCGTTTGGATCCATCTGATAATTGATAGGTAGCTAATTTTAGCTAATGTGGATCTAAATGGGACCAGCTAATCCTCTTCTAACAAGCTAAATAATAATCACCCAATTTGCTAGTTTAATCCAGCTAATCCAAATGGATTTATAACTAGTACGATTTATCAGTGTGTGGCATTCGGATTTTTTTATGCATAATAAGAAAAGAAAACACATAAAACGAAGCGCATCTGTCCTGCACGAAGGCATCCGGAAATCTTGGAATGTTCGAGGTTTAAGGAAGGAGGGGCAGACCCGTCATTTCCGGTATATAACCCCCAGGAGCCGTGATCCTCGCGCGGTCGCGGGCAAGCAAAACCCAACAACCCGCAACCGTCCTCCGTCCAGGGTTTTTTTATCCGACCGCCGGGACCGAACCGCCGGCCACCGGTTCCGGTTTACCGGACCAGTTGGACCAGTTACCAGTTAAAACCGGCCAAACTCAAATTTGAATTCAAAACCCACAGTTATACCGGTTTCGAACATCTAACCGGCCGGTTAGACCGGTTTACCGGTCGGTTTGACCGGTTACCGGTCGGTTTAGGTTAAATTCAAATTTTTTTCTTTTTTAGTTTAAATTCAAATGCCCGCAAAGTATACTAAATGAATGTTTGTATAATATGTTTTAGCCTAAATGAACCCTCCAACTCTCTTTTGTACTACTTTTACATTGTATTTGTATACTTTTGTATGCATGTTTTTTTGTTTAACTTCAAATGCTCGCAAAGTATACTAAATGAACGAATATTTGAAAAAATTTGACACCATTATATTCGTCGCAACTTGAAGTATTTTTAAGAATTTTTTGGGATTTTTCCATATTTTGAAATTCAAATTTAAAATTTGAATTTGGGCCGGTTTGAAACCGGCCGGAACCGGAACCGGTCCGGGCCGGTTAGACCGGTAACCGCGGTTACCGGACCGGTTCCGGCCGGTTTTTTTAACCCTGCCTCCGTCCAGGCAGGCATCCAACCACATTCAAATCTCCCCCTCCGCTCGCCATCATCTCCATTCTCCTCTCCTCGTGATTATCCATCCCCCCAAATCCCTGCCCCCAACCAGCCTCCGATCCATCCGGCCCGAATCGCCGCCGGGTTCTCCGCGCGGGGCGGGCGATGGCGGGCGCGGGCGCGACGGAGGTGGAGAGGGCGCACGACCTCTACCGGGGCGGCCGCCACCGGGAGGCGCTGGAGCTCTACTCCGCGGCGCTGGCGGCGGCGCGGGGCCCGGTCCAGCGCATCGCGCTCCACAGCAACCGCGCCGCATGCTACCTGAAGCTCCACGACTTCCACAAGGTCCGTTCGGTTCCTCTGCGTGGGGCTTTGATTTGACTTTGCATCGGTGGCGATTGTGGGGCGGGCGTCCCCTGGGCGCTTCCAAGTGTCAGCTTGGGGGTTAAAAAAGGGTCGATTTTTAGCCGTGCAGGTCCTGATTGGTTCCGTGATCTCAGGATGCCGGCGATTTAGTGCTCGTAGATTTGCTCGTACAACTAGTGGAAGGGGTCATACCTTAGGGGAATACTATACGCTAGGCTGCCTAAGTATGTCAGAAGGGAGTGATACTGTTGTGTCAATCTGTTCTAATCTTCAATCTAATTTTTTGCTTATTCTTATGTTCATCTTTGTGCATTTTGCTCAGTTGCTGGTAAATTTTGTATTCTGACCTCTGAAATAGTGAGCCCAATGTTTGGACTGACATTGAGAAGCTGCAGAGCTTATGAAAGCTTGGTGTTGCCATACCAAAAATAGCAGAAAGTACTACAAATGGGCTAGGCATGTTACCTGAAAGTACGAAACACTGAAAGCGAAATTTTTTTTAATGACACTAAATGAATGATCTCCTTCGGTACCTGAAATTTTTGGGATGGCCAAACAGCTTATTTCCTGATCTCCTATGAGCATGGGCAGAAATGATACTGAAAACCTGCATTAGCTTTTAGCTAGTAAGGGCCAAAGTTATGACTTAGCTGATCCCCTGTAGTAACAAACGATATTTCTCTCTAGTCATCTAGGATATTTCTCTTGAATCATCTGGGACTGCAGGCTTCATTTATTGTTCCCTTTTCTACATTATCTTTTTCATTATTTGCACTGAACTCTCGATTTGCAATGTCTGGTATAGGCAGCAGAAGAGTGTACATCTGTCCTTGAGTTGGATAGGGAGCATGCTGGAGCTTTGATGTTACGTGCCCAGACTCTGGTTACTCTGAAAGATTATCAGTCAGCTCTGTTTGATGTCAACAGGCTCATTGAGATAAATCCATCGTCTGAAGTATATCGGAACCTGCAGGCACGATTGAAGACACAGCTAGTATGTTTTACTCTCTCTCATTAATTTCCATTGGTTTACCATCCTCATACCTTTTACCCTGACATGCATTGTAATCGGAAAAATCAGTTTTCCTGAAAATGAAATTGAGCACAACTTTGCAAGAAAGAAAAGGTTGCATTGGCCATTTGTAATTTTCTTGCCCATATCTTTCTATTTTTGCCATCAGCTTACCAATCTTCTGCTTTTTTCCCCACTTCTCCTGAATGCCTCAATAACTCAAGCTGTTAACTGACTTGCTTACTTAGCTGATCTACTTTTTTGCGCATCTGCTGTATTGTTTTGAAGTCACTGGCCCCAATTCCTGAGTGTGAAGAGGAGTCCATGTATCTTGAAGAAGAAAAGGAAGAACTTCCTCCAAAAGGACATCAGAAGATTGAGACTTCTATCACTAAGCCTGACCAACCTGAAACTGAACTGGTTCTCGAGAACAAACCTCCAAATGGACATGTTCTCGAAAGAAAATCTACAACTGAACCTCAGAAGGTTAATGCTGCTCCCATTCTGCTGTCAAAACCCCAGGGCTGGGAGGCCATCCCAAAACCAAAGGGCCATTCAGGTCTTGATTACTCAAAGTGGGACAGTGTTGAAGATGATTCGAGTGAAGATGAGGATGATGATGAAGAAGAAGAGTTACCGCACTATAAGTTTAAAGTCAGAACTGTTGGTGTGCGGTCCGTAAAGTGAACAAGATTAGCAATGTCCAAACTATGGTCTGTGTATAGTCTGACAGGATGCCTACTGACCAGGGTGCCACTTATCCATCTTCAGTTGAATTATTTTGGATGAACAACTATACATATTGGTAGATATTTTGCTTCAGAACCAGGTGGCCCAATCTCGAAAATAAGCTCAGGTAGGTCTGTTTGAGTTTTCAGAGTCATGTGAATTTAAAGTCGCAGTCCACATATTTATCTTCTATTTTGTATGCAGATTCAATGATTTGTCCAATACTCAAATGCTGCCTGACAATAATTCTCAAGTCCAAGCAGAGCAATTATTTGTTTTTCGAAGCAATGGAGATGGATATGATGGCAGGGTCCATGATGTACAAAGATCCAAGCTAACACTACAGTAGCCCAGCGCAGTTTAGGATCATAGTCTCGTCTTGGCGAACCTGTGTACCTAGCGTCCTCTGGTTTTTGTTTGGACTATAATATGAAACCGTCTTTGGCTACATAAACTCCCT
The DNA here is from genome assembly GCF_016808335.1 of Panicum virgatum. Taxonomy (NCBI): domain Eukaryota; kingdom Viridiplantae; phylum Streptophyta; class Magnoliopsida; order Poales; family Poaceae; genus Panicum; species Panicum virgatum. The sequence continues at coordinate 45,583,794 of NC_053151.1, read as the reverse complement.
TTTCTGCAAGTTAAATATATGAGGCATGTGGTGTCATGCGAAATGTTTTCTTTTTTTCGTATCACAGCTTCACATCTGGAACTACAAGCTAAGGAATTTTAGGCCGGCCCACTTCAGCACTGAGCACAGAACAACACATATCAGTTTGCATTTTTATTTTGGTAACTTCATTTAAACGTACACCCAACCGAAGAGAAACACAGTAGCTTCGGAATCAACTTATACCCCGTATCATATCTGATTTACATATAGTTGTCAAAATTTAAATTCCTGATTTATGGGGGCCTCGGCCTACAGAATCTCCTAGTTTAACGAGACATGTCAAAATTTAAATTCCTGATTTGTGGGGACCCTCCTTAAAGGAGGATCCCCTCCAAAAATTAGCGTATGCTGCTATTTGCGACGCGCACACGGTATTCTTTAGTAAAAGGCGAAAGAATAGTTCGCTTTGTGCTCGCCGCGCAGCTGCGTGCCTTCTCCACGGCCCCCTGGGCTCCATTATATGGTTTCCCTCGGCGTGCAGCGCAACTCGACCAGCGAGGTGGTACTAAATCCATATGGCCCCGAGCGCGACATCCCACGCGCTCCACCTTGCCCGTTGCCGCGCCTGCGAAACCAAGTTGGGCCAGGCCCGTGAGAGTGCAGCAGATCTCGCCAGGATATTATGGGCCGGGCCAGCAGAGGATGATCGTACCCTGTGGCTATTATTATTCGCACGTGTTTTGGTTTTTTAGACCATTGGATTGGATGTCGAAGAAAATAGGGAGTACTGACCTTTCGTGCTCCACCGGTCTTTGCTACTTGCTCGAGCTTATCGTGCCTTCATTGATGGGAAAAAAAATCACATGTATAATCTTTTACACTGGAAACATGCGAAAGCAAAAAAGGAGAATTTGCTCGACCTGTAAGCATTTTACAAATACAACTGTACATGTAGAACCAGTATATGCTACTGCTTTACCAGTATTTCTTTATTCTTTTTAGTAGCATTATTGCTACCATAACTTGTCTATCTTTTTTTTTCGGGAAAGATGCTAAACATTGTTTATGGTGAGAGGAATGGCTCTAACTGTCTGCTAATACCAGCAAAAAAAAAATACTGGTAATACGGTGTACACGACCAATAGCATCTACAAACAAAAACCAAAAGAAGCATAAGGGAAAAATGAGTGAGAAGATGACTTGGAACACCCAACAGTGTACAGCCAGGCAACCCATCCCCATCACAAATCACACGTTCGCGTAAAAAAAAACTTTAATTTCCACTTCTTTTCTTCCCCGACGCCGGCGAGGCGGCGACCACCGCACGGCCTTCAGGAACTAAGACAACCTACCCGTCCCCGGCGGCGGAGATGGCGAGGCACGAGGCGTCAGCGTCGGCGGCGGGCGTGGACTTCCACCTCCCGGAAGAGATCCTGGCTGTGATCCCCACCGACCCGTACGAGCAGCTGGACGTGGCGCGCAAGATCACCTCCATGGCCATCGCCTCCCGCGTCTCCCGCCTCGAGGCCGACGCCGCGCGCCTCCGCCGTGACCTCGCCGACCGCGACCGCAACGAGGCCGACCTCCGCGCCCGCCTGGCCGCCGCCCTCGATGAGAACGTAAGCTCCCCCGTCGCCGAAATTCTTCCAGGACTTGTACTTAGCTTCTTGCCCTCGGATCCTTGGTGTGCAGGTGAAACTGGCAAAGGAGAGGGACTCGCTCGCCGCTACGGCCAAGAAGCTGGCTAGGAATTTGGCAAAGGTGCGACCTTTACTAACTTTCTAGGTCTCCTTCACTGCGAATTCTCTGAATTCTGTTACATTTATTTTTTAGCACGGATTGTAACGAGAAGCCTGTGAATTTAGACGAGAGTTGTGTTTTGAGTGTACAGTTAGTAGAATTATTGGTGACTTTGATTGAAGCATTATTTTTCTAGTCTTGTTTGCTTGTTTATGTCAGAGTTGTGCTTTCAAGTAACCATGATTCTGGGCACTTGGTAAGATGGGCAAGATGTGCATTGGATTTATATAGATTTGGATGATATGTATGTCTAGCATTGTTTGTAGTGTGGAAAGAGCCAATTTTGTTCACTATGGTGTTGTAGACCTGTAAGCGTAGTGTTCGTCGCAGTGGGGACTGGGGAGTATGTTTGATTTTTGTACTGTTTTAGTTCCGATGCTTGACTTACTCATACAGCCTTTGACTGGTCTTGGTGATCTAAAGAATACATGTTAGGGAATTTTTGACTCCGTTGGATGGTTCAGCTTAGCATGGGCTGCAAAATTATTCCGAAACTGAAAGTCTTTCTTTAACTTCAGTCTATATGGAAGGTTTGGTGCAGTTGGAAAATCAGGCCTCTTGGAATATAGCTGCAATTTTACTGCCCCTGAGATTGCATCGTGGATTAGCTTGATGATTTTTTTGAGAACCAGACAGGAGTAAAGAATTTTGAACACGAAATGGTAGAGATGCCAAACTATCGGCCCAGATCTGTAGAAACTGATTTAATAGGAAACTAGAAACAAGAAAAGGTTTGATTACTGCTTTACTGTTAGTTACCTTGTTTTGCAGTTTCACGCACAGTGTTGTGGAAACTGGAATAGTTGAATGTGAAGTTTTTGAGTAGAGTATTACTCTTACATGACTCCGCTCGATGAACCATAAACTAGTTATTTGCTATACCTTGAATGATCGCATATGTATGGCAGCATGAGTCTGGCAGGACATTCCAACTGGCAACTGGCATGAATTTTGTCAAACTCTTTCTATTCAGCATGAAAAATGCACCTCGCTAGTTACCAAATTACCATAGGTCATTCTTTCTTTGCAGCTGGAGGCATTTAAGAAACCTCGCTAGTTACCAAATTAACATAGGTCATTCTTTCTTTGCAGCTGGAGGCATTTAAGAAACAGTTGATGAAATCATTGAGTGAAGATAATTTATTGGTGAGTTGTATCGATCAAATGTTTCCCCACTCTTATTCAAGATTTGTTGTCATCTTTTAAACCTTCACTTCTGCTGCAACTTTTGTCTTAGCAAATGATTTTTATTTGCATATTCCACAGCAATTGTCTGAAACCGGTCTGGAACATGATGCAGAGGATAATTTGACTGCCCGGGTCCCCTCTTGGAAAGGTGCCATTTAACATCCTTGCAGTTTTTATAGCATCTTTTGTTAAATTACATAGCCTTAACTGCATGCCTGATACATTCTTTTGTTTTTTTAAATGGCTCTATAGATGAAGTTTCAAGCAGTTACTCTTCTTCAGATACTTCCAGCAGATCTACAAAAACAGAATCCACTCATGGTGGAGGTAATTCAGTCTAACCACTGAACAGCTAAACTATGTCAATATATGAACTCTATTCTCAACATAACCACTTACACAGGAAGCATTTACAGGATACCAGTTCTCGATCACGCCATACATACCCCAAAAAGTAACTCCTGGTTCCACGCCTATGATTTCATCCACTGGTGGTTCACCCAGATCATATTCAACTGGCCCATCCTCTCCCAAGTTCTTATCTGGTCCAACTTCTCCTACAAGATCTCGATCTGAGGGCCAATCTGCATTTTCGTCATGGCAAGGATCAAGTCATCAGTATTCAGCACCCACATCTCCTCCTCAACACCGCTCATTCACAGGTTCGAGAAAGTGACAATCTATCATTGCAAATATCATTTATGTATATGGACCCTGCTGAGGACATCGCAATATTTCCTGTTTCCAGGGCGGCCTCGTATAGATGGAAAGGAATTCTTTCGACAAGCACGGTTTGTTTCTATTCTCGGAACCTTTTGCAGCAATTATTAGTTTGTTCTCTTACTGCTTGTGCCTACAATTGACCAGGACGAAACTTTCTTATGAGCAATTCGGAGCATTTTTGGCGAACATCAAGGAGTTCAATGCTCAGAAACAATCACGAGAGGTATCATAATCTGCCACTATTTTCATGGTTGGGCAACTCATCAATGTCCAGGAAATATGTCAGCGCAATGATTTTTACTTGATAATATCTGCAGGACACCCTGTCAAAAGCAGAAGAGATTTTTGGTGTAGAGCACAAAGATTTATACATTTCTTTCCAGAATATGCTTAATCGCAACCAATCATGAACATCTGTCAGAGGATGCGTTCTTTTTCTTCTCTAAATCAAGCAGGTTTGTTCATTCTACGTCTACGACTGAGGAATCTAATGTTCTGTTCAGCTAATAATGTCCATTTTATACCATTTGTTTGCAGGGAAGCAATTTGTTGCAATAAAACTTTCATAGGTCTCAAGATCAGATTGCAGATATCTGTGTATAAGCCACCTTAATTTGAACTGCACATCCTCAATAGCCTGGAGCTGTGACTGAAAAGGGGAAAAAAACTCATACCTATTTGAAACTTTGGTCTTTTTTATTTAACATGCATTCACATTCCGTCATGTCTTCTGTAGATTGGGTTGCAAATCTCTTGAGGTGCCTTCCCGTTGTAGAAAATTGTACAAAACTTTTTTTTTTTTTGCAGTTTTTAACTGCCAATTGTAAGCAGAATGGTGATCACAGAACATGTGCTCTATGTTTCTATATTTATTCGATGAACTGAGTGATTGGGAATTTTTGTTGTGTTATTCATTCCATTTCTTGATCACTGGATTTTTCACCATACCCATGGGATGCTTTATACTGGTAATTGTGAACTTTGTAAAATATACTCAGATTGTTTTCCCGGGGTTGTGATATATACAGAAAACCATTGAAATGCAAAAGGGAGCCAGATGGTACACGGTCACTCTCACTGACAGGTGGATCCTACGTATAACTCCTCTAAAGGACTCAGTCCATGGACCCACATGTCATACACCCCACCTTTCTACTCGATCCCCCAGGCTTCGTCCTCCCGATCCCACCACTGGTCCACCACCATGGCCACCCCATCCACTTCCGGCGACCCTGCCGCCGCCGGCGAACCAGCGCCAACCCCATCAGTGGAGCCCACCCAGCGTCGTCACCCGACCTCGCGTATCTCCCACATCGTGCGCACCTACCTCGACCTCTCCAGTTCCAAGAAACGCCGTGCCTTTCCCAAGAGCCAGCCCAAGGCCGGCGGCCAGGAAACGCGCGCCGCCGAAGACGAAACGGACGGGTCCGAGGCGGGGCTGCCTTCTTCCCATCCATCGCGGCTGCTCCGCGAGCTGGGAATCCACGTCTCCCGCTACACGCACGAGGAGCGCCGGGGCATCATCCTCCGCTACATGCAGAAGCGGAGCGGCCGCCAGGCCGTCAACCGCGCGGCGAGCAAGGTCCGATTCGTTTGAAGAGAGCTTAGTTTAGTGGGATGATTGGACTGAGGAGCGCACAATCAGGCTGGAGCTGACATGTTTTTTTGGCGGTTGCTTCTGCTGCTGGTGGTAGCAGGTCCCATCGAGGCAGGCTCTGGCGGAGCGACGACGGAGGGGTGCTGGAGGGAAGTTCCTCGGCAAGGAGGATGCCCAGGTACAGTCTGGGATATCCGGTTCCTCAAGAATGGAAACCACTTCGCATTGCACTTTGCAAATAAGCTGAGTTAACGTTCCTGAAAGAAAAACAGAGGCTAATTTTTGTATGAATTTCGCCATGTGGTAACTAGGCAGAACTTTGTATTAGCATTGCAGTTTTAATGTCAGAAATATTGAGGCCTTGGCTCGTCTGCTTGATTGTCTAGTGGGTTATATTGATTGCATAAATGAACCAGTGCAGTAGAAAGTACCAATGCTAAGATTGATATGTTGGCTCTGTGTTTTGTCAAAATGATCACAAGTTTCTGACAGAGCTTTGCACGGCACTGCGAAAGATGAGCTCATATAGACTTAGTTGTCCACACTACTGTTCTGTAAGAGCTTTTGTTTTCCCCCAGACTGCAGATAATCCTGAAGGAAAGGCAGAAGAAGAGCCAGAATTGCCACCAGAAGTCGTCTCAAATGCTGGAGGAGTGCCCATAGTTGGCATGATCTTTGAGAGTGAAGAAAAAGCATACGAGTATTATGTTAGTTATGCAGGAAATATGGGATTTAGTGTCCGGAAAGGATGGTTGGATAAAACTTCTAAAAATTCCAACAGGTCAAGGGTCTATATCTGTTCTAGGGAGGGACTTCGCTCAAAGAATGATGCCAAGAGACCTCGCCCAGAGACAAGGATGGGTTGCCCTGCACGTATTGCTATAAAGTTAACACCTAGTGGTAAATATAGGGTCACAGAATTTGTGGAGGATCACAATCACCAGCTTGCTGCACCATTTGATATTGAGATGTTGAAATCACAGAGAATGTTGGCCAAGGCTCAACCTGGAAGCCAAGCCAGTGGCATTCCTCCAGGGTACAAGAATTATCTTCGGTCCAAGTCCACCAAAGATATGAAATCAGGGGATCTCAGAGCTCTGATGGATTATTTTCGAAGAATGAAGAGTGATAATCCATCGTTCTACTATGCAATTCAGGTGGATGAAAATGACAAAGTGGCTAATGTCTTCTGGGCTGATGCAAGGTCAATCTTGGACTATCACTACTTCTGCGATGTTGTCTGCTTTGACATGATCTACAAGCAAAATGACTGCAGCAGGCCCTTAGCTTTGTTTCTAGGTATGAACCATCATAGGCAAATGGTCATATTTGGTGCGGCTTTTCTATATGATGAAACTGTTGAGTCTTTTAAGTGGCTTCTTGAGACTTTTAAGAGTGCCATGTGTGGGAAACACCCAAAGACAATTTTGACTGATCGATCTGCGCCTTTGAAGGAAGCGTTGGGTCTTACTTGGCCTGGCACTATGCACCGTTTCTGCGTGTGGCAAATATACCAGAGTACTGTTAAGTCTGTAGCACATATGTTTTGTACTTCTGAAGAGTTCACACATGATTTTAGACACTGTGTATTTGATATCGAGGATGAACAGGAGTTTGTTGACACATGGAATATGATAATGGAGAAATACAACCTTAGAGAGAATGAATTATTAATTAAGCTTTATGAAGATCGGGAACATTGGGCCATGCCATACAATCGACAAATATTCTCTGGGGGTATCCAAAGCATGGTACACACTGAAAATGTTGGCACTAGGCTCGAAGCGTACTTGGGCTGTGATACAGATCTATCCTCTTTTTTGAAGTTTTTTCAATGTTCAGCAGAGAAGAGGAGACAAGCAGAGATGCAAGCTGATTATCAAGCCAATCAAGGGGTGCCAAGAATACCTCTGCCGTTCCTATGGCAGGCTGCGAATTTGTATACGCCAATAACTTTTGACTTATTTAGAAGGGAATGTGAACTAAGTCTCGACTGTATGGCTTATGGTTGTGGGGAGTTTGGCTCTCTTTCTGAATATATGGTTACTGTCAAGAACAAGACCAAGGACCAGCTTGTGCGTTTTGACTCATCAAATGGTACGGTTGCATGTACATGCAAAAAGTTTGAAAATGCTGGACTGTTATGCGGCCATATATTAAAAGTATACGAGCTGAGGAATGTTAAAGAGATTCCCCCACAGTACTTTCTGAAGAGGTGGAGGAAAGATGCGAAGTTGGTGACAATGGAAGAAGCTGATGGATTTAATTTTGAAAGTGACACAAAATTTTCCGTTCCAGGACGTTATGCAGCCCTTTGCCGCTTGTTCTATAAGATTGCTGCTAAGGCTGCAGAGAACATAGAGACATTTGCACTGATGGCAAGTCAATCAGATCAACTTCTTGCAGAAGTAGAAGGAACTTTGCGATCTACTCTGGCTGACAAGTCATCTGGTTATTCCTTTACAGACCAATTAACTCACATGGCCCAGAATGACTATCTACTTAATAGTAGCCATGAAGCTCTAGGTTCTACTGGAAAGAAGTGTGAAGTCACTCGGCGCAGAAATGATCCAGAAACCAATAAACGAAAGAAAGTGAGAACAGGTGCGTATACATGAATTCCTTGTGGATTTATACCTTTTGTGTTCTGCATGTACTATCTGAGCATTCTAAATAATTTATCTATTATCATTAATGTAGGGCAATCTGATGAAACAAAGGGTGGACCAAGTGGAGAGATGAATATTATACCAGGAAGTGTACAAACAGAAACAAGGAATACTTCGAACCCGTTCATTCCAGATCAATTAATGCAGGTGAGTCCTTAAGTAGGGTGCCAACATATGCTCCTTGTTGATCTGGAAAAATAGCACATTAGCTGATGCTTTCATCATGCAGGGACATTATGTACTTGGTCACAACTTTGGTCTTGGTATCTCACAGAACCTTCACGACAATTTGAATCAGTTTGGTCAGGTCTGTGTTCGTCTATAATTTAAAATTCTTATCATGTTAATTAAGCATCAAGATTCTCAGGTTCGTGTTGCCTGCAGACTTCCTTGGTTTCAACCTTGCAGCAGCAGCAGCAATTTCCTGGGAATGGTCAACTAACCCAAGTGAGTTCTAGAGATTATTGTTGCTTGTAGAGAAGTATATCCTGGATTTATTTTTTCCCCTTAGCATTTGATATTCTTTTTCGCTGTGAACCTATCTTGCATATAATCAAAGTACATATGCGCATTATGTTGAAAAGTTGCTATTTTTAATCTTTCAAAATGCCTCTTTAGTCAATGGAAATTGTACACTCCTGCAGGGATATCCTGGTGATATGCATGCATTGCAATTCGTGGAGACAACTCCCCAAATCGATCATCAGAATGGTGATGAGGGTCAGTCCTCAATACCGGTGTGGGATTTTCTTTGATTGCACCGCCTAGAATATCGGTATTTGGTAGGCAGCAATAGCCCACCTGCTCGAGCACTTTGCCCCCCATCCTCCTGCGCCTCCACGCAGGAGGCAGCTGTTCACCTAAGAACACATGACTGCTGAACACTTGGTGGCAGGTTTTCTGTCTTCCGTTCTCATTATCGTGAACTGCCTGAGAACTGATGTTTGGTGGAACCCTGTGGGTGGGGTGGGGTGGGGTAGGGGGTTGTTCTGTATATGATTTGGCTCTCTGAATACTAGGTTAGGTTGCTCGCAAGGAAGGTGAATGTGCTATTCTTTTATGTGCTGACCGCACAATATAAGACGTGCCGGGTTGTTGACCTCATGATGTTTTTCACCCTTCAGTTGGAACTCCGTTAGCAGTTGGTGTGCAACAGATGTTTGAAATTTTCCAATTCATCATAAAGTTATGGATGAATGCTGCGCAAAAATAAAACTGTCGCGTACGTTCTCACTGTATGAACTCCATGTGTGTATAACATCGGGTGTGCAACAGATGTTTGAAATTTTCCAATTCATCATAAAGTTATGGATGAATGCTGCGCAAAAATAGAACTGTCGCGTACTACGTTCTCACTGTATGAACTCCATGCGTATAAATAACATCGTTGATGACAGACAGAAGTCTTTTAGAATGATCACGCACAGGTGTCAGGTTGGAGTTGGACATGTCTGCTTAAAAATGCACGCACACTGCTAATAGGCCTCTTCGCCAACTCTCAGACAGATATTTTTCAGCTCCGAACTCGATAACCTGACCCGGATGCATATCAATGGAACCTGCAATATATCTATTTTACAGAAGGAAATGACGACGCAGTGATATACAACAGTCTAATAAGAACTCAAAAAGACTAGGCCTCCTTTTCGCCCATATGCTGTCATACAGTGTCTGTACAACAAAGTCATTCAGCAAAGGTTCGTTAACTCAAACCATATTTACACCAGATCACCAATGTTTCAACTTTCGGTGACAAAAACGTAACAAGAGTGTAGTTAAAAGTGAACGTCACTCACTGCAGTACGAAATAAATGACGAGAAAAAAAGACGCGACCAATAAACGCATGATCTACAAACAGACCATGCTCCAGGTGGACACCGGTGAAAACAAGCAGGTGTCAGATGAAGAACATGTTGTCCTCCAGGTCCTTGTGCAGCCTCGGGAAGTTCCCAACTTCAAAGGTTCCCGACTTCAAGCCCGCCTCATAGTAGAGCCTGCCGCGGTAAGCCGCAAGGTCGGCGTAGTAGACGGGTGTCGCCAGCGACACCGGCTTGGTGCACCGCGCGAACACGAAGCACAGGTTGTAGATCAGCTTCTGCAGGTCATCAGAGCTGAAGCCGTGCTCATCCACCAGGCTGTAGTAGTGCGTGGGCCGGCTCGTCCCTAGCAGCCCGTTGTGGCTGCATAGGTAGAAATCATACGCCGACGGGTCCACCACGCCCGTGTCCACCACCGTGCCAGGTGGCACATTGCCGTTCCTAGTCTGCGGCTGGCCCTGGTCCTTGGGGAACAGCCGCGTGTGGTGCCGCTTCTTGGCCACGATCACGGTGATGGTCGGCGAGTAGCCATTCACCTTGATCGCCTTCTCCATGTCCGCCAGCTCCTCGTTCAAGACCATGTCGAACTGCCCGTCGCTCACACCGTCACGGAAGTAGATGATCCTCTTCGGCTTCACACAGTTCTGCTTCTCAAAGACTCTGATGAGCTCCAAGCAGATCTCACCAAGCTGTTGGATCACCTCGCAGCGGTGTGGCTGGGCGCGGATTCTTGATGCGTACTTGTTGACGCCAGGGTTGATAGACGCAACCACAGCTGCGATTGACGGGCTCTCCACATTCCCGGGTGACGGATGGTTAACATCAGCCCCGATGAACATGAAAGGCACGCCGCTGACCCGTGGGAGTGAGTCAAACAGCTGGACATTGCTGCCACCAAGCTTGCCGTTGATCTTGAGAGCAAGGTTGGTCATGTACTGGTCCTGGCCCTGCGGCTTGTTTGCGAGGTTGCTCAGGAAACACTGGGTCAGGATCCCCAGCTCCGTGTCACATATCAGCTTCAGTGTCTTGTAGCCTGGATGCTGCTCAGACATTGGGCAGAACAGGAGCTTTAGCTTCTGCTTCTTGCTGACTGCAGTTTGTTTTGCTTTGTTTAGCTCCTCGTGCAGTTGATGTGGATCAGAGAGCACTGCCATTCCTGATATGTGCACGAAGCATGGAGTAGTGTTCATCCGGATGCCGAGGTCACAGCACTTCTTCACGATCTTTTCAACAAACATCCTTCCATTGAGGGGTTCCTGCCTGGGGTGAGACGGACGTGCACTGAAGTCAACAATGCCCCAGCAATCAAGATCGCGGCCCTCTACTAGTTTCTTCTTCATAAGGTTCCACTGGCAGCTATCCTGATCGATACTGAATTTGCAGGTCTGGCCATTGGATGTGCCAAGTTTTAGGTTGGGTGGCGGAAGGATCCTACCCGTGACTTCAGTCATTTGTACATCCAAGGAAATCCCAAATTGATGGGCTATCTCACCACTGTAAATGAAATGACAGTTAGTAACATATAAACATCACATATTCCATTGAAAAGAAAAGGCTATCACTTTGTTTGCTGTCCTAGAAAGGATATGTTACAAGAAAAAATGGCGGCAAGCAAATTAGACAAAGAGAACTAATAATATGGTTACAGGTACAGATGAGTCCAATGAATGGACATTATTTATTGCAGAAAAACGAATAACCCAAAAGTTAATAACAAATTCAACTGCATTGCATCTAAACTTCACTGACAGTTAAGCATAGCAGTTCCTCAAGTTTTTAGGTTGACAAAAGGAACATACAGAGTATTCAAGAAAGGGAAGAACAGACAGAAAAAACAGTACCTGCAAGGTCCATCTCTAGAATTCACCAAGTCCAGAATCTCCTTCTTCCGCCTAAATGCAGGAATTAGGGCCTCCGATTTTAGTGTTCTATCAGAATTCTTATCCAAGTTTGCCTTTGGATACCTCTGCCCTTCAAGTAGAGTGCAAAGCTCAATTGGCACATGATTTGGTTTATCCTTGCTCTTGCTCAAATCCAGGCATGGAAGCATCTGATACTCAATCACCTTGCCATGTTTCTGAGCATAATAGTCGACAAGTCTCTTTGTTTGTCTGGTTTCAGCATCCACAAAGGTCAACTGGCTGGTAGGCAAGGGTGTCAAACCTTGCACAGTGTACTTCTGATTAGTCCTGCGGTGAATCACAGTCACACGCCGGCCTTTAAGCTCATAATCCAAATTTTCAACTTGCCTCTTGTTCAGAGTTGTCCTGTAATCAAGGCGCCCCACTATCTTCTCAACAAGATCCATCACTGGCCCAGCTTTATAAAATGGCATCACTGAGTAGTCAACGCATAGGATCAGCCCTTGCTGAGTATGTTTAAGCGTCTGTTGTGCTCCTTTCAGAGCCACAGCATTCTGCCCAATATCTAGACTGTTATCTGGTGAGTAAAATCCTTTACCAACGATAATCTTGCGCCATCTAGAGGCCTCGCGCACAATGACATCAAGACCCTGCAAGACCTCTCTAGGCACGGGTAACTCTGAGAGTTGACTCAATGGCATCTGCTTCTTTAAATCTACTGATACAATGTAAGTCTTGGACCGAACTCTCACGCGGAATAAACCTTCCGGCAGTTCAGCAGAAGTAAATAGATTTCTTCCGCCATCATAAGCAACACATGACGAAAGACGCCGAAAGTCAGTGTCCTTGAAGAGCTCATCCTTGACAGAAAGAAACTCGGCCTTGGAGAGCTCCTTGCCTGAAGCCTTAGGGGAAGCTTGATCAAGCTTGATGTCTATGTCATAGTGAAAAATGGTAGAAGCCTGTCGGTAGTTGACAATGAAGTGGTTCACCAAAAGTTTGACCTTTGCTTGAGATGATGAGCCTCCCCGGTCAGGTCTTTGCATTGGCACTCGTGTGCCAGCAGAAGACATAGCAACAAGTGATGATACTGAAGGTTCTACTCTGGCCAATTGACTGGGGCCAATGCGTTCTGCAAGAAAAAGAAGGCAGAGCAATTAGGAACAGCCAAGGTCAATTGTTGGTGTATATTGTTGGTGTATATTGAGCCCAGCAGGGGCTGCCGCAGCTGCCGCCGCCGCCCAGCAGGGGCCCCTGCCCGCCGCCGCCGCCGCCTCTGCTGACACGGGTGCGGGGGCTGCGGGGCCTGCGGCCGCCGCGCAGGCCGCCGCCGCCCATCGAGCCGCCGTCGCTGCCGGCAAGCAGCCGGCCGCCGACGCCGCGCCCGATCCCGCATGGCCTGGCCTCGGGATGTCGCCCGAGGATGCACCGCTCTCCGCCGCCGCCCTCCGCGGGCAGCAGGCCGACGCCGCTCTCGCCGCGGCCCTCCTCGCCGCCAAGTCGGAGGCTTCGGCGGGCCCAGGAGCGGGTCCGCGTGGCTGCCCTTGCCTGGGAGAGCGAGCGCGCCACGGCCGACGCCCTCGCTCTCCGGGTCGCCGAGGCGGAGCAGCACTTCCTCCGCGTCTCCTCTGACCAGCCGCACGTCGTCCCCGAGCCCGGCGCCTCTTCCTCCCACCAGGCCCCGCCCGCTGGATCTGGAGCCCGGTACGACCCGACCGACCCCATGGTCGCCCAGCTCCACCTCCAGGCCGCCGGCGTCCAGAACATCAGGGCTCTGGTCACCGTCCTCCTCCTACGGACGCTGGCGGGACCAGGTCCTGCTCGCCCTCCGCCGCTACGCCCTCGACGACCACGTCCTCCTCAACACGCCGATCGAGGAGCAGGACGTGGCGTGGCTGCGCCTCGACAGCGTCGTCATGTCCTGGATCTTCGAGACCATCTCCCTAGATCTTCAGGATCTCGTCAGGACCCACGGAAGCACCGCGCGACAGGCCTGGGTGGCGCTCGAGGGGCAGTTCCTCGGCAACGCCGAGTACCGCGCCCTCTAGCTCGACGCCACTTTCCGCACCTTCGTGCAGGGGGACCTCTCCGTTGGTGAGTACTGCCGGCGGATGAAGGGCATGGCCGATGCTCTTTACGACCTCGGGGATCCGGTGTCCGATCGGGCCTTGGTGCTCAATGTCCTGCGAGGCCTGAGCAGCACCTATGACCACCTGAAGAGCTGGATCGCCCGCCAGAGGCCCTTCCCCTCCTTCCTGCAGGTCTGGGACGACCTCGCCCTCGAGGAGATCACCAGGGGTCTCGCGCCCGGATCGCCCTCGTCCACCTCCATCGCGCTCGTCGCTGCTCCACCGGCTTCCTCCGCCGCCCCTGCCACCTCTCTCCTTGGTGCTGCTCCTGCCGGGCAAACCGGAGGTGGGGGGGGGGCGTGGACGTCGTCGGCGGGGGGACGTGGTGGTGGTGGTGGCACTAGTGGTCCTGCTTCTGGGGATACCGGTGGGGGCCGTCGGGGCGCGCCGACTCCGACTCCCGCTTCTGCTCCTGCCCCTGGAGGTACGCCCTGGCCATCCTTCAGCAACCCATGGTCAGGGCGCATCTCGATGTGGCCGTTCCAGGGTCCAAGAAGGGGGCTCGTCCTCAGCTCCAGCCGACGGCCATGTTCACCGGTGATGCTCCCCTCTCCGCGCCGTACTGGACCCCGCCCGCTCTGGCGCAGTCCTTCAGCGCCATGGGACTGACGCCGCCGGTCAGCACCGAGTGGATCGCCGACTCGGGTGCCTCCTTCCACACCACTCCTGATGCCGGTATCCTCTCTTCTGTCCGACCCCCACACCCTTCTTGTCCTTCTTCTATCATGGTTGGTGATGGGTCTTGCCTTCCTGTCACCGCTGTGGGTTCTGCTCCTCGTCTTCCCAATGTTCTTGTTGCTCCTCAAATGGTTCACAACCTTCTTTCATTCGCCAGTTTACTGCTGACAACTCATGTTCTATCGAATTTGACTCTTCTGGTCTTACTGTGAAGGATTCGGCTTCCCGACGTCCGCTCCTCCGATGTGACAGCTCGGGGCCCCTTTACACTCTTCGGCTTCCTGCTTCCGCTGCTCCGTCTTCGACTTCTTCTTCGTCTACTGCTTTTGCCGTGACGCCTTCTTCCACCACCTGGCACCGCCGCTTGGTCACCCCGGCCGCGACGTCTTGGCTCAGCTTAGTCGTAATACCGATGTTCCATATACTATGGCTCCTGCTGAGCACCTCTGTCATGCGTGCCAGTTAGGTCGTCATGTTAGACTTCCGTTTTCTTCTTCTTCGCATGATGCGCATGCTTTTGATCTTATTCACTGTGACCTGTGGACATCTCCTGTACTCAGCATGTCTGGCTATAAATATTATCTGGTCATTGTTGATGATTTTTCTCATTACTCTTGGACTTTCCCTTTGCGCGCCAAGTCTGAAACATTCCCCACTCTCCTCCACTTCTTTGCCTGGGTGTCCACTCAGTTCGGCCTCACTGTTAAGGCCGTCCAGTGTGACAACGGGCGGGAGTTCGATAACTCCACCTCCCGTTCCTTCTTCCTCTCTCGGGGTGTTCAGCTGCGTATGTCTTGTCCGTATACCTCTCCGCAGAACGGCAAGACTGAGCGGATGATTCGCACGACGTCGTGCGCACCCTTCTGATCCAGGCCTCTCTGCCCCCGCGCTTCTGGGCTGAGAGCCTCCACACCGCCACCTACCTGCTCAACCGCCTTCCGTCCACTGCTTCTCCTGCTCCCACTCCACACCACGCTCTCTTCGGTACCC
This sequence comes from Panicum virgatum, assembly GCF_016808335.1. Classification (NCBI taxonomy): domain Eukaryota; kingdom Viridiplantae; phylum Streptophyta; class Magnoliopsida; order Poales; family Poaceae; genus Panicum; species Panicum virgatum. The sequence goes on along the minus strand of NC_053151.1, from coordinate 45,568,358 downwards.
CTCCTCGCTACGACCACCTTCGGGTCTTCGGGTGTGTGTTACCCTATCACCTCCGCCACCGCTTCTCACAAGCTGGCGCCCCGCTCGACTCGTTGTGTGTTCCTCGGTTACTCTCCTGACCACAAGGGGTACCGATGCTTTGACCTCACCTCTCGCCGCGTCCTGATCTCCCGACACGTCTTTGACGAGTCGGATTTCACCTACTCCTCCTCCACTCCTTCTCCTGACCCCGAGCTGGAGTCTCTGTTTCCGACTGACCCGGTGGTTCAGCCACCGTTACCTGTTTGTCCTTTCCCTGCAGGTTTTCCTAGCGCACCGGCACCGCTTCCGGTGATCCCTGCTGCGCCGAGCGCGGCCCCGGTACCCGCGGTCGCGCCACGCGCGGCCCCCGGACCTCCGGTCGTGCCGCGCGCGGACCCGGTGTCTCCCGCTACGCCACGCGCGTCCCCAGTGTCTTCCCCTGCACCTGTGCGGTACGCTCAGCCGGTGCAGGTGTACCGGCGTCGTTCGGCGCCACAGCGGCAGGTGTACGCTCTGGAGGCTCCTGCGACGTCTATACCGGAGCCGTCGCCGCCGCCGCCTCCTCCGGCTCCCTCTCGAGCCGAGCCGGAGGTGTACCACCCGCTAGTCATCTATCGGGATCCTCGGCATATTCATCCCATGGTGACTCGGCGAATGGCGTCTCGGGCCGCGACTCTCTCCCCCACCGAGGGGGAGCCGCAGGTCTCCGGTACCCTCCTCTGTCCGCGACGCCTTGGCGGATCCTCACTGGAGTCGCACGATGGAAGAGGAGTACGCGGCTCTTCTTGCCAACCAGACGTGGGACCTCGTACCGCGTCCATCTGGTTGCAATGTGGTGACTGGCAAGTGGATCTAGACGCATAAGCGTCGGGCTGACGGCACACTGGAGCGATACAAGGCTCGCTGGGTTCTCTGGGGGTTCACTCATCGACCTGGTGTGGACTATGATGAGACCTTCAGTCCAGTCGTAAAGCCCGCTCGGTGCGCACGGTCCTCTCTCTTGCGCTCTCGCGCTCTTGGGCTGTGCACCAGCTGGACGTGAAGAATGCGTTTCTTCACGGCACTCTGTCGGAGACTGTCTACTGCTCTCAGCCAGCGGGATTTGTGGACTCGAGTCGTCCGGATATGGTCTGCCGGCTCAACAAGTCTCTCTAATGATCTAAAGTAGGCTCCTCGGGCTTGGTACTCTCGGTTCGCCACGTTCTTGCTGACATTGGGGTTCACCGAGGCCAAGTCTGACACGTCTCTCTTCATCTACTGCCGTGGAGATGAGACTGCCTATCTGCTGCTCTACGTCGATGACATTGTGCTCACAGCCTCCAGTCAGCGGTTGCTTCAGAGTGTCATCTCCTCTCTGCAGCAGGAGTTTGCTATGAAGGATCTTGGTCAGCTCCACCACTTCTTGGGCGTCACTGTTGAGCCTCGCCCGTCTGGTCTTCTCCTTCACCAGCGGCAGTACGCACTCGATATTCTGGAGCGGGCTGGGATGACTGATTGCAAGCCCTGCTCAACTCCTGTCGACACTCAGGCGAAGCTGTCTGCTGATCTGGGTGATCCGGTGGCTGTACCGGAGTCTGGCCGGCGCTTTGCAGTACCTCACCTTCACCAGGCCAGAGCTCACCTACGCTGTCCAGCAGGTCTGTCTCCATATGCATGATCCCCGGGAGTCACACCTTGCTGCGCTGAAGCGTCTCCTCCGCTACGTCCGTGGCACAGTGGATCTCGGCCTGGTGCTTCACCGCTCGTCCTCTGCTGAGCTGGTGGTCTACACCGACGCTGACTGGACTGGCTGCCCGGACACTCGTCGCTCCACTTTCGGCTACGCCGTCTTCCTGAGCGACAACCTGGTCTCCTGGTCGTCTAAGCGGCAGCCGGTTGTCTCCCGCTCCAGTGCTGAGGCGGAATACCGGGCTGTCGCTAACGGCGTGGCTGAGGCGTCTTGGCTACGACAGCTCTTGGCGGAGCTCCACAGCCCGCTCGCAAAGAGCACACTCGTCTACTACGACAACGTCAGCGCCGTGTATCTCTCCACCATCCCCGTCCAGCATCAGCGGACGAAGCATGTGGAGATTGACCTACACTTCGTGCGCGACAGAGTCTCCATCGGCGATGTTCGGGTACTCCATGTCCCGACTACCTCCCAGTTTGCTGACATCTTCACCAAGGGACTGCCCTCCTCGACCTTCTCGGAGTTTCGGTCCAGCCTCAACGTAGCGGGTGGCTAGTTGTGGCTGCGGGGGGTATTAGCCCTTTGTACTCTCTTCTTGTCCAGTCTTGAACACCACTGCGCCGGTTGTTCAGACTGTGGGGAGGTGTTGGCTTTCTTGTTGTCCAGTCTTGAACACCGCTGTGCCGGTAGTTCAGACTACCGGGGGGGTATATTGAGCTCATGTGTATAGAGGCCCATCTAGAGGTCTATGTATATTCTAGGGTTGGAGGAATACATCTATTATTCCCTCCTACATAAATAAGCAAAGACTAACAAAGCTAGTACTCTTTAATAAACTGTTTTAGCCCAACAATGTCCCAACTTAAAATGGTGGGAGTAAATATACAACATACATTTTACCAAATTACAAACAAATTTCTCCTCCATCACAGTCTATTGTTCCATAATAAGTCCAAAAGTTAATTATGATTCTCCAAGCTCATGAATCAATTTCAATTTGGTATCTGCCAAGCCTACTTGTACAATACCACAATACTAAGAAAGCAAAAAAAATGTTTTTTTCTCATTGTCAGACAAATGGACCATGATTTTACCAGTTTCGATTCGAATGCTTTCTAGATACAGGTTATGATCAAACTGAATCTTCAAAAGATGAATCTGGCAAGAAAAAAAAGGTCTCCTCACCAAATGGTTGTCTTCTTGTTCTTTTTTCATGTTATGTGTATCCTTATTTTTTTCAATTCTTATCTCAAAATGGCAGGAGTGGGAAACTTTTGAATAGGAAAAACATTCTTCTCTTTTTTTCAGTGTGCAGACTTTGTCCACCGCTTCATCATCATGGTTTGTCATATGAAACAGTTTTTATTTTTATTTTTGAAAAAATTAGGCACTGGATTAACAAGAACAGGGGCAAACCAGAAAGGACGCTGAGCTACGGGAAAAGAAGACTACATGCTAAACAAGCAAGCAAAAAGCAAAAGGGAAAAGCAGTAGGTTACTCGCTAATCAAAGGGAAACTAAAGCTACAAGATGTGAGTATCACTAGTCACAAAAGGCATAAAGTAGTATTGTCGAGACCTCTTCGAGCAAAAACATAAACGAGTCATATGGAAACAGGCAGTAACAGCATAAAGCTGACCACTATATATAAGTATATAACCCTAATGCATCAAAACCGGTGAACAGATATCATCATGCAGAGAGATCCTCCACATTTGAATCTAAAACTCGATTCACAAACCTGGAGCACTCAACTCATGTACAACACTAAACCTCGATTAAGAAACAGGAAACCATGGTTTGTACTCTAATCTAGATCGTGAGGACGAACCAGCAGGCAGACGGCGAATACTGCAATTGCGAGACCGAACTCCACATGATAACGGTGCCTACTCTACCATCGACCGCCGTGGAGAAAATGCGCATATATGGCATAGAAAGAAAACAGAGTATCCTAGTCAACCATCACGAAACCATAATTTTCAGAACAGTAGAACAAAGCACTGTCTCGTAACAAGCAGAACGGTTCGCGCGAGTAAATCCGGAGAGGCACTTACCAACGGATCCCGACGAACTCGGCGCCTCATTGTCCTTGGGCGCGATGCCCCTCACGGCAGGCGCCTGCGCAGGTGCCCAGGCGACGGGGACGTACCCCGCGCCGCCGCCTCCACGGCCTCTCCCCGAACCCGGCGCCGGCGCCGGCGCCCACGCGCTCCCTCCGCCGGGCCCGTACGCCTGCCCGGCGCCACCGGCGGGGCCGCGCCCTCCGCGGCCACCCGCGCCAGCGCCATATCCGCCCCCACCGCCTCCGCGAGGGCCGTGGTAGCCGCCGCCTCCGCGGCCCCCACCGTAGCCTCCTCCTTCGTCATGCCCGTATCCCCCTCCTCCACCGCTGCCGCCGCCGCCGTACCCGCCTCCGCCGCCGCCGTACCCGTGCCGCCCGTATCCACCACCGCCGCGGCCTGCGCCTCCACCTCCTCCACCGCCGCCACGACCCCTCCCGCGCCCGCGCCCGCCGCCGCCGCCACCACCTCCGCGCTCGTAATCCATCGCGGCTGCCGGTCGATCGATCGAACGCGCGAGGGTTTCAGATTTTGTTTCCGGAGCAAACCCCGCTTTCAGGTGCTTTGCTAATCGCAGGAGGCCGAGAGGTTTGCGGGGGTAGTTATACTGTGCACGCGTCGGGGACGGGGAGATCAGGGGGGCGTGGCGGTTTTGCCCCCCTCGGGGCTCGGGAACTAGTAGTACAGTACGAGGATGGTTTCCTACAAGCTCGAGGGGCAGAACTGGAATTTGGACACCGCGAGTCAATCCAAGTCAAGCCCCGTGTGGATATGGGTAAAGGAATTTTTTTTAGATGGAATGTGCATGGAAACTGCCGCGCGGGTGCGGCGGGGCTCGTGGGAACGCGAGTCGTGGCTTGCATCGTGTCTCGCTCAGAGGTCAGTAGTTACATTTTTGCAGTTATTGTTTTGGCGAGAGGGAAGATATCCTCCTTTCGTTCTAAAATAAATATAATTTTAAAAAAAATTATACACATCAAAAGAAATAATTGTGTTACTCCTAATTATTTATAGCAATCGTGATTGAAATTCGTGCTGATTTTTGAATCATCAATATGCAGAAACTAGAAAAATAATATCTACTAAATATTAGATTGACTCTCTATGCTTTTTCATATAGAATGCTTTCTTAATACTTGGTATTCCTTAAATTAGATGGATTTCATTATTAACCAAAACTATATTCTTTATGAAACAAATTTGAATGGTAAAATTACACTTATTTTAGGATGAATGGAGTATATTAAACAATAATGCAGTACATCTCCCACTACAAACACAACCCTAGAAAAAAAATTACAAACGAGTCCCAATAACTACTGTTCATCCTCCCCATCTCAGAACCATGTCCGTCTTCTCCACCACCTCCTTCTAAATCCACCTTACTTCACGCCAAGAGGTACCAAACATTGGAAAACCGCAAGATCCAATATTTTTTGCAGTTAGGGTACCTGAAACAAGCTTTTGGTAAAGCACGTCCGGATATGGGTAAAGGAATTCTTTTTTACATGGAATGTGCGTCGAAATTGCTGTGCGGGTGCGGCGGGCTCGTGGAAACGTGAGTCGTGGTATGTCGTGGCTGTCAAGCTCAGCTCAGTGGAAACGGCCTGTTTTGTTGGTGAAAATTTTTGGGTTTTGGTATTATAGCACATTTTATTATTACTTGATAAATAATGGTCAATTATATATTAATTAGGCTTAAAAGATTCATCTCATGCTACTCAATTAGACCGTACAATTAGTTATTTTTTCAACTACATTTAATGTTCCATGCGTGTTTCCGAAAATTCGATGTGACGGGTACTGTACAAATTTTTTTTAGAAGGGCGTTAGGTACCTGAAATTTTCAGTTCAGAGATCATGATGAAATGAAACAAATTGCGTACCATTTCCACGAAAAAAAAGTGATGTACCAGTTCCATGTATTGTTTCTAGATTACGAAATAGTATACCAAGTATCATAGCCCCAATACAGTATACGTAGAGAGTTAAAGTTGCCCGATCGATTCGTCCTATCAGAATGATCAGTTGAGCCAGTCAACAAAAGCTAGAGTAGCAAGCTTGCAACCGAGCTTGAGCAGGGCCCTGTTTAGTTCCCTTCAAAATTCCAAAACTTTACAAGATTCCCCATCACATCGAATGTTTCAATGCATGCATGAAGTATTAAATGTAGCTAAATAAAATAACTAAGTATACAGTTAAATTGTAATTTGCGAGACGAATCTTTTGAGCCTAGTTAACCCATGACGGGACAATAATTATCAAATACAAACGAAAGTGCTACAGTGTTTTACACCCAAATCTTTACGCAACTAAACAAGGCCCAGGATGTGAAAAGAGCATGGGGACACCTACGGAGACGATATGTGAACAAAAATACGCTCGCTACAGCCGCGCTGCTGAGCTGCACCCCTGCAACCGTCACAACCAATTAGGCTCTACTATATAATTAGTGTGACGATTAGTTTGCAAATGAGCACTTATATATTTAGAGTAATTAATGGTCTATTTGGATTTTGCAAGATTTTTGCGGCTAGGTCGTACATTGTGAATTGTTAAAAGCTAGGGTCCTGTTTGGATTATATAACCCAAGTAATAAGAGGCCAGATGGAAAAGTTGGATAGTGGAAACTACACCTGCACTGCACAGAGGCACAGCCTCACAGATTGAGAGAAAGCTCAAGCCTCCTCTACCGGGCGGCAGCATGTCTGGTAGCTCGGCACGTGGACACGTGGGTGCTACTGGCAAGTCTGCGACGATGTATTCAAAATCCCAAAATTGAATTTTTTTTATAAATCATCTGCATGTCTGCATGATGTATTAAATATAGTTAAAAAATAAATCACATTATACAAATGGATTGTAAATTACGAGACGAATCTAATGAACCTAATTAGAGTGTGATTAGATATTAAATTGCTACAATAAATCTATGGTAAACATGTTCTAATGATGAATTAATTAGACTCATTAGATTCGTCTCGTAGTTTACAGACGAGATCTATAATTAGTTTTGTGATTAGTCTACATTTAATATTTTAAATGTGAAAAATTCTCTTCCAAAAATCCCAAAATCCAAAATGAACTAGCAAATGATGAGAAGAAAGGCGGATCGCGATCGCGTGCAGAGGCCGGCGAAGCAACGAATCTGGGCCGGCTGCCATGCCCGGGTCTGCCCCTGGTCCTTCAGCGCGAAGGCAAGGGCGGCCCCGCCCTATCCCCTCGGAACGGAGGCAGGGGCAGAGCCGGGAGACGGGATGGGGGGACTGTGGTGGGGCCGCGCGACTTTTGTGCTGTCTCTTTCGCCTCTTTCTCTTTGATCGGAACCGCCGTGTTCCAGAAAGTTCCTGCTTCCACGGCAAGCTGCCTCATCTTTTCCAAAAAAAAAACAATTAGGCTCTAAGTATATAATTAGTGTGACGATTAGTTTGCAAATGAGCACTCATGTAAATAGAGTAATGGTCTATATTTCAATATTTGGATTTTGGAAGGTTTTTGTGGCTAGGGCGTACATTGTGAATTGTTAAAAGCTAGGGTCCTGTTTGGATTATAGAAGCCAAGTAATAAGGTTAGTCTTTATGGAAAGTTTTATGGTGTTTCATGCACAATAAATTAGTTGTCACATAAGCAATTTGGATGACATGGCAATGATTTAAAGAAGAGAGATGGAAAGGGTTTCATCTAAATGAAACCCCACATACACTGTTTCCAAGTCATTATGTGTCTTACAATTAAATGTAATAAGCACATAGAAAACACCAAAATTGAAATCTTGCATTGTAGGGGTTGTTTCATCTATGGTTTCATGATATTTTAGATGATGTGCCAGTATTGAAAATAGTGAGATGAAACCACCCACTGGAAAAGCTAAGAGGCTAGATGGAAACGTTGGATCGTGGAAACTACACCTGCACAGAGGCACAGCCGCACACATTATTGAGGTTGTCCACACCGGTGTCGGTAAAACACCCGCTAAAAGCTATAGCATATGAATGTACCGTTTTTTTTTGCTGCAGCGGCGCCCGCTATGCCAAACGCTACGGTTGCGGACGAAGCTCAGCACGCCAAATCTAGGGGAGATAGCGGCCGTCCACTACGCCGCGACGTGGCGTGGGGCCCGGCTCCGGCCGTTGCTCCCCGCCTCCTGCGCTGCTAGAGGCCGGGCCGCCGCCGCCACAGCACGCCGCGTCGGGCCGCGCTCCGCCATGGCCGCCGCCACGAGCTCTGCCATGGTGCCGCGCGCGGATCCGGCCGGCGGAGCTTGACACGGGCCTCCATGGCACGCTGCAGAGGTCGACGCGGCCCATCGCCGCTGGGATCTGGAAGAGAGCGTGCGTCGGGATCTGGAGGAGAAGGAGGGACGAGCAGACGAGGGGGTGTGCAGGGGAGGTGGCCGGCCACTGCAAGCCAGGGAGGGCGCCATCGTCGTGCCTTCTGCCGGCCACCGCCATGGACGCCGCGCGCAGCCCCTCCACCTCGCCATGGACGCCGCCTTTGGGGGCACGACGCCGCCACGCCTCCACGGCCCGCTCGCGCCGGATCGAATCGACGCCGGCGGAGCAGGGGAGGGCCGTGCCTGCCTTGCCGCCGCCCCGCCACGCCGCCGCGAGCGCGCGCTGCTCTGCGGCCTGAGCGCGCGCGTCGCTTCGCCGCTGCCCGCCGGCCGTTCCGCGCGCCTTGGCCGCGCGCCTGCCCCGCCGCCGCGCTGGCCGGCCGCGCTGGCCGGCCACGCAGGCCGCCGCGCGCGCTGCCCGGCCACGCAGGCCGCCGCGCGCGCTGCCCTGGTCGGCCGCGCAGGCCGCCTCACCGCCTGGAGAGCAGGGGAGGGGCGGCGCCCAGAGAGCAGGGAAGGAGGAGAAGTCGGCGTGGGGAGAGGAAGGGGGAGAGAGCAGCCGAGGAGCCCCGCCGCTCCGGTCGCGTGCGATGGAGCCGAGGAGCCCCGCGGCCACAGCTCCACCAGCTCTTGGCCATGGCCGCCGGCCAGGGACGGGGAGGGAGAAGGGGGCCAGATCCGGCCGCGCGGCACTGCAAACTGTGCCCCGCGCGCGCCGTGGAGGAGGGCCGGCGGCCGAAGCAGCCGCCGGGGCGGAGCAGGAAGGGGATGGCGGCGGGCAGAGCAGCCGGCGGAGACAGGGGAGGAGCGGGGAGGAGAGAGAGCGACCGGGGTGGGATGGTTGAGAAAAAAACTATGACAAGTGGGACCCATAGTTGGGTAGTTGATATACATGATGAGTATAGAGTATGAACGAGTGCAGAAAAATTAGATGTAAAGGAGAGAATATTTATGACTAGGACATAATATTTTTTTAGAAGATGAATTTAGAGTATGACGAGTGCAGATAGTCTGAGAAAAAACGCAAGCCTCTACCGGGCGGCACCATGTCTGATAGCTCGACACATCGACACGTGGGTGCTACTGGCGAGTCTGCGACGACAGCTAACGACCATGGCGACGGCTGCTAACGACACTACTAGGAGTACGATGATGAGAAGAAAGGCGGATCGCGATCGCGTGCAGAGGCCGGCGAAGCAACGAATCTGTGCCGGCTGCCATGCCCGGTTCTGCCCCTGGTCCTTCAGCGCGGAGGCAAGGGCGGCCCCGTCCTATCCCCTCGCAACGGAGGCAGGGCAGAGCCGGGAAACGGGATGGGGGGACCGTGGTGGGGCCGCTGTCTCTTTCGCCTCTTTGATCGGAACCGCCGTGTTCCAGAAAGTTCCTGCTTCCACGGCAAGCTGCCTCGTCTTTTCCAAAAAAAAAAACGGCAAGCTGCCTGTGCTGGGCCCGTTCGGATTTGGGTCCGTGGCGGCTGTGCGCAGCCCGAGATGGGATGTAGCAGGCCCCGCCAAATTTGGGCCCTCTTCCTGATATCAGCCTGTTGGGCTACGTGGGCTCGCGTAAGCAAAAGACGACCCGGACTCCAAAATCGCCGGATTGCGTGGGCGGCGCACACACTTGTCGGTCGAGTTGTTGTAGGTTAAGCTCTTGCAAATAAAAAAAAATGACCTGCGGGGACGCGGGGTAAGACCGTCCCCACAACATTGTTTTGAGAGGTAGAATGATCTTCTCACATCAGGTTAAGAAAACCCCCGAACTACTGCCCCACCCGTATACGGGGACCCGTCGCCTTGTGAGTTAGGCCGGGCTCCACGGTGCTTTGGACATGAGACAGGCGGGGGGGTAACCGGAGGCGGAAATTCGCCCCTTCCAGGAGGTAAGCACTCTCTTGTAAATAATAAAGAGTCAGCCGAATTTTTGCGAGGAAATGAGCAACGTCTAAACTGCAATGAGAGAGATTGGCCGCAAGCTAAATGCTAGCTGAATTTGAACGACGGCACCAAAATCTGGTGAGGTAAGCACTCTCAAAGTTTCGTTGCGAACCGGATACGCTGTACTACACTGCTACTGTGTCACCAACCAGCACCAAGCCACCAACTGACCGTGGGTCGCCTTGACATCATCGTTAATTAATTGTTTGTGTCATTTTCAACTCCATTGCAAGAGTGCCTACAGCACTTTTTGATGAAGCGGTGGATATTGTAGCCTCTAAAGTTAGAAAGTACCTTTTTTTGCGAGAGGTTATTAGTTTGTTACAAATTAAAATACATGACGCCATCAAAGTCACCAGATGATTGTTTTAAACTAGCAAAGTTATCAAATAATGTCAACCAATATTTTGTTCTTTTAATATTAATAATGTAGTATCTTGGAACTGGAACCTGGTATTGTAGAAACTACTCTTATATATGTCGGAACCTTGGTTACCAGTAGTAAACTCTCTCCGTCCTAAAATGTAGCGCATTCTAGAGTTCAAATTTTATACTCAAATGTAAGGCATTCTGGGTTGAGAATGAATCAAACCATCTTAATTGTACATCATTTTCGGGTCTTTCCCAATAAAAAGACGTGCATGCAGTTATGTAGTGGGAAGTGCATGTGGAGAAGGTGCATGGGAAAAAGCATGGTACTTTAATTAGCATATATTTAATTACTCAAATAAAGTCTCAATGCTTAATAATAGGATTAGGAGAGTCTTTTCTCCATCTCCATAATCTATTATAAAAATCATAGAATTACCTACATTTCAGAACGGAGGGAGTATATCTTTATGATATTTATATATTATAATTGTGAACATATAAAAGAACAATTTATAAACTCATGTGGAAAAGTACTACTATTTCTGTATTTCGTACTTCCTACGTTCCAAATTATAAATCCTTCCAAGAATTTTAGAGAGTCAAAATTTTCTAAGTTTGACCAAATTTATACAACAACATAATAATATTTACAATACTAATTAAGTGTCATTAGATTCTTTGTTGGTTATATTTTCATGGTATATTTATTTGATGTCATGAATTTTTGTGTTTCTCTCTATAATTTTGGTCAAACTTTAAAATGATTTGACTCTCTAAAACTTTTGGAATACCTTATAATTTAAAACGGAGGGAGTATCTCATAAGATCTTACGTACTAGTAACCCAATAATAAACAATGTAGAAGCTACTTTGGAGATCATGTCGGTAACCAAATTACTCCCCTCTCTCTAATCACTCGATGCCTTTGCGGTAATGTACTAAGGGCAGATACATTGCTACACGTCATCCGTCTCCTAGGTCATCTCATGCAATGCTACATAAGATTTTTGGTGATGTGGAGGAGAGAGAGCAAGGTGTGAGAAAGAGGTGGTTGCCTCGCGAAACAACTGCCTCATAGGCTAAAATTTAGGAGTATGAGACTACTTCTCACCATTGTATGAGTTGTTGTCATGCAACTCAAAATATTTCTTTATTTCATCCACAAATCAAGATATGTAGTATAAATACGAGACAACTAAAAAGACAAGTCATTGTAGAAGTTGGTCGTCTCAAACTTACGTGTCACTGCATGAGACTGTCTTCAGACGACACTAATATACTTGCCCAAATCACGCTTACGCGTGAAACGTAAGGTGCGGTCCAGTTCGATCAGCCTCTCTCCATCGCCTTTAATTATTCCCTCAGCTTGTTGAACGAACAAACCCAGTTCAAGACCAAAGCAAAAGCACCCCCGCCGGGATTACGTTCCCGAGCCTCCAACGCCACACTCCCCTCTCTCAATCTCGATCAGCCATGGAATCGGCGACGGCGACCAGCGAGCAGGGCGGGCCACGGAGCTCAGCAAAGCCACCTACCTACCTACCTACCCCCACCGCCGGCCCGCGAGCGGCCGTTTCCACCCGACGCCGAATCATCGATAAAGCCTCGCCTGGGCCGCGCGATCCTAAATTCCTCGGCTTTAATTAGTTTCCGTTGCTTTCTTCTTCTTCTTCCCCCCTACCCGGCCACTCCACCCGTGCTGGTGGTGTGTCCTTGGCGTACCCACGGGGCGGCGATGGGACGCCGCGAAACAGTGCCGGAATCGCGCAACAGGTCCCGCCCGACAGCGACGCGACGGCATTCTTCTTCTCCGATTGGTATATCATGTTCAGAGAATGGAGAAACCAAAAGAATTCGTTTGATTCTTGGGTCGGTTACAGTTGTTACACTGCGCACGCGCGGCAGACGCATCGCCATCGATGCGATCTGCTCGGGGGGAAAAACGACACGGTAAGGAATGAAGCAGGCTACGGCGGTCGGGAGCGGCGCTGAGGGTGACGACGTCCATGGCTGGCCGGGTAGACCGGCCGGCCATGTTGATTGCTTCACATCACGCGGCAGCCGACCGTGTTGTCGTCGTTGAAGAAGTCCTCGTCGAAGCGGGAGGGCTGCGGCCGGAGCTGCCGTGGAACACCCATCGGCACCTGCATGACCATGGGCGGCGGCGGCATCGCGTAGTAGCCGCCGTAGTACGGCGCGGGGGCCGGCGGGTAGTACGCCGGCACGTGCACCGGCACCACCATCGCCGGCTCCGCGCGGTGGTAGTGCTGCTGCACCTGCACCTGCGGCGCCGGCGCCGGCGCTTTGCCGCCGAAGCCGTCGGCGTCGCCGCCCTTGGCGTTCGCGTCGGCGTCTTTTGACGCCGCCCCCGCCTTCCCGCTGACCGCGTGGTCGCCGCTGCCGCCATCGGCGTCGCAGGCGCGCGCGGCTTTCTTCGTGCACTTCTTGCATTCCTCCTCCTTGCACGCCGACGCCGCGGCCTTGTCGCCCCCCGTGCCCTTGCCGTCATCCTTGATCTTGCTGCTCTTCTCCTCCTCCGCCGGCGCCGGCCTGTCGCTGACGTCCTTGGCGCCGCCCTCCTCGCGCCTCTTGCCGTTCTCGGAGGGCGTAGGCAGCACCTCGGCGATCTTGCCGACCTTGGACAGCTTCTTGACGAGGACCCTGGCGTCCACGTCGCCGACGATCGTCACCCTGTCGTGCGACGGCTGGATCTCCGTCCTCAGCACGCCTGCACGCGTGGAGACACACGTCAGCACCATGTCTCTTGGAAACAGAGCAGAGCCCAAATGCAGCAGAGGCATGAATACAGAGCTACGATCTCGACCTTTCAAGCTCATAGCCTTCATCACCTTCCTCCTGCACCCGTCGCAGCAGCTCACGTTCACCTTCAGATCAATCCTCTGCGCGACGATTCCACCGATCGAGCCATGTCAGCCAATGCAACACAACACAACTACACAAGCAGTGGATCACTGAGCAAGCTCCGGTACCTTGAGCTCTTCTTCCCTAGCCATGGCGATGATGACTACGGCGCAGGAGCTCGCCGGAGAGGCTAGAGGCTCTGATTGGGAGCCGATCAGCGCTGACAGCTGCCGAGTGCTGATGCCTAGCACTGCCGTTGCTGCCGCGTATTTATACACGGCCACATCGGCAGCTTTCGCAACTGGACCATTGGATTCCCAAACGCCCACGCTCCGTTGCTTGATCCCGAGCTGTATTTTCTTGCGCTATTTTAATCGCCCCAGCCCCTAGGACGAGCTATATACCGGGACAACTCAAACTCGTGTACTTGCAATGCAGCGGCCCACTCCTTTTTTTCTGTCATTTTTTTCCTGCTTGCACCAGCATCATAGTTCATAGATTCATTGGCTGTTATGTGACGACAGATTCTTTGGCCAGCAAAATAATAATGATACAAGCTCTAATGATGATGTGCCGCGAATGTTCTTCTCTGAATCCCTATATGCTCTTCTAAACTGATGTAAGATACACATATTTCTGAAAGCAGTCAAGCTTCAGTCCTAGTCCTAGCTGGCATATTTGTTTACACTTTACAGCAGTCGTAATTGAAAATGGTCTAGGATATCTGCAGTTCATCATAGAATGTTACTCAGTATAGTGCTTTACCTCTCAACATACAATTGGACTACATGGCTCTATTTCTCACCATCCAAATCATATACAACACAAAAGCTACCATCCATTTTATACAATTTCAACCATATATTAATAATGAAGTTTCTTTTTCTGAAATCCTGTATTGTTATTCACTTATTCTAGAATGAAAATTGCACAAAACTTGAAAGATCAGTTCAAGGCTAGCTGACAAGCTTGTTCACATAAGTTGCACTGCAAGTGCTCTAGGATCTTTGCTGGCACACAGGGATGCATCTTTTCTCCATGGCTCATTTCTCACCATCCATTTGATAAACAGCTCAAAACATTTCGTAAGCATAGTTAGTGAACAGCTATCTGCATAAGTAGCCTCTACATGCATGTTACAAAGTAGTAGTACACAGCAAAAAGGAGAACATAATATGCCTACGATCTGGTAGAACTATACATGTCGCCATACGCCCAAAGTGTCGATCTGGGGACGGGCAGAAGCGCACAGCCTTTTAGCCCATGATTAATTACAACCAGGCGCACAAATACCCGAACAAACCGCCGGCGATTAGTTTAATCCAAAGCACTTCCTCACAATTAAGCATGGTACCCTGTTACCGGCAGAGAAACGGGAGGCCATCTGTATGATAACGCCTGAGGCATTCTAAGTGCCTCACAGTCTAGCATAGACAGGAATAAAGCTAGCTGTGGCCATTAAACAAGGTGGTATGGACATCATACATGTTGCAGAGGCCATCCTTTTTCACTTTCAGGCAATCAGAGTTGTTCCCGTGCGTCCTCGGTTCATGCGCTAAACCTACAAAAGTAGCAGTCCAATTAGAGAAATGAATCGAATAGAATTGCTGAAAAGGCGATGGTAAGGGATACAGGATATTCGGGGATCACCTTTCAACGAATACTTAAACCAGGTCCTTGGATCAATTTAAAATTCTGATCGATCATGATTTAGCTATGATACTCGCCTACTTATGTTATACAGACTGATTTCTGCTCCCTGAACTTTACGGTTACAGGACCAACAGCCCCAACTACCAGAACATGCCTGGAAAAAGGCATCTTTGGTTCAAGTCTACTCTGGTGCAGGTAGAAGTAGAATGTTCTTCTCATGCAGCCCACCGAGCTTCGTCAGAGTCTGGAATGACAATATCAGTCCTCATCATCGGCCTATACTCATCTGGTATTGTAGCTCCAGCCTGCACACACAGCTCTACAACAGCCGGAGCTTTGCCATAGAAACTCCTGAGAGAGGATCTGAGAGGAGGGCCACTGGGGTCAGGGACATGCCACACGTAGTTAGGCGGGATGACCTCGTCGATCACTGCGTCCTGCCACCCGTGCTTGCCATCCCGCCACTGGTGCTTGAAAGCTCCGCAGAGCTTGACATTGTGGCCCCATGGACCAACATGGACCTCAGAGCAGTAACCGCATGCTTTCACAGTGTACTTGCTCATCAGCTGTTCGACGCCTCGCCTGACATTGAGGTATGCTTGCAGTGTCCTCTCTGCAAGATCTTTCACATTGGATGGTGAAGGTGACTGGCCCTGTTGGTTGCTGAATGTGTCAAGCTCAGCAAGCAGAGATACACAGTCTTCTGACCGGTGTGGCTTGGGCTCATCAACAAACTCACCACGGCTAATCACCTTCTTGCCTATCATTCTGACAGGAGAAGTCCGTCGCCTTGAGGGATATTGCGGTAAGTCAACGCCAGCCTGAATGCATAGTTCAACGATTGCCGGAATCCTGTCATAATCAAACCTGGTCTCATGCTTGACTCTCCGTCCAAATGGATCAAAAAGATGGTAAGACTCGATCGGGATGAGAACATCATTGATGGAACCTCTAGCCCAAGAGTGATGACTGTTCCGATGCTGGCTTCCTGAGCCATAGCAGTCTTGGATCTGGTGGCCAACCGGACCAACATGGACTTGAGGACACTTTCTGCAAAATCACCAACCAACAAAAAAAGTTCAGGATTCTTGACAAATCATTTCAGATAATGCCGATTTCATGTATGCCTACATAAGAGCGTCTACAGATAAACCTGCTCACACACATAAGCATTTGTTTTGGTTACCTGCAACCATAAACTGTAACAACATTCAGAAGTTGAGAGAGTCCTCTGATGAGCACTTTCCAGTTATCAAGGACGTCATAAGCAACAGGAACAAGCTCTGGCACAAGCAAACCATTCTTTGGGGCTTCAAGAGGCTTCTCCATCCGCATTTGTGCAAGCCTCTTATCTCGCCGAGAATCTTGCAACATCTTTTTAATCGGAACAGGAAAGGGTTTCTTTTTGTTTTTTGGTTGTAATTCTGGAAGATCAACATTCTGCGGTTGTTGCTCATGCTTCGCTTGCCTCTTATAAGTATCGGGAGAGTACTCACAGCATGTCCTTGTCAGCTTCCAGACAACTCGTTGTGGTTGAGATCCTACCTGAACTTGTAAACAAAACAGACAAGTGTAAATTGGCCTTCTTTTTGCATACTACAGTACTTGTCCACAAACCGGTTTCGGAGCGAAAATGAACAGAAGCTAAGAATTTTATGATCATATAGCATTCAGTACCAACCATCTCCATGGGTCATAGTAATGTGTTCGAGCTGTTAGTCTGAAATAGTATTGGGGTTTTCCCAACTGGTCAGTTATACTGAAGGTATTTTCTCTATATGTTGAGACAGTTCGAAACCCCAAAGACTGCAAATGAACAATAAACTGTTTGTGCATACTATCTGCTATGTGTAGTATAGTGCAATCTGAATAGGTGACTTGTAAAGCAAAATCACTAGTGTTGTCAAAATGACACTACAACAAGTGCGAACATGTAAGACGACAACAACAATGGAAAATGTTCCTACCCAGTTGGATAGAGCATTCAAGAAGAAAACAACCGATCCTTCAGCAGACTCCATAATTAACAGTAACGAAGATCAAGGGCATACAACTGATGCCAAACTGTATATGGCAGGTACTGACGAAGTATTTCTCTGCAATGGACTCTAAAAACAAATAAACCAACCTCCCTTTTGATCACCTAGAAAGACTGGATGGAAACTTTGTGCTGAATGGCCTAACCTATATATACAGTTTCAGTTTTGTTTTCTTCAATCACCATAATTATATGAAAGTAAATTAACTTTCCTTTTTCTATCACCTAGGAAGACTAGATGGCACACTTTGTGCTGAATGGCCTAAACTATATATGTAATTTCAATTTTATTTTCTTCAGGCAACATAATCACAGCTGAAGTACTGATTTTTTTTTTTGAACGAAAAAAAAATCAGTACTTGAAGACAGTACCTTCACTGCTTTGTTTATTCTGGTTCTGCCGACGCCAATCGAGCTAAAGGAAACACCTGAACAAAAGGTAAACGTAAGAAGCTGGCAATACAGGATTTAAAATGCCATAACAAAACGCTCAGAAGGTAATGGGACTTACTGTTAAGTATCTCCATGGCAATAGCTGAAGCCCGCATCCAAAATTCTTCGTTGAAGAACGTATCCCCCTTGCGGTCAATGCATCGGCGCAGGTTTAGCTACTTGTTAAGAGAAATAGAATGGTTAACCAAACGGTGCAGGGGCCGAATTATCGTTTGTAGCATGGCATGGCGTGGGGGGATTCAGGCATTCAATCGATAGGGATAGGCTTCGGACTCCATTGCTCGAGGACGAAGCAAAGGAAATGGGCGGACGGAACCAAGCTAACTCTCGGCACAGTCCACGCAAGCAAGCTACGAATCCCTTACCAGCAAGCAACCGAAGAAATCAAATCCTAGTCTGGACGGGTCTGCGCTCCCAGCTGAGCCTGTAGAGGGTTGGATTTGGGGAGGAGGCTTGGGGACGGTCAGCGCGGCTGCGCCGAGAGGGCTTTCGCGATGGCGAGGGAACGGCGAGGAGGGCACGACGCACGACGAGGACCAGACTGCCCGGCGCCCGGCCCGGCGAGGTGATTGGTGAACTCGGGATGAGGTGAACTGCTCCAGCTCTCGTGCCGCAAGAGGAAGAAGCGGCGCCTCACCCGGATGGAGGAAAATATCGTCCGGACGTGGGCCTTCATGGGCCCTTTTGCTTCTGAAAGGCCGAAGGTTTAGTAGCTATAAGACGCGTTCTTTTCTTTTTTATATTTAAAAAAAATAAAATTTCTAAAATATAGGTCCGTTTTGAAAAATTTCAAAACTACCCCCGATCGCCCTATGGGGGGCGACAGGCCCTAGATGTAATTTTTTCTTCAAATTTGCAACAAGGACCATGACCGAAAAAAATGAAAGGGGCCTGTCGCCCCCCCGGGCAACCGGGGCCCCCGCCCACAGGCGCGACAGGGGGGCCTGTCGCCCCCCCCCCCCGCGGGCGACAGGGGGGCCTGTCGCCCCCCTCCTCGGGCGACCGGGCCATACCCCCTATATAAGCATCCGACCCTCATTCACTCCTCATTTGAGCCCGAAAATTCCACCAAAAATCTAGAAAAAAAGAGAGGAGTGAGGAGAAGGAAAGCGGCGAAGTCCTGCCGGATTCCGCACTT
Organism: Panicum virgatum; assembly: GCF_016808335.1. Classification (NCBI taxonomy): domain Eukaryota; kingdom Viridiplantae; phylum Streptophyta; class Magnoliopsida; order Poales; family Poaceae; genus Panicum; species Panicum virgatum. The sequence continues at coordinate 45,549,822 of NC_053151.1, read as the reverse complement.
GTGATCTGCAGGTTAGTACATTTAGTTTATGTATTTTTCCATTGGTATTGTAGAGTAATTTAATTTAATTAGGGCTATAGTAGAACCATTTAAGTAGGAGTTTAATGATACTTTAGTTACGTAGTAGTAAATTAGTTTAGAAAATTAGTACTACGCATTTATTATTACAATTGCAGTATTATTAGAGACGTGTTTATAAATTAATTACGATTTAGAATAGAATTTTGCATATGCAGTATAGAATTTGAGTGTCATCATGTAGTTATGAATACTTATACGTTGTAGTTGAATTTCATACTTAGTTTTTACGGATTATTTAATAAGGTAGTGAAGTAAAGAGTATAACTCAATAAGTATTCTGTGATATACAAATATGTCGAGCAAGATGCAGTTTCAAGTATTTTATGGTGACTACAATGTTTTGTATGGGCCAAATGGAGTAGACATTTCTGTCTTTAAGTGCACATCTAGCGCCATAGATAAACCTCTGGAAAGGAGTTTTGGTTCCATATGCCATAGATAACCGTAGAGAACCGTGGCCAAAATGCAGACATGGTGAGGACTGCTTGGTGCAGATGTGCACCGACGAGATGGATGGCGGTCGGCGTTTCTTTAAATGTCCACACGCATAGGTAATACTCGTTTGTTTTATTTCTTTATCTTCAATGAGACACCTTACATGAAATTTGTTTTGCAGTCTTCCGATGCTCCAAAAAACTGTGGTTTTACTAGGTGGGTCGATCCTGCACCAATTGATTCTGTTCAGGAGTTCATCGAGTACCTCCAGATAAAGATCTTTGATCTGGAATGCAAGGTGAACCATTATGAGGAAGTGAGCGAGGGTAACAAAGACGACGAAGATGATGATACCAACAATGCTGCCGGTTCACAGGATGAACCATGCACTATTCCTTACGGCAACTGCCTTTGTCACAAGAAGAAGGGCCCTGCGCCTCCGGCACCACCGCCTGCACCACCTACAATGGGTGGATACTACAAAGAAGGCTCAACACAGTTTGCTATGTGGGGTACGGCTACTAGGACTACCCTAGTGGTAGTCCTAGTGCTAGTGACATGTTGCATCGTTGTGTTTATTGTGTTTTTTTTTAAAATTACCTAAGTCATGTTAGGTTAGTCTGGAATCTGTTTACCGTAGTTTGCAACGGGTTCTGCCATGCCACTGCATGTGTGATGTGTGTTTCATTATCGTTGTATTATGATGTTAAATTTGATGGTTCACATTCACTGTGTTCGGCTGGTCTACTCTCCTCCAGCGTTACAGTAATTTTCTCTCACACCACTCCAGCCACCAGCTCCAGCTCCAGCCAGCCCAACAGTATTTTTCTCTCACAGCATTCCAGCTCCAGCCTCCAGCTCCAGCCTGCCGAACGCAGTGATTATGTAATGCATTTTCTTAGTTCTTATTTCTTATCGTTATATTAATTAAATGTGTGTTTTTTAGTATTTTATTGACATGAAAAGCTCCGAAAATATTAAGGACAAGTTCAAACATTTCATAGATTCCCGGCTAAAACTGTAAATTAATGGTAAAAGTTACAACACACAGAGTCAAGCTCTCAACTAAAAACACAAACAACTAATTGCAGTGGCATGTGCACGCGACAAAGTAATTTCTTGTTGCATCTAAACCTACCATGCCTTATGGAATGTAAAATGACGGGATTACATGGTACTACTCTACTGAGTGCACCGAGGATATTTGCCCTTCCTAATTACTTCGGCCCCGGCATCTTTCGCACGGCGTGCCCTCTCTCGCTTTCTCTCTCTGTCAGCTTCACGTTCGGCCGCCGCCTTACGATCCACCTCCTCCATCCTCTTGCGGATCTCTTCTTACTCTTTCTTGCGCTTCTCCTCTTGCTGTTCCTCGTGCTTCATTCGGCGCCAACGTTCTGCAGCCCACCTTGCTTGTTGTTTCACAAAGTTTTTTGCCTGCTGCGACTGCACGGTGTCGAACCACTGCATAAAATCACAAAGAGGCGGAGGAGACTTTGTCCAACAAAAATTAGAATCATAACTCAATGTTAGGTCACAAAGAAAAATAGCGTATGTTGTCCTGCTACCTTGGCCCGGTCTTTGCCGTATCGCTTAGGTGGATCATATTCGTTGTTCTCACACATAAAGAACCTCATGCCGTAGTCATCTCCTAAAACCTCAGATTGCATGAACTTGCATAACGAACCGCAAAAGCACATTGGAACATCAATTCCTTCAGGTACGGTGGCTACACACTTGCTCCACGGAATGTAGGTTGATCCTGATGAAGACATTGGCGCTATAGTGTGGTGCGCAAAATGACGAATAATGATTTAAATAATGCACATATTGTATACCAAATCGATGCGTGAAAATATAGGTACTGTCATAATTCTATTGTCTTATGCTGCAATTTCAATAAGGTACTGTCATAATTCTATTCTAATGCAAAATTAATTTAAAAACAAGTCTGTAATAGTACTCAAATTGTAATACTAAACGAGTGTTTTAAAGCACCAAATCTAATTCAGATAATCCGCTAATTAAATTAAATTGTTATACAATATTAACGGATTCATACGGAAGTTACCGGTAGATCACAAGTGCGAAATTCGGCCGAGCTTCGCCGCTTTTCTTCTCCTCATCCCTCTCTTTTTTTCTGAATTTTTAGACTCAAATGACAAGGGAATGGGGCCAGGGCTTATATAGGGGGGAGGGACCCTGTCGCCCCTGGGGTGGGCGACATGCCCCCCTTTCATTTTTTTTCGGCCATGGACCTCGTTGCAAATTTGAAAAAAAAAATTACATCTAGGGTCTGTCGCCCCCATAGGGCGACCGGGGGTATTTTTGAAATTTTCCAAAACGGATATATATTTTTGAAATTTTGATTTTTTTTAAATATAAAAAAAGAAAAAAGCTTCTATAAGACTTGGGCCTCTATTCCCTAAGGCCAGCCATTTAGGAGCGTATCAGGCCCGAACGAACATTGTCAGGAGGTCGACCCGGAGTTGAACCAACTCCGGCCCAGAACGTATGGATGCGCAAACTGCAAACCAAGCGTGTAAAAAAAATAGTGGCCTAAAGAATTGATTTTGAGATCTGTCAAAGAATTAATATTGGGAAGGGAAGAACTCCACTCACCGTTCCCAAAGTGACTAAAAGAAATTAAATCTTGCCCCCTCATCCGCGGGCCCAGCACATGATCGTTGATTGGTTTAGATCCCAAATTCAAAATTCCAAAAGATTTGTAAATCGCATGTATGGTGTATTAAATGTAGTCGAAAAAAATCACATTACACAAATGGACTGTAAATCGCGAGACGAATTTAATGAACCTAATTAGGCCGTCATTAGACACTAAATTGCTACAGTAAAGCTACAGTAAACATATGCTAATGACAGATTAGTTATGCTCATTAGATTTGTCTCGTAGTTTATTTATAGGCGAGTTCTGTAATTAGTTTTGTGATTAATCTATGTTTAATACTTTAAATGTAAAAAGATTTCCTTTTAAAATTCCAAAATGAGAAAACTAAACACACGGTGAATCACCATGATCGAATGGAAGGTAGCTTTCTTCCTGTGTGTGTGTGTGTGTGTGTGTGGTGAGGAAGCAAGATATCCAATGCTAGGTTTTATTTTACAGTTACAAAGGAAGTAGTAGTCTTTGGAGTATTTCCTTGAGCTGTTCTTTAGCCCTTAAAATATCCCTTGGATATCTCTCCAAACAGGGCCTTTAATTCCATCGAATTGGATACAGAAACCTCTTATTGTCTTAGAAAGAGTGAACACACAATTTATCTTGATGAAACCTCTTCATTTTTCCCTCTTTAAAATTGTCTTACTATATCACCAAATTGCTGATGTCTCGCATCATTTAATTTGAACAACATTCTTACAAACTTCTACAATAGTAGCCTAAAAATTTATAATTTGTTTTTTTTTGTTTCTACGAGGGGATGGTTTTGTGTGAATTTTCTTCTTATACTTTGGCGTTTGTCCTCGATTTATTCTCCGGTAAAATAAAATAAAAAGTATCTTGATAATCCAAAGAGGACCTTCGATCTGGAAGCATTTTTAAATGTATGGGCCGGGGTCATCACAAAGGGTTTGAACATTCAGCTATATGCTTGCATCGTTCATCGAGTTTGACCAGATAGGCGTCGTGAGCATCAATTATTCAACACAATAGAGAAACAAAGCCGCGAACCCACCCTTCACCTAACCAAGAACCTGATTCGCGGCGCCGTTCGAGAGTACTAAACAAAACAGTGGAGCTGGTAACCGAAGAACCCGAAGCGACTGCAGCAGCAGCAGGAAACGTCCAAACGGAAGAAGAAGAGATCAAGTCTTGTAAACTTGTCATTTGACCATGGATGCTTAGGGGTTAAGGATGTGAGCAGTGTCTCTGTCTCGCTCATTGCAGCAGATGATCAGAGATTTGATTTCAGCAACACGAAGACATCCATATAAATATTTTTTTTGAATAGCATATATAAATTAAGATTGGAACGGCAGAGACGGCGGAAGAACTAACCGGGCGGAGTCGCGTTCACGGCGGCCGGAGCAGATCGCCGGCCGTAGCTCCCTCTTCCTCATTGGCGCGCCACCGATCCGACCTTTGAAAAAGCACGATGCATGGCTTCGCAGTCGCAACGACGCGTTGCGTGCGTTGTGTCATGTGTGGACTCTCTCAGGAAGACGAACCCACCCACCAACGAACGGGCTAGCCAGTAGGAGAAGACGAGTATAGACGGCTGATTCGGCAGGTGGCCAGGTAGGTGGCATGGCATTTGCGACCGGCGCCTCTCTCTGAATTTTCAATCTTTTCTTTCCAGTTTCATTGATTTAAGAAAACGAGGCGGCTTCTCTGAATCTGAACGCCTGGTGCTGTCAGTTTGTCCTTTAGTTTTCCGTTCCTCCTTGGACTACGCGCCTAAGCAACAGAGCAGGTTGGCACTAGGAAAAAAACGTGCTTTACAGCTCGGAGCCCAGTGCCTACATAAGGACTGGCCTCTTTGAAGGTGACCATCTCCTGTGTTATCAGTCCCTGTTCGGCTTCCTAGAGTTCCAGCTGGTGTTGGCCGAGCAGAGACGAAGGCCATGAGCTACCAGCCTTCAGGTACTTCAGAGTTCTGATCAGTCGGCCAGTCGCCCGTGATCCGTCCATGCTTTTCTTGCTACCTGACCTGACACTTCGTTCCGAGGAGGAATTGTGTAGCTCTGATCTGATCGGTGTGAGTTTGCTGGTTCTGCTTCTGCAGCGTACCCGCCACCGGGCACGGCGTACCCTCCGCCGGGCCAGCAGGCATACCCGCCGCCGGCCTATGGCGCGCCGCCTCCCATGGCCGGGTACCCGCCGCCGGCCTATGGCGCGCCGCCTCCCATGGCCGGGTACCCGCCGCCGCCCCCACCGCCACAGGAGTCCAAGGGCAACGACGGCTTCTTGAAAGGATGGTAAGATATCCTGACACCGTCGTCTACGAACCCGTCGGCTGTCTGTCTGGCATGCACGCCACCACTTACTACCCCTAGATCGCTTCTGAATTCGTGCTCTGCTAATTGACAATGTCTCTGATCTGTCTCTGCCTGTCTATGTTTCTGATCTGCAGCTTGGCGGCCATCTGCTGCTGCTGCCTGCTCGACATGTGCTTCTGACCTCTCATCAGGGAAGAGAACGTCCAGACTGATCCTTCATGCAGGCGAATAGAGCTGTTTCTGAGTCATGATGCGTCTTTGTTTACATCAATGTATCTGTTTTGCCCTTGTTATGAATTTATGATCATGGTGTTGGTGTACCCGCAAACTAGTAGATCTTTGGACTTCACTAGCTGATCTATAGGTTTTTCCTTTTTCCTTTTGGAGTTCCTTGTGTGTGCTCTGAAAAAGCATCTCCGATCAATCTGTACTTGGTTTGGTGCTTGATTATTGCCGTACTCCACGCCTCCTTCTCTGACCCTGCATCCTCTGGATAAACGTGTGTGGGTGATGGATGTTGATTTTCAGCGCCCCGTTGAGTTCAAGAGTGTAAATGTACCAAGCTGTCATTATATAGTCCAAAACAAAGAAAGACCGGATCATTATTATGAAAAAAATCTCAGGCGACGAAATCTATTGGAGAAAATTTGGCATATTCTGAGTATTCTTTTTAACACATTATTTGACCCTCGTCTGAAGAAATGACAGGTACAGAATATGCTGCACGGCCAAACGAAACGCATCGGCATATCCAACAGAGCTGATTACAACAAAGCCTTTTTTTTTCCAACAGGCACCAGCTAGAAAGGTTAACATTTCAATTTTCAAACACCAAATAATAAGCAAATTACTCGCGAGGGAGACGTATTCCAAACACCACTTTGCTCATTTAGTTCTGAGTGAACATTTACACGCAGAATAAACATTTTTACAGCTCTAAACACAGATTTCCTACAGAGCCCCGTAGCCCATATGTACATGCACTTTACATTGTGTGCCACTGTGCCCAGAGGTTTAGCTGCCAAACAACCAACGTGGTTCCTACGCCTACCCACCATGGCTGACACCAACAGCCCTAACTTCCACATGCTGCCGCCCCTTGTTCTCTGGGTGAACAACGATTGTTGCCTGCGCCTCTTCCAGCATGCCCTCCTTGCCTTCCCGACTTGCAGTTAACGTGCCGACCATAGGAGGAAACTCGGCTGGCCTTGTGGTTTTGTCATCGCTTGGGGAGATGATCTCCCAGTCCTCGGAAACTGATGTGAGATCCCCACATTTCTCATGATGCTTCTCGATCTCATAGGCTGTTGGGAGTATGACATAGTCGTTCAGGGGGTTGTAGAACAGATCAGGTTCTCCAGCATGCAGCCAGTGCTGGACAATCCGGAATACATGGTGGCTGCAGACGATTCCTCGGTGGTCAGCTGCAACCCCAACTCTTGCCACTGCATTAAACCCATCCGCCTGCAAAACGAGGGAAACAAACATTTCACACAATTTTCTCAGTAGCGATTTCCTTTAGAATTCCTCCCAAATAATAATCTGGAACAACAAAAGTATCAGACCTTTGCTGATTCTACTGGGACAGATCCATCACCATCAACATAGACATATTTTCCCTGAAAACAGAAACATGGCTCAGAACCTCAGGCACTACAAACCAGTGATTGATTGTTCAGCGCACCAGCAAGCCAGAAACCAGGTATGCACAAAACACAACAATAAGGAAAAGAACTAACCTGAGCATATAAGAGGTGACTAAGATTTGAAACCGGATGGTGTTCACTACCATAGCTGCAAGACACATGCATATTAGTAACTGAAGGTTGATGCTATTCATCAAATATGTAGTCATCCTACATTGCGGGTTTATATCATATTTGTGCCTTATCCCATAATCTTTGGCTACGTGGATTTCTACCAGCATGTTTGGGTTTTGGAGACATTTTTAACTCTCGAGTAATGTTTACAATCTCTGTAGCAACTAGTATTGTGAAATTACTAGTATACTAAAATCTGACACATGCACCACTCTAGTATTGAACGTAAACAGCAATTAACACATCATCCCATCATGTCAACGGGCCCGATGGAGATCCTGCTTAGTACAAGAACAAAACTGAAACTAAAATCAGAACTTTCCAGGTGAGAAAGTACCAGACAGTATGTGGAGTGTCATAATCAGTCCCGTAAATATTGTAGAACTTTACTGATTCTGGAAGCTTTGTACTGGACAAAATATCATGAGTTTCCTTTGCCCACTTTAATATATCCAAATTAAGGGGCACAGAAATATGCATTCCATCAGCAATGATCTGCCATTACAAAATTTGCAGAAAGAATAAGCATCAACGTAAGCTGAGTCATACCATAATTTGAAATGCAAATGACTCACCTCATTGTTTGAAAGAGCCTTTTCAATCATCTTTATTGCTTCCGCAGGCTCATACGACTCCAACAGGGCACTTTTTTTACCATTGTTGTCCAAATTTTCTCTCCAAATCTGTAGCAGTGGGGTGTCTTTCCACTGGAAGTTTGGGTTTGCCAACAACTCATAGATTGATGGGCACTCAAGTAGCTGAGGCAGAAAAAAAATGTTTTCAGCCTTCTTTTCAAATGAAAAAATTGTGGTATCCACATGAAACACACAGACGATAGGATCAGGATGAATGGGTAGGATATCAAAGCATACCAATTGCTGCATACACCACTTGGAAATAAAGAATTTTGATTCCCATCCTTCGACGAAAGACATTCCATTCAGCAGACTAGTAGTTATGTACCCAGGGGCACCTGTAGACCAGTAGAAGGTCGCTTTGTCAAGTAAAATTTGCTAGCAGCCTAGTTGAATAACGTTGGAAGAAATGGTGCTCAAGCACATATTACCTTGGAATGGTGCAGCAATTGCAATCCAACTCTTAACATATTTTTCAAATACCTATACAAGAAAAAACAACACTATTCAGAAAAGGAGATATAGTCTTGAAGCCAGCGCAGCTGCGCAGGACATTGAACATGAAAAATCTAAAGGAAAGATCCAAAATACATGAAGAAGTACTGACATCGCTGTGAAGAGATATGAAACATTTGACAAGCAATCCCCCCATTGAGTGAGTAATAAGATTTATCTTTTTCCCACCAGAAGCTGCGTAAACTGACTCCAGCTTTTTGGAAAATCTGTCAAGTGTCTCTGAGAGCCTGAAGAACAGAACAGTATAAAAAAGAATCAAGATAACATAACGTGTCCCAGCAGAGAATGGAAAACTCCACAATACTTAAATCACCAATGAGAAAATCCATAATCAATTTCATAAACTCATAAAACTGTGACTGTTAATAATCAGTAAAGGATCACGGAGTGGATAGCATAAATAAAACAAGAACAAAGTGCAAAATTTACCTGTTGCTTTGGCGGAAATCGTAACCAAACCCAAAGAGAGTTTTTCCTTCTTTATATCCCCATTTAATCATTTCCACTATCATGTCATGATAGTAGTACACAGTCTCATCGCCTATGATCTGTTACCAAAATGTAGTCAATTATGAGATCAGAGAACCACAGCAATTTATTGGGGCTCGGGTCGAATCTATAGTCAAGTGGCTTCAAAGTCCCAGTTTCCGAGATAGCACTAACAGTAATAAGTCGGAAGCCAACAACAGACAGAGAGAAAATAATCAGCAACATGGCTATTATAACAAGAAACTGAGCAGCACATGATGAGAGCCACGAGCTAAGAGACAGAAAGTTAAAAAGACATCACAAACATTTACTTCTACAAGCTGCTACTGATTGAGGTGAAACTATTTTAAAAAAATAACAAAACAACAAAAAAGCTCCCAAAAAAGTAATGTCTTACCATGTCTGGGTCTAATGTGTCAATGGCATACAAACCATACCTATCCTCAGGGACAGTTATTCTTGTTTTCTCATTCACAGATACAGTTTTACCTGCTCCATTAGAATAACTTCAAATCATATGACATAGAAACAGGGTATGATCTAATAATAATATCGGACAAAAACATAAATTAAAACGGATCAGCTGATATTTTTTATGAAACCAAAGAAAAATAAATTAAATTTCCATACATTTGTGACTTTAGTACATGCTTCTCTGCCATTTTTGTTAGTTCAATATTCTCACGTCCTTACTTTTCAATTCATGTCCAAAGTAAGTCAGTCGGTACAGTACTTAACATTAGAGTTTAAATAATTAAGTCAATGTATAATTAGCCAATTGAATCTAAACCACAATTATTGGTGAACAAGAGTGTTGCTCATACCAGTGGAGGCATCAAATCTGGACCAGAGCTTCTCTCGGAACTCATGCTCTGCAGCAAGGATGCGCACCCACACCCTCTCCTTATTCCCAGCCTCATCAACAGCTTCAAGGATGGAGCCGGCAATACCAGGAACAAGTAGCACCGGGTCAAGGGTTGGATCGACCAAGGGCACCTGCTCCTTGACAATCCGCAGCCAGAGCTCTATCGCCCGGATCAACTCCTCAAGTAGCGTCATGGTCACCAAAAAAGGTTGCGCCTTTCCAAGACTTGTCTATCCAAATTCAGCCCCCAACCAGCAGCCAGCGGCAACTGCCCCCGCTTCAGCAGCTATCAGATCACGCGAGCAGCGACGGCTCAGCGGTTTCAGCAAATTGCAGCGAAATCAGGGTAAGCTGAAAATATTCCCGAAATCAGCTGCAGTTTGCATCGCCAGACTAACACAGCGAAATCAGGATAGCAATTTGGGTAAAAAATAGGCAGAGACGCGATTTTGGGGGGAAATCAGAGCAAAAGCTAAATCGATTGGGCAATAGATAGGGAACAGGAGCAGTCCCGATTGGCTGCGGCAGCGAGAAATTTGCTCCGAAACGAAAAGAAAAGGCCGACAACTCTGACGCCCCCACCCGAACACTAAGCGACCCCGCAACTGCTCCAGCTGAAGCGCCGGCAGGAGAGCGAGAGCCTTCCCGCCAAACGAGCTCCGATCGCGCGAATCAAGCCGCAAGGTTTGGAGGGGACGCCGACGCTGGGGTACGGACCGCGGCCGGAATCCTGCCTTGTTTATTCGCTTCCGGATTTGGGAGGTGGTGGGGTTCCGGCGGCGTGAGGGTTTCGCTATCCCGTTCCCGTCCCGTACTCTAACGCCCAGCCGAAGGGGAGATACGCGAAGCAACCAGCGGCCACGTGGATCCGTCTCCCACCGTCGCCCGCGATCTGCCTCCCTCACTGACAGGAGTACCCGACGTGTTGCTGGGCCCAGCGATCCGTGACTACTGCTAGAAGTAGTTAGGGAGAGATCGCCTCAGAGGAGTCCTAATTTAGACTTCAGTACGATGATGAAGTTTCCCGGCGTGGCGGTCCCAAAATGTCAGTGAATGCTGCTTCTGATTCTGAATGAAAAAAATCGAATGGACGAAGCTTTTTGCGGAGGATTTAATACAGTTAGATCTGGGCCGTCCGTTCAGCATATTCGTCCAACATCTGGAGTTCGGCATCTAGTCCGTCCATGGCCCATAGAGACAGTCACAAAGGGATGCTATACATGCTACTCCGTTACGTTACGTTCCATATTATATTTCTCAAAAAAGGTACCATATTATATATTTTATTTATAATTTTGATTTTTCTAAATGCATATAATTATATAGTACTTATGTATCTTTAATAAAAGTCTAAAAAAGCTAAAATAATTTATAATTTAGAACGGAGAGTACTTGTAAAAGCAGCAGTTTTTACTTTAGAAAGTGAAAACAAAAGATTTCTTACTAAAAAACACGAGATTTCCAGAGACAAAACTCATCAATAATGATAGGAAAACAGTGCTGAAGATATCACTTCATCGCTCCCTACATTGTTTTAACATGATAGGGGATTCAGCATTTGTGTAAATCAAGTCTCATGAGCACAGCAAAACTGCAGAGATACCACCTAAAATCCTACAAGTGCTGAATCAAGTTTCACCATGGTACACCTTAATGCATTTGCCATGAGCATGCTGGTTTAAGCTAACGCTGCAGGTTCAATTTGCTGAACCGCAGGAGATCTTCGGACTAGATCTGATTTCTGAATGTAGCGACGCTGAACTGAGCACCTCACTTCTCCAGGTCAAGGTCGGCTTCTGTGTCGGTGCGCAGCCGCTTGGGCTCCCGGTCACCTAGGTGCAGCGACATGGCCAGTTCTTCCTCTGATGGGTTGTTCAGGTTGGCGATTTGCCTCGGAGCGTCCTGGTCTTGGCGCACAGGGGACATACCGACGAAGTTTGAGATGAACTGGTGCTCCTCCACGTCGGTCACAGCTGCATCCTCCCCTTCAGTTCCAGTGGCCGGAACTTCTTGTCGAGGCAGCTGCTCAATTTTGATCCCCAGAGGCTCGAACATCTCCTCAACCTTTTCTTCTGGGACGGGAGGGGCTACTATGGAAGACTCCCCAACGACAGAGTTAGCTGCAGCCACCATCGCAAGCCTTTGCTGCTGCACGGCATCTTTATTGACGATAAAATTCTGTCAGTTGTGTATCATGGAAACAAAAGCGTACAGATTCAATTTTTGCAATAACAATTCTGAACCGCATAATGAATTTTGTAGATATCTGAACAGACAATCGGAAACAAGTTGAGCACATAGAACTGAGTTTGCAAAAGACCAAACCTTGGAGTGATTCATTGGTTATGATAAGATCAAGTTCAAGACGGTCCAGAAGGCGGCCAAGATCAACTCCGCTGGTCCAATTTTCAGGGCCATGGTCACATGTAAGCTTTAGCCTCCCACGGTTTGCTGTGCCACCCCATATTATCCCAATAGGACGTGGCTTCTCATCATCCTGGCCGGTCAGGATAATAAGGCTTCCACTATCACCTTCCAAATCAAATGTTTGGCGATTCTCACCGACAACAAGGAGGTCAGTGAAGAAGCTTATTCCTTTCTCATCATTGTATTCAAGGGAATAAGCCATCACAGTTCCAGTTGTGTGACCAGAACTTCTGCCAATTTTGCATACTTGCCTACCTATGAGGCTATTAAGCGGGCACTGCAGATCTATAACTTTAACATCCCCAATGTCACCAACACCCCTAACTGTAGTTGTGACAGTCTTGATGTCAAAGTCATGAGCAAATGGGATGAATGCCCCGTCAGCCCGTACAAATGTCTCTGCAAGTTCATTAGAACATGACATGTATGTTTGGGAATTAGAACATTATGTACATCATTTTGAATCTTCGGCAAAAAAAAAATATATATATATATAAGGTAGATGTACTGCATGGGTAACATGGCGAAAACTAGGCTTTATTTTATTTGTTCAGAAAAAGCCTAACCTATATTTTTTTCTCAAAATAAAACTAATGCTGCTTTGTTTGCAAGTAGCAACCTGAAGAGCAAGTTGGTGTTAATTTGACTGACAAAGTTCAATAGACTCACAAATGTCAAACTTTGCTTGATATGAATAGATTAAGAAATAATGGCATCTTGTGAAATTTTAAATAGGCACAAAATTAACCAAGCAATTAAAGCTGTAAGCAATATTTTGTTTCCTATATTAACCAGGTAATTTGTAACTGCTCTACCTGGGTTTGTTCCAGCATAAATTCCATACCAAACATCATCTGTGATGAAAGATGTTGCCCTTTCAACAGCTCCAAGATAAACACCAGGCCCAAGGTTGGGTGGCAGTGGGTGATACATCTTCTGGTTTGGGTAGTCCAAGTCAACCGCAACATGCCGGTTGGTTAGGAAACCTATCTGCTTGTTGCCAGTTCGCCGTTTTACAATGGCACCCAAAGTTCCAAAAGTGTCCTGGCTTGCAACCTGAAACCATGAAACAAGATCCGTAAGGAGGAAATTTTCAGAAGCATGGCATCTTCAATCATCCATTGCTTTTGTGCTTGTTTCAAAGAGAATCAATGACTAAGGTAATTCAGATGATAGTAGCAAATTTCAGTTGCATCATCTCAGATGATGTGTGTTTTGAGGAGAATGAGTATGTGTTAGCCGCTATAGCATACATTTGACAGGGGAAACTAGTTGGAATATCTTATTAGAACATCCAGCTGGATGAACTGAACATTTGCAGGATTATAGTACCTCCTTTAACCAGGCATTTTACATGATTGGATGAACTGAAAAAGTAACTGTCAGTCCTTAGCATATGCATGCCATGCATTTTATTCCCCCTTTGTACTGGTAAAATCTCGAGAAGAATCTTGACAAAAATGAATGGTCCCCTTACAAATCAGTAGTACAATTTTGTAGTACAGGGTTTTGTCTGATACAATTATTGTGCACAGCTGCACAAGTGCAGATGGTAATACGATCTAATTGATCCACATGATATATGGTTCGAAAATTAATCAATGCAGAAAAGAACAGAGGTGTACCTGAGATCCTGAACCGATACATTCATCACTGCCACACAACTTATCAACAAGCTCAGTGAACATTTGCTCTTTTGGAGTTTGAGCTGGTGCGCCATAGTACGAGAATTCAACAACATCAACATCACACCAAACACCTCCTGGACCCTGTCAATGATCCGACTAAGTGAAAGTTATTCAGACCATGACAAAACTAATTCAAAGCACAAAAAATCAAGCTAGTGCAATATCTAAAATACATATGAATTGAAGTTTCCTAACCTCAACGATTGCAGGAAGGCATTGGGTCGGATTAAGCCATTTCTTGTGAACCTTGCGAGCAACAAAGACAAGAATAGCAGGGATATCTGTCAGAACCCCTTTCCTGATGCGAAATCCCACTGCCGTCCCAAGGCTAAAACAGCGTAATATCTTGCTATGGAAAGCTCTTATAGTCATCAAGTCAAGCAAGCTATTTGCTTGCTGGCCCTTTGGCAACTTGCCAGACTTGGGAAGGAGTCCTTTTGAAAGGTTGCCAAAGTAGTTTGCGCGCCCCTCAGCCGCACAATGCTGTAGGTTTGATGTCGGCCATAAGAAGTATGCCGCACTATTCTCTGTGTGTGTGCACCCAGAAGCAATTGGTTGCATTGATGGAGAACAAGGGAATGACTGTTGGTGGTAGCAATGCCCCTCCACATCAAGTGTTGATTCTTCTGATTGTTCAAAGCCTGAGAGCTGCGCCCTGTCATCTGAAGGCCTCATTTTGCTGAACAGGTTGCTAAGCTACACCAGGTAGGACAAGCTGCGACCTTAAAACCGAGAGGCACCAAGTCAGAGAACATGATCTTCGAGTCTAATAACCTAAGGCCAAAGGTAGGAAATGTAAGGAAATGACTCGAAAGCTCGTATCCTGTCAATGTGCTACCAATTCATAGACTCATAATGGATGGGGCGATCTATGGTCAAGAGCACATATGTGAACAAGCAGCTAGTTGTGGAGCAGCTTGGTATTCTTCAGGAATAGATTCTGAAAGATTGCAAGGAGAGCCACGCAAACAAAGCAGCCTGAATTTAGTGTCTCTGAAAGATGACAGAATAGGCAGACACCACCAATCAGCTGTACGAAGAATACGATCCATTTGAATGGCGCATCTGATATTCTGATATAGAAATAAACAGGTAAGAGGAATCGGCAAAAGCCCAGGCTCAGGCTGTCTAAAGGCAATGTCGACTTGACAATTCAAGAAATCAGGGCCTTGAAGGTGAAGGATGGCACAAATTCTCTCTTTAAACACAGGATTTGGCATAAATCCACATGGCCACTGCTTGTAATGATTGTCTCATCTCGGAGAATAAGGTAGGACCTACACTACGATTTTGGTAGTCGGCAGTGAAAACGAAGTTGGGCAAAGGCATCATGTACTTTCTTATGAAAGAGAAAAGCAGAAACAAAAGGTCCAAAAAAGCGGCACCAGGAATTGGTATTGGGTAGCCAAAATTCAACCACTTGTTCTAGCTAAGTATGGAATGCATAGACGAACAATACTTCCTTCCATGGCGTTTCTCCAAAATCTCAAAGAATGCTGAAGGAAAAACATCGGGAGCCATCGATCACGCCTCCAAAGATTGTCTGTACGAGAACGGGACCTCGCTTTCCATCGCATTTCAACATCACCCACACTTTTTCTGGTAAAAAAGAATACAGCAAACACACTTGCCGATGCTAGGATCGAACTTAAAAGGGGAAGGGGGCTACACAAAAAGTCAAAAGGAGCTAAACCCTGCCTGGCGGCTGGCTGTAACTCTACTCTGCTAACCAAAATCAAGAACCCTTCGCTTCGGCATCAAGATAAAAAATAAAAACAGAGGGACCTCGAAAAGATTAACCAAGCAGCTGTAGAATGAATACGAGAGCTAAGCGGACTCACAAATGCAATCAAGAATCAATCAATAAAGGATAACGAAAAAAAAAGGCAGGAAACAAGAAAGGAAGGAGAAGGCGCTGCCAAGATCCCGCCTTTCTCCATCCCCGGGCTCACGGCAGCGAAAAGATCCAGCAGTCTTGGAAGGATTTTTAGGAGCGGAAGGACAGGAATTCCAGGCGCCTACCACAAATGGGAGCAATGGCGAGCGGCCTCAGTCCTCCCCCGCTGGCTGCTGGCTATCCATAATTGGGAAATGGGGATGGGAATCTCCGCTATTCAGGGCGACGCCCAGTGGGCAGAAGCCGCCAGCCTTGCAGCCTTCCTGCAGCGCCGCGCCCTCCTCGATGCAGCGACCCCTACAACTCGAGCCTGCGCTCCTTCGCTGTGCACGCACAGCGAGAGGAGGCCCAGAGCTAGGGGCTAGCGAAATGGGGAAGCTGCAAGCCTGGGGCGGAGCCGCGGAGGGGGCGGGAATCTTGGTTGGGGGGAAAGAGAGAATGGGGGAGAGAGATGGAGGGGCGCTGAGCTCGGCTAGGTGATCATGGTCAGAGATGGGATGAACAGCCGCTGATACTGTTGCGCCTGTGATCATGGTCAGAGACGGGATGAATAGTCGTCCATGTCGCCCGCAGAAATGGACGGCCCCGATCGCCGGCAGGGAATTTTCGCCGACACGTGGCCCACCGCCGCACTCCCCCCTGATCCCGGGTGCTAGGGTTTCATGGTGGAGGTTTTGTGGCAGAAATTCACAGGATTATTATGTGATTTTCTGATAGCTGAAATCAGCTGGGCCAAGAAATTCTTACGTCCGCGCTTTGCAAATTCTTACTGAAACCTATGGGAGGGCAAAACGTGATGATCAATATAACTTTTGCTACGGTAAAAAGGGAGACTTAAGACTTGATATTTATGGATGTAGAGTGCCTTCTATTATTGGTCGGAAATCAGACAGTTTATTTTGTTCCGAGTTAAATGAATCTAAGTTTGATCAAATTATAGAGAAGAATATTAGCACCTAACACATCAAATAAGTAAATTTTGAAATATATTTCATAAGAGATCTAATTGTTCTTATTTGACATTCAAAATATTATTACTCTTTTCTATAATTTTTTTTTTGTCAAACTTCGGACAATTTGATTTTGCACAAATAAAAATATCTTACATTTCAGAACAAAAGGAGAACTAGTTTTGACTTATATTTATTTGATAATTACCCCTTGATTTTTAAATAAGTCCGTTTCTTGTTGCGCAGATGCTCCTACTAACCATCATGGTAAGGAAATTATCTGCTTGAAAAAGTACTCTCTTCGTTCTTTTTTATATGACACCGTTGACTTTTTTCTTCAACTTTGACCAACATTATTTGATTAATCAGTTAGTTAAATGAAGTGAAATGAATATCTTTACGTCTATTATCAAGAGTCTCTTAAATCTAACTTGAAAATTTAGCTATTTGCATAAATATTTGTAGAAAAGATGAATAGTCAAACGAAGAAAAAAAATCATTGATGTCATATATTTAAAAACAGAGGGAGTAGGAATCTGATAACACAAAGCACAAGGGAAACCACCAAAGTGTGGTATCCCAGGCAGCGTAGTCAAGCAGATAATGGCTGCAAACGCTGCCTCCATTTTCAGCCCCGGAAAGCGTCCCTCTCCCTTTCCGTTCTGCAGCAGCAAATCGGCAGCTGGTACTAGTACTACACCAAGAAGCTATGAACAGTCCACCTGATCGGCAAAGCAGGGCCACCTTCTTAGGGGGAAAAGGGTATTCATTATCCAACGAAGACGAAGATGGATGGAGGACTGCAGGAGGGCGGAGGCAGGGTTCACCTAACCGTTGGGAACCGGTCCGGTTTGACTAGTTACCGGTCAAACCAGTCCGGTTTGACCGCTTACCGGTCAAATCGGTCCGGTTCCGGTTTGGGCTGGTACCAAACCGGTCCAAATTCAAAATTTAAATTTGAATTCAAAAAAATAAAAAAATTCTAAAAAATTTCTAAAAATACTTCAAGGTGCGAAGAATTTAATGGTGTCAATTTTTCTCGAAAATTCATTCGTTTAACATACTTTTTGGGCATTTAAAGTTAAAACAAAAAAGAAAAGAAAAAATAAGACGGCCCATTAAGGCCCACTTGGTAAACCGGTCTAACCGGCCGGTATACCGGTTACACATGCGATTTTAAATTTGGATTTGAATTCAAACCGGTCAAACCGGCCGGTAAACCGGTCTAACCGGCCGGTATACTGGTACGAACCGGTTGAACTGAGTTTTTTGAATTCAAATTTGAATTTGACCGATTTCTACCAGTAACCGGTCAAACCGGTCCGGTAAACCGGAACCAGTGGGCGCCGGTTCGGTCCAAACGGTTGGTTAGGAAAACCTGGGCGGAGGTCGTTCGGGAGGTAGACCCGCGCCGTCGCTGTACGTACGCGTTCGGATAAGGTTTCGGACACGGGTGGTAGCTGGAGGTTCTAGAACCTTCTGATATCAAAAGTTTCAAGGGCAAGCTAGGCCAGGCCAGCTGAAGGAAGCCCTCTCCTTTCTGCTTTTTCCAGTCGCCATCGGGGTCGAGAAAGGCGTGGATGAGCGACGGCCCGAGCTGATTATGGTTTCGGATAAGTTTTCGCTAATGATCCATCGTGTGGCCCGACGAAAGATATCCAAAAATATCTATCTGGTTATGATGGATGGCGATCGATGGGATATTTGCTCTGCTCGGCTGGTCTCATGAACAGCGGCTTAATTTATTTCGGTTTATTTTCTTTCACTCAATACTATTCATTCTACTAGTCGAGCACTGTTTATTCTACCAGCCGAACAGATTGATTTTTTTTGGGGGAAAATCCGTCTAATTTCAGCTAATTTAATAAGTTGAAACAAAATAAAATAGGTTAGAAGCAGATAAGAATAGGGTGATTTAAAAATTAGGATCGAGCCTCTCCCTCTCCCAGAATGGTACGAGTAGCCAGAGCCAGTAGGCAGATTAGGGGCGGTTTAGTTCCCAAAAATTTTTAGAGTCGGAGCCGTTTGACCATTAATTAGAAATATTAAATATAGATTAATTATAAAACTAATTACACGGATGGACGGGAAATCGCGAGACGAATCTATTGAAGCAAATTAATCTATCATTAGAGGTTGGTTACTGTAGCACAATATTGTCTAATCATTGTATAATTAGGTTCATTAGATTTGTCTCGCGCTTTCACCCGGGGATTATGGAATGAGTTTTGTCAGTTATCCACATTTAATACTCTAAATTAATAGTCAAACAGTGCAAGTTACTCTAGCACGCGAAAATTTTTAGGAACTAAACGGGCTCTTAGTAAAAGCCAAGAGCTAGCAGCTGACCACTCACCAGTGATGCAGTGCGAGCGTTGATTGCGCCGCAAACCCTGCAGACCTTTTTTGCTGCTCTGAATGTTTGTGCTAAAGGCTGGGGTTCTCCCACGCGCGCGGCCGCTGTTGAAGGTGTCGATGAACATTGGCGGTCGCTGGGGATGGCCGGGGAGGCCAGCGGCGGGCGTCCTGTAGACGGAGAGCGCCGCGACGCTGCCCCGGGGGACCCCCGGACTCGCCCGTATGCGGCCACCCTGAAGCCACGCGGCCCGTATCCTTTCTCAGGCCCGGCCGCAACTGCTACACGTACCAACAGTGCAGTACTTGTTAGATACGCCCCTCTGTCCAAAAATTTGCTCAAAATAAGGGTGTGTTTGGCACAGTTTGTCGGGAGGAGCTTCAACTTCATCGGTACTGTGCTGCACTGTGCTGTGGCACTGTTCATCGAAGCTGCGCAGGACGTCTTCATCTACAGTCAACGTGAGGAGGTGAGAAGTCGGTGAAGCCAGATTTTGGAAGCTTCACCTGGCTTTGCTACAGTTAGCTACAAGATCGCTACAGTGACGAAGCTGAAGCTGTCTTGAGCCGTGCCAAACGGGCCCTAAGTGCACATCTAGCAATGGAACCACCTAATTTTAATTGCCTTTTACACTTTCTCTCCTCTCAAATGTAATGATTACATCATATTTATAGGGAGTATATAATTTCTCACTAACATTGATCGCTCACCCAAACTCTAGAGGCGCACTTATTTTATTTTAGAACGGAAGGAGTAATTGCAATCTCTCGCATATTGGTGGAGCAGCTAGCAAGTTGCTACTACATTTATATTGTTGCCTACAATTCTGGATGGTACGTTGCTTTTTTTTTGGCACCACGAAAACTAAAGCTATAACGACGGTGGCTAAAAGCTTCGCGGCTATTCGAGAGGTGTTTACCACATGAGGGAGGAATAATAATACTATACTTTCTCGTAGTTTATTTAACTCTTGCAACTCGTGGATGATGATTAGACCGTGTTGGTGGATGGATGATGTCATGATGAGATTAGGAACCAAATCGAGGGCTATATACCATTCCATGGTTCATCCAAATAGTAACCCTGTGTGTTGATACAGACCGGGACCATGACCTCGTTTGCTTCGCGCTAAGATTTTAGCGTGCTAATAAATAGTGACATTTTGACTGTTAATTACGGTGTCAAATAAAGACAGTTTATAAAACCAACTCCAGAACCCCGCGCTAGTGACCTTGAAGAATCTAATAATGCCTTTGACCGCACGATTAGAGGTTGATACTGTAGCATCACTGTAGTCAATCATCGATTAATTACCGTCATTAGATTCGTCGCGAAAAGTTACACCCATCCCTAAAAAAATTTTACAAATAGACTTCATTTAATACTTCATGTATGTGATTTTTTTTTTGAGAAATGTGTGTGTTATTTTTATAGAGGCCCTGTTTAGTTCCTACCCATAAACCCCGTAAACGAAAAAAACGTCACATCAAATGTTTCGACACATATATGGAGTACTAAATGAAGTGTATTTAACTTTTTGCATAGATGGGCTGTAAATCGCGAGACGAATCTAATGAGCCTACTTAATCTATGATTTGCAATAGTGATGCTACAATAATCATCCGTTAATTATGGATTAATCATGGATTAATTAGCATCATTAGATTCGTCTCGCGATTTACAATCCATCTGTGCAAAAAGTTTTGTAAATAGACTTCATTTAGTACTTCAAATTAGTAAGACTCTTTTGAATTTTTTTTTTGCGTTTCAACTAAACAGGGTCATAATGCCAAACAAAGCCCATGTGCGGAGGAGGAGGAAGGCAGGGGGAGCCTATGGCCGGGTGTGCTTTGCATTGCACCGCGCGTCCGACTGCCAGTGCCAGAGAGGACGGAGGGGAGACCACTGCAGGCCGCCTGCATGCATTGGCTCACCTTTGACGGTTTGACTGCGCTCCACACATTGATCATGGTCCGGGATGGCAATGGGTACCGAAATCGAGTAACCGACGGTTTTTATCCGATAATAAGGCCAGTATGAAATGAATTTTCTACCATGAATATATTATTAGACAAAATCCTATACCCATCGGATATGGCGAGTACGGGTGCGGATTTATACTACCCATACCCGCCTACCCGTGGGTAAGAAATACCCACAGGAAAAACAAATGAGCCTAAGTATCTAACTCATTTTAGCCCATATGACCTATGAATTTATCTCAAATCCAATTAAACCCTCCTAATATATATATATTGTTGAACCCTCTCTAACTCATGTTAAGCCATATGAGCCATTAACTTGTTGAAATGAAGCTTATAATGATTTATTTTTTATGTGAATGTCTAATATTTACATGTAATACTCGGGTATGATTTCGGGTGTGGGTTACCCGACGGGTAAAAATTACCCGCGCGGGTACGGGTATGGAATCATTTTCTTACCCGTATGCGGGTACGGGTAACCCGACGGATAAAATTTAATCTTAATGGGTACGGGTATGTGTGGCCACTACCCGACGGGTATATAACCGTTGCCATCCCTAATCATAATCATGGACGCTTCCGGCCGGGGCCCAAAGCTTGGCGCCATGCCGGTGGGAGAGCATCCTGACCACAAGCAGTGCCTCTCGGCTCTCGGATCCGAAACGGACGAACCTGATCGCCCAAGGCCTTCCGGAATCCCCGTATATATACGGTGTGCTGGCGCGCGCGCGTACTTGAGCGTACAAGTAAGTAAACTGCTGGCTGGCTACGGGCCGCGAGGAAAAGCCACGGCCCACGCGCGGCGCTGCGGGGGCAGGGGCGGGACCAGGCCCACAAAACTGGCGCATTGCTGCTGCTGCTGCTGCCTCTCTTTCTGTGTCTGTCTCTCTCGGGGGCAGCGGCAGGGTATCCGGGAACAGTACCCACCCTCCGGGCTCTTGTTTGAACAAAGCAACGTTTAGTTTGCGCTACGCTGGTAAATAGTGACATTTTGACCATTAATTATGATGTCAAACAAAGTCAGTTTATAAAACCAATTTAAGAACCCCGTGTTAGTGACCTGAAGAATCTAATGAAGCATCTGAGCGCACGATTAGAGAACGGTTACTGTAGCACCACTGTAGCAAATCGTCAATTAATTACCTTCATTAGATTCGTCGCGAAAAGTTACACCTATTCTTGAAAAAAATTTCAAATAAACTTCATTTAGTACATCATGCATACGAAATTTTTTTATAGAATGGAATAGGGTAGGGAAACCAACAAGCCCAAAAGTTCCAAAGGAGTTGACGACGACCCCGCCGTAACTCGGCCGCGAGATTCCAGATTTCACATATCCCTGGAGCAGTTTTCCCTTTGCCTGCGAACAAATGAACAATAATCAGGGATCTCATCATGCAATGCAATGCAATGCAAGTTTTGGGGGACGGCGGATCTTTGGAAGGAAGAAAAGAATGCTGTGCTACCAATACCATGCCACACTAGTATAGGTGGCTGTGTTTAAATCCATAAAATGATGGTAAATAGGACCACATCAGGTACTGTAGCACACTTTAACATTTTTTGTTTGTTTGTGCTAATTGTTGTCCTACCATGATCTAATTAGACTCAAAAGATTCGTCTCGTCGTGTACATCAAAACTATGCAATTAGTTTTTTTTATTTACCTACATTTAATACTTCATGAGGTAAAAGATTTGATGAAATAGGTAAATAGTGAAGTTTGGACAGAGAAATTTTATAACTAAACACAGCCCGTATCGCCAAGCAAGCATATGCCTGCTAGGGCATCTCGATCGTCTCACAGTCACAGCTAGCACAGCAGGCAGCTAGGTCACTAGGCTTTAAAGAATGGCTTCCGATCCAATCCTGCTTTTCCTTTTCGCTACTCCACCACCGTACCATCACTTTTTCACTAGCTAGCACTAGTCTTTTCCTCCCTCTCAAGAAAGTTGGTCTGCTCTGGGGATCGTGTACAACTGCTCATTGATCTACAAGTTGGCCCGTGTTCAGTTCCAAAATTCCAAATTTCAATTTTTTTTCGGCACTCGCCTGGAGATTTAAATCTAGACGAAATAAAAAACGCATTGCGACTGCTGTCTGTAAATGGCGAGACGAATCTAATGAACCTAATTAGGCTGTAATCAGATGCTAAATTACTACAGTAATGCTACAGTAAACAACCTCTAATGACGGATTAATTATGCTCGTTAGATTCGTCTCGCGATTTACAGACGAGTTCTGTAATTATTTTTATGATTAGTCTATGTTTAGTATTTCAAATATAGAAAGATGCCTTTTCAAAATTTTTATAACACGCAACCAAACAGCGCCTTGATATTGTTCTCGTAACAAGCTTTGGTCTTTGTTCACATGCGTAACAAGCACTTTCGTTTGTATTTAGTAATTATTGTCCGGTCATGAATTAATTAGGTTCAAAAAATTTGTCTCGCAAATTACAAACAAACTGTTAAATTAGTTATTTTGTTTAGCTATATTTAATACTTTATGTATGGGTTCAAAGATTTGATTTGATTTGATGTGAAATCTTGTAAAGTTATGAAAATTCGTCTCGCAAATTACAAACAAACTACAGAAAGGACGGCCGAGGAAGGAAGCTATAGCTATAGCTAGTACATGCAGATCTGCCGCACCATCACATGATGCAGCACCATCACATGATGCATGAATGGCTGATTAAACTAATCTATAGTTAAACCTAGATAAATCAATAACTCAGTCAAACATGATTCGATAATTATAAATTTTTTACTATAGCTCAATCATATAATGATTAGTCCACCATAAAATTTTCATCATAATTTGATGATGGAGACTATAACTATAAATTAATTACAAAAAATCATATATATAAAACTATAGAAAAAAATTGTACTAAAGTATATTATATAATATATTCAATACGTAGATTTACTTATGTGGAGTTCAAAAAAAATTGGATTTTCCCTTTTATGATTTTTTTGTGATTTACTGTGATTTTTCAAAGATTTAGTTAAAATAAAAAATAAAAGAAAAATAGAAAAACCGCTACCACCTCACCCTAAAACCGCTCAGGGAGGTTATGTGAACGGTTTTGTGAGTCTGAGGATGCTGAATGGACGGTTTTGTGGTATAAGGAGAAAAAGTAGATTCGGGTTAAAGTTGAGGGAGGCGAAAAAGACTTTTTCCATTAGCAAACGAACCCTAAACATAGTTGTCTTTTTTTTGGGTAGGAGGCATCGGCCCTGTTTGTTTCCGCTTTTCTGGACTTCGCTTTTCTGAGAATCAGGATTCTGAGATAAGCCAGCTGTCTGGAGAATCGGCTGTCTGAATAAGCTGAGTGTTTGGCAATCCTGATTATTTTGAGCCGATTTTCTGAGCTGAGTGGTATAAAGTCTGAAATACCCTTGAGGCTGATGATATCTCATTTGTTTGCTAAATACGAGCAGAATTCAATAATTCTTATAATTTTTTACAATCTTGACTACATAATTATATTACTAGTAGGTCAAATAGATTAATATCACAATTAGCCCAAGAGATATACCAGCACTAATTTCTAAACATTGAGTACATAAATCACGAAGTCATAGCGGTAGCGATGGCATCACGAAATGCATTCATATCGACATCATCTCCAGTAAATTCAAGAAAACTATTGGATTCTCTGAAACCATTCCTGTAAATTCACAAATCAATACTGCTGCTAATCTGAGTAGCAACCTTCTCTAGGGAAGAATTAACCTATAGCAACCTCACCCACCACGAACACGGAGAATCAATCATCCCAACCAAAAACAAAAAAAAAATCCTCCGGACGCCACGGCGGCTGCGGCTGCGGAAGGTGCGAGGAAAATTCTTGGTTTGCGCCTCCGTTGGGGCCGAGCCGCGCCGCTCCCCTGCTGCCGGGTCGATGCGCCCGAGCGCCGCCGCGCCGTCAGAGGCCGCAACCTCAATGCGGCGTGAGGCGGCTGCAACGGCCGGCGATTTACGGCGGCGCGGCCGAAGGCCGCATACCGGCGCGGTTGAGGGCGGCGGCGGCGCGGGTGTCGCCGTCTGCAGCCGCAGTCATAGGGCGGCGCGGGTGTCGGCGGCGTGGAACGGCAGCTGCCAGAGGCGGACGGCGGCGCGGGTGTCGGGCGGCGTCCGGCGGCCCAAGAGGCGAGCGGGTCCGGAGCGCGCAGTGAGCGCCGGAGCGGCGTCGGCGGGTGGGCGAGCAGGGGCGCCGCGCGGAGAGGACAAGGTCGGGGGAGGGCAGGATGGGTCTCGCTTTTGAGAAAAGCGGCGTCGGAGACGCGTACGAGAAAATCGAGGCTCACGTTGTTTCGCCGATTGTAAGCTAAGCGGCATTTCAAATAAGCCAGAAATAATCGAAGCGTTTGAGTGGGATTTTGGCTTATTCCCATCCATAAGCGGCTTATAATCGTATCCAAACAGGGCCATCATCAGGTGCATGATTTTTTTACATTCTTTCAGTCAGCGATCGAGCTGCACGTTTTGGACCTGCGTATGCTCCTTCACATGCACGCTCTCTCTGTTACGCGAATCTAGGCCCTGATTGGCTCACGTCCTACGATGCCTGCAAATAGCGGCATACGCGCCGCCTCGGCACTTGCGACCACTGCCGGTTGCTACATTTCAACATGAATTATCTACGTCATTTTCATATTTTCAAATTTATATGTTCAAAAAATATATTTTCAAATTTAGCCTAAAAAAATTTATTTATAATAAAAGTTTTTTTTTGAGCGGTAACCGGGAGAGGATCCCCACCAATATATTGCAGGAGCCTTTTGGAGGCTCATTAAATCATGAGGATTCAGCAATTTTACATGGGAGTGAAAAAACAAAGTTTAAATTTTTTTATTTAAAGCAAAATGAAAATGACTTTATTTTCAGATATGAGGGAGTACCCGATTCAAGGTTTCGGGTACTTGTAGAGTAGGAAGAGTGTTTTTTAGTTCTTTTAAGCGTAATAAAATCTACTTTTTTTTTCTTAAATCAAACTATCTCAAGTTTGAGCAATCAATTTCTAAAGAAGAGTATCAGAACACCACATAGATAGATATGCCGTGAAAATATTTTTCATGTTCAATATAATGATAATTATTTGTTATCATAAGGATACGGTACTTTTTCATATATAAACTTAGTCCAAACGGAAAGTGGTTTCACTTAGGAAAATGTTAAAAGAGAATATTTCGTGGAGCGGAGAGAGTAGTTAGTTAATAAAACTTTTAGCTCAGAACTTATTATTCCATAATATTCAAATCTTTGATTATCCAAGGGAGCAGTAGGTGGGATGCGGCTTGTGACACTTTCATATTCTACGTTCACCCATCGTCTTGTCTTTGCGGGGACAAAAAAAAAAGAAGAAACGAAAGCTGTAGCGCACCTGTGGATCAAGTCAAGCAATGGACCCGACGACGAAGCGCGTGGCCATCGTCGGCGCCGGCATCAGCGGCCTGGCGACGTGCAAGCACGCGCTCGCCAAGGGCTTCCGGCCGGTGGTGTTCGAGGCCGACGAGGGCCACGGCGGCGCGTGGAGGCACACGCTGGCCTCCACGCGGCTGCAGACGCCGGCGCCCAGCTACCGGTTCTCGGACTTCCCCTGG
Organism: Panicum virgatum; assembly: GCF_016808335.1. Taxonomy (NCBI): domain Eukaryota; kingdom Viridiplantae; phylum Streptophyta; class Magnoliopsida; order Poales; family Poaceae; genus Panicum; species Panicum virgatum. The sequence goes on along the minus strand of NC_053151.1, from coordinate 45,523,108 downwards.
CCGCCGGGTGCGTCCACCGCCGAAGAGTTGTTCCCGCGCCACGACCAGGTGGTGGCCTACCTCGACGCCTACGCGCGCCGCTTCGGCGTCCTGGAGTGCGTCCGGTTCGGCAGCACGGTGCTCCGCGCCGAGTACGCCGGGGCGCCGGAGGAGCAGGTCGCCGCGTGGGAGCGGTGGGCGGGCAACGGCGAGGCCTTCGGCGACGGCACCGGCGAGTGGCTGCTCACCGTGCAGCACCGTGGATCGGAGGCTACGCAGGTCAGTACTAAGCATCAGGCAATGCAGCTACTCTAATTTGCAGAGCATTGTAGTTTCAAGTCAAAATCGATTACAACGACACTGCATTTTTTTTTGGTGCAGATGTACAGGTTTGACTTCCTGATACTGTGCCTCGGCAAGTTCAGCGGAGTGGCGAACACTCCGGCGTTCCCGCCGAACCGAGGCCCCGAGGTGTTCCGGGGGCAGGTGCTCCACTCCATGGACTACTCGCGCATGGCCGCCGCTGCCGCCGCCGAGCTGATCAGAGGCAAGCGCGTCGCCGTGGTGGGCTCCGGCAAGTCGGCCTACGACACGGTCGCGGAGTGCGCCGACGTGAACGGCGCCAGGTTCCCGTGCACCATGGTCTGCCGGAGCCCGGTGTGGATGGTGAACGGCGGCTTCGTGTGGGGCGTCAGCATCGGGCACCTCTTCCTGAACCGGCTGGCCGAGCTGATGGTGCCTCACAAGCCCGGCGAGGGGCTCGCGCTGACCCTCCTCGCCATGATGCTCTCTCCTCTGGTGCGTTCGTGCTCCCGATCCTTCGACACCTACTAGAACGCCGCTAATCGGATTCCTTTTGCAGAGATGGGTGATCTCCAAGCTGACCGAGGCCTACTTCAAGGCGCGCATCCCGATGCGGGAGCACGGGATGGTGCCGGACTGGAGCTTCGCGTGGACCGTCTCGGCGTGCCGCCTCGGCGTCCTGCCGGACAGGTTCTACGACAGGGTGGCGGAGGGCAGCGTCGCGATCAGGAGGGCCAGGTCCGTGAGCTTCTGCGCGGACGGGCTGGTGCTGGGCGAGGACGACGCCGGGGAGCGCGTCGAGGCGGACGTCGTCGTGCTCGCCACCGGCTTCCGCGGCGCCGACAAGCTGAGGGGGATCTTCGCCTCGCCGAGGTTCAGGGAGATGGTGGCGGGCGGTCCGGACAACCCGGCTCCTCTCTACAGGTCAGGACACGTCGCTCATTTACTCTCGCCGTCGATGATCCTCGAGTCCGCCGCCGACAGATTCTCCGATCCGTGCAGGCAGTGCGTGCACCCGCGGATCCCGCAGATGGCGGTCATCGGCTACTCGAACAACTCGTCGACCATGTTCGCCTGCGAGATGATGGCCAAGTGGGTGGCGCACCTCCTCGACGGCGCCTTCCGGCTGCCCGGCGTCGCGCGGATGGAGAGGAGCGTGGCGGAGTGGGGCGAGTACGTCAAGAGGCACGCCTTCGTCGACGGCGAGGGCCCGTGCATCAGCGCCGCCAATACCTGGTACAACGACGAGCTCTGCCGGGACATGGGCTACAATCCTCGGAGGAAGAAGGGCATCCTTGCCGAGTGGCTGCAACCCTACGGGCCGGCTGACTATGCCGGCATTCTCTGAAGTATACTCCAACCATTGCATATTTGAATTTTGAATGCATAGTTGATTCATTCCAAGAACTTGAATCGTCAGCAACTTCATGTAATTTCAAGAAACATTATGATGACGTTATAAATGTTACATTTCTCGCTCAAGCAATTCAATTGGACATTCGTACATCAAAAAGCATCGGAGTGGTTGAATTTGTACATGACAACAGAACTTGAACTCTCCATGTATATGAGCACAGTAGCAAAGGCTTCAAGGTTTGAATCCCTGGACTTCTGATCTTTACAGAGAAGAAATGTACATGAAAACTTGCTGACGGCAAACCAGTTGCACGCAGTTGGCCTTTTGCATGCAAAGGGTTGGAATGAACAAAAATCAAATTCCAACCCCCGTTACCAGAAAATGAAAATTAAAGCAAAACTCAACAGGAGAAAATAGAAAGACTTTCAAGATCTCCGACTTCTCCCTAAAAGTCGTCGATCCATCCCCATCAAGGCCACCAATTCTTTCAAACTTCTGCTGACTAAGCCCTTTCAGCTACACATTAATAACCTGAGTTTCACTGAAAGCAATATTGACAGTGGATTTTCCCATGGCCATCAACAGACTTTTCACAAACGGAGCACTAGTACCGCTTTCCAAGAAACACGCCGATGAGTACCGACAGCAGTGCAACTCCCAGGATGAACTTGAAGGCCATGATCCCAGAAGGTTCTTGCACTTCTTTCTGGCTTGGGTTTGGCGAGGTCGTGTCAGCAGCTGAAGATCTGTCGTGTTGTTTGCTTGAAATTGTTGATGAATCCATGGTGAATTCCCGGGATCTCAACTGGACAGCATCCTTTGCCTGCAAACAGATCAAGTGATTAGTTGCTAATAATAAATGATCAGAGATAAGGTAACCAATATATTTCATCAGCATGTCTCTGCTTACCTGTTCCTCAGATTTAGAGTAAGCTACCTTCAGCTTCTGTTCAAGGTCCTGCACCTTCTTCTCCAATTCAACACTCTTGCTTGCTTTTTGTGTCAATTTGTTGAACTCTGTGGTGACCTCAGCAAGTTTATCCCTCTCTTCTGTGACCTGGAAAGCTCAGACGATTCAATGAAAGAGCAAAAAGTTGTGACCTAGCTAATGCATCATGCTATCTTAGCAGGTTAGTAAATTCCAACAGAAAAAGGAACGTCCTGTATTAGCCAGAACCTAGAAGTATGGGTGCCGCAAAAGTAAGCTCCATCATGCTATTATAATATTTGCTGACCTTACGTATGATGATGGTCCCTTTACAATTAAATAATGCTGCAAGGATAATGTTTACCTTCTGCTTGTAGTGTGCATCAACTGATTGTAGTTTCTGTGTAAGAGCTTCGATCTGGTTCTCCAAGTCGTTGGCATACTGACGCTGAGCTTCCAGCTCGTCCAGTGAATGACTTTTATCTGCTTCCAATTGAACCGCCCTTAAAGAAACTTGTTCTTCCTGTCAAAAGAAAAATTATCCACTTATAAAAAGTCCACCAATATCATAAATACTAGAGTATCCAAGTAAAACATCATGTAATAGAGTGCACTAGATTTTAGTATTGTGATTTAGTTGCCACAAAAAACATGTCTATTTTTTGTCAGAATCTATAGCCATAACAGACTTAAGACTCAGGTACAGGAGGCTTAAAAAGCTGAAGCGCCATAATGCCCTCTATCGGAGCCAACAGGTGAATTAGCACATAGCATAAAATGAAAACTCAGAGAAACCCACCTTTTGGTTGTTATGGATCTCAGCTTCTTGGAGCTGTTGTTTAAGAGCTGATACTTGCAGTTCAAGCTCCGCAGCACGCTGCTGCTCAGCTTCCAGTTGATCCTCTGAATATTTCCTATATGCATCCCACTTTATCTCTCTCACCGAAGCTTGTTCTTCCTGCAAAAACAAAGATTTTTCATGTCAAGATTGGCTCGGACAATTTTGGAAAAGAGATATGTCAGCGTTTAAATATTATTGGCCCCTTGAGTCGACAACTTCGGTCATATCAGGACAGTTGAGCACACCGCGGTACAAAGAGGAGGGTACCCCTTTGTTCCAATTTTAGATTTAAGTGAGACAGGTTTACGGTTTAGCTTTTCAAAAAAGAAGAAGACAGGTTTACGGTTTCTCAGCTGAAAGATAAAGAAGCAAACCCAAGGCACATAAGTTATGTCTGTAAACAAGTAGGAAGCAATATATTTGGCAACCCCTAAGTTACTTAGCAATAAGGCTTGAAAATAAGAGCATCATTTTGGAATTTGTTTTTAGTAACACCAGTTTACCTGATTTGCTATGGTACGGTAGGCACCATCCAGTTCCTTTCTTATTTCCAGCAACTGTTGTTCCAACTCATCTTTCTCATGCTGTAAGTTTGCATGTTCCTGCATCTTGGCTGTTAGTGCTTCATCCTTTTCAGTTGTTTCCACCTGCATGGTCTTTATCTGAAAATGTTGTATACATTATACATATGAGACAGCATTTCCAGGTCAAAACCCCAAATAGTCGAGAGAGATGAACAGTGACACATACCTCCTCCATGTACTTTATCTCAGATAATGTAATCTGTCGCTCCAGTTTTGATATGTGCAACTCTTTTTCTGACTTGTCCACATTCATTTTGTCCTCCAACTTGGCTATTGCTTCCTCGAGCTCTTTCTTTGTAGTTTCATATTTGTCATTTAATATCTGCTTCTCTTCGAGTGTACTTTGGTATTTGCTCTTCAGTTCATCATGCTCTTCCATGGTAGAAGATACCTGAAAATTGTCCTACTTTAGCTAATGGAAAAATAATCTATTTTCTAATGCTATGTAATGGTACAGGAACATATATTGAAGCTACAAAATTAAGCAGAAATAACAATTAAGCATTCAATTACCTGGATTTCTAATTCTGCTTTGCGCTCAATCATTCCATCTAGCGTTTTACGAAGTGAATGAATCTCTTCAGATGCCCCCTCCTTTTCTGCTACTGCAGCAGCAAGTGCAAGTTGTAATTCATTCAACTTGTTCTGATGCACTTCCAACTCCACATTCAAACTACTATTTGCTTGAGCCAAGCTTTCCTTCTCTGTAAGGAAATGCTCAACCTTGCTTTGTGTCTCCTCAAGCTGTTCCTCCAGGATCTTTATCTTCTGTGAAGCTTCATCAAATTTGACTTTGTGATTTTCTTCAGCGGCAGCAGCTTCAGTTGCCTGCTCTTCATAGTATCCCAACTCAATTTCAAGGGCATCCAGCTTCTTACTCAATTCTTTAACTTCACCTTCTTTCTCTGTTATCGTCTCAAGAGCTTCACGGAGCTGAGCTTCAGTTTCTTCATTCTTTGATTCAGCTGCAGAATGGAGCTCCAAGCTCCGTGTGTGCACCTCTGTCAGGTGTGAGATTGTCCTCTCATGAACAGTTAGCTTATCTGCAGCTTCTTCCTTCTCAGCATGAGTAGAGTTAAATCGTTCCTGTAGCTCATCGAACATGGCTATCCTGGCATCCACTTCCTCTTTTAATGTCTTGTTCGTAATAGCCAGCTTTTCATTCTCAGTTTCGAGTAAAGCCAGCTTCTCCGTCAAGTCTGTAACTTCATCTTCCTTTTGTGCTACCTTTTCAAGAACTTCACGCAGTTGGCTCTCAATTTCTGCATTCTTTGATTCAGCTACAGATCGGAGCTCCAAGACTCTTGAATGCTCTTCTGTCAAATGTTCTATTTTTCTCTCATGAACTGCCAACTTCTCTGCAATTTCTGCTTTCTCAGAATTTATAGAACTACACTTCTCCTGCAGCTCATCAACCATCCCCAGCTTAGCATTGATCTCCTGTTTTAAGGCTTCATTTACATGTGTCAAACTTTCGATCTCAGACTCGAGGGCAACCAGTTTTTCGTTCAAGTTTTTCACCTCAGTCTCTTTCATCTCTGCTGCCTCGAGAGCTTCACGCAATTGAGCTTCGATTTCTGCATTCCTCGATTCAGCTGCAGATTGGAGCTCTATACCTCTACTGTGCACCTCAGTCAAATGTTCTACTGTCTTTTCATGCTCAGCTAGCTTAGCAGCAACTTCTTCCTTTTCAGCCCGAGTAGAATTAAGCTGTTCTTGAACTTCATGAAGCATTGACAGCTTAGCATCAAGTTCCTCTTTCAGGGCCTGATTTGTTCCACTAAGCATTGTAAGCTCAGCTAACGCCTGCTCCGCCTTTGACTCAGCATCAGAGACCTTGGTCTTGAGTTCCTCAATGGTGGCCTCATGGGTTGAAATCTCCGATTCAAAGGCTTCGAGCTCCACCTTCATAGATTCCACCTCTTCAGTGGCTGCAGTTGCTCTTGATTGATAAGATGCTGCTTGTTCCTCAGCCAACTTTAGCTTTTCAGACAGTTGTTGGCACTCTGTGTCCTTCTGAGCTAAGTTGTCTGCTGATTGTTGGAGCTTCATCTCTGCATCTTCAAGTAAAGACTGATACAGAGTTTCCAAGTCTATTTTCTTTGAAGTGGCATGTTCCAGTGCCCTCCCTTTGTGCTCCAGCTGCTCTTCTGCAGATTTAAGCTTCTCAAGCACTGAGCTTTCTCTAATACCCATAGACCGCAGTTCATTTTCCACCTCTTCCATTTTACCACGGGCAGATTCTAATTCACCCTGTAAAGTTTGGGCCTGCTTCTCGGCTTCCAAATGCTTTATGGTTGCTTTCTTTGCTAGTTCTTCAAACTTCTCCTTTTCTTCATTAACTTGAGCCAACCTCTCTGACAACTCAGCCTCTGTTTGCTTTGCTTGTGCTAATGAAGTCTCGAGGTTAGTTGATTTCTCCTTGTATGCTTCAAGCTCCCCAGAAAGCTCATCAATCTTCACATGACAATGACTGCATTCTATTGTAGCAGCTTTAAGGTCTTGCTCAAGATCTATGCCCGTCTTCTCAGCAGATGCTAACTTTGACTCTAACTCACTAAGCTGCAGCTTCAGGTTCTGTTCCGAAGCAGTTAATTCCTGAATTTGAGTTTCAAGCTCTGAAACCCTTTGCATTGCGGATTCGGCAGCTGTTTTCGATGCAGAGTGCAGGTCATTAAGAGATTTTAGATTTAGCTCAAGTTCTTCTTTGTGTAATTGTGCTTCCGAGAGAAGTGATCTTGTTTTGCTATGATCATCACTGGCCTCGTTTAGCTGGGACTCCAGTTGACTGTACATGTCATTCTTAGTGGAGAGCTGCAGGTTCAGATAAGCAATGGTGTTTTCATGGTGTTCTTTTTCTTCTCTCAACTTCACCAGCTCTTGTTGTAGATCCAGCACCTTTGATTCTTGGCTCTGCAAACTCTCTTCAAATGATTGCTTTTCCTTCAAATCTGCTTGAAGTTTAGCTTCATACTCTGCTATTAGTTCTTCAATTTTCTTCTTTTCTTCAGTTATTTGGCTCAGTGACTCCATAAGCTCCTTCTCTTTCTTGCTAGCTTCTTCCACCACAGCTTCAAGACTAGCTGCTTTTGTCTGATAAGCTTCCAGATCATCGGAAAGTTGTGAAGCCTTGCTTCTGTATTGCTCGAGTTCTATATCAACCCCCTTGAGCTTTTCATATGTGCTGTTCAGCTCCTGCTCCAACTCCTGGGTCCTGGAGTATGCACCTTCAGCATCAGTCTTTGATGTGTGAAGCAAATCTTCCAGATCAAGGCTCCTTTGCCGAACTGAATGAGCTTGTTCTTGATGCTCTGAGCATTTATCGGTCAGCTCCTTGACTTGCTGTTCAAGTAGCTGATTTTTAGATAATGAGGAATCAAGGGACGATTCTAACTCATTGATTTTTTCTTTGTATCCCTCTACACTGGCCACTGCTTCTTCAAGCTGCATTCCTTTTTCTGCTGATACAGCCACTTCTTTTTGAATACGCTCTTTCATCAACTCTATTTCTTCACTTGATGCAACTAATTTATTTTCAATCTCACTGAGTTGTTTCTCAAGGTCTGAAGCTTTCTTCTTAGCAGCTTCCGCACTTGCATCAGCTTCTTTTAGCTGTGACTTGAGTGCCTCTTCAGCTGCATGCGTTGCCTGGATTTGAGCTTCAAGCTCAAGAATCTTCTGGTTTGCATTTTCTGCAAACACTTTGGACTCACCATGCTGCTCACTGAGAGAGTTCAGATTCAGCTCCAATTCTTCTTTTTGTGACAGTGTTTCTGAGAGGGCCAACTGTGCTTCAGCGAGCTTATCTTCAGCCTGATGCAGCGTTGAGTCTTTTTCAGAAAGTTTTGAGTTAAGATCAACAAGAGACCCTTGGATAGTATTGTTTTCATCCTTCAATTTGTCGAGCTGAGTCTGCAAGATGACTATCTGCTCATTTTGCTTCTCTAGTGCAGCTTCACTTGTCTGTTTGTCTTTTGCCTGCTCATCAAGTTTTGTCTCCAATTCCTGCAAACTCAAAAGCTTTGCTTGTAGCTCTTCATGAGCTGTAGTAAGTTCATTCTCTAATTTGATAGTCTTCTCTTTAAGAGACTCTTCAGAAGAACAACGGAGATTTAACTCTTCAGTTAGTTTACTGATGTCAGCATCCTGAGAGGCAAGTTTCTGTTCCAAATCAGCCACTTGTGACTTTGACAGCTCTAGTGCCTCTTGTATCACCTTGAGTTCTGAGATTGTGCTTCTCAGTGATTCTTCTATTTGCTGATGGTCTGTGGCCTTATCTTGATGTCCCTTTACCTCCTCCTGAAGACTGCTAATTTGTTTTTCCATTTCCTTCATATTCGATTGTGCCTGTTCCAGAATCTTATCAAGTTCTGAGGCCCTCTTTGCTTCCTGTGCAGCATGCAAGCTTCTTTCATCCTTCAGCTCTTCAAGTTTGCGGAGCTTATCTGCTGATGAATCTAATTCAGCTTCAATTTCTTGAATCCTCTTTTTCGAGCTTTGGAGCTCAGAATCCAGCTCCTTCAGGGAGTTTGTTGCTTCAGCCAGCTCCTTATCTTTCATAGCCAGAGAGCTTTGAGCTTCTTGTAGAGAACTGTCGTGCAGGCTCTGCTTATTTTCTGCTTCTGTCAAGTCCTTAACTAGTTTGTCTTTTTCAGATTCAAGCTCTTCAATACGCCTTGTCAGCTCGCCCAATTGTTCTGTTTGTTGGTTCAACATGGAGGAGTCTAGATGTCTCGTGTTTGCTGCAACTGATTGTTCTTCATGGGTTGTCATTTTTTCTTCTTGTGTATCACTTTCCTTTTTAACAGGAGATGTATCAACCTTTGTACTTGGAGCTGCCGTTTCTTCCTCCGTTTTTGTTGAACCAAAATTTTCCTTCACATCTATCAGCTCAAACCCATCAGATCCCGTTCCATCATCTTCATCATTGTGTGCTTCCTTCACTTGCAGATTGGCATTACCATTCAGTAGATTTTCTTTTTCATCAACTTGTGCCTGTGAATGTGGCATTGTCAAAATTCAGTGATCTGTTTGGAGCTTCAGTTTTCAAAGAAAAAAGAATACCAGAAATTGGACACTAACTTTCGAGAAAATTTCAATAGTAACAGTGGGCCAAGTTCCACTATTCTCAACCCAGAGTTTTAGCTTTGCTTGGTGGTGTATTTGGTAATAACACCCCCCCCCCCTCTCCCGTGTTTCTATAACCTTATTAAGCAACGGGTGCAACTATTTACAGCCTGAAACTGAAAATGCATTTGATTTTTCTAATATAACCTCACCAAACCAATCATGAAAACTGCAATGCAATGTTCAATACACAGTGCAGTCAGATTTTGGATTATGTATGTACAGAATCAAATGTAACAAGGATACCAGATAGGTGAAGATCAGAGCAAGAAACCTAACATGACAAACACCCCATATGGAAAGAAATGAGCTCAGCGAGAACTTTTTTTGGCGCCCCAAGGAAATGTGTCGACACTATTGGAAACTAAATTTTAGGGAAAAGTCCGGTTTACACCCTCCAACTATCGCAAAAGTCTGATTTTCAACCTTCAACTACGAAACCGGACAACATAGGCCATCCAACTATCAAAACCAGGCAAATTTGGCCCCTGGAGTGGTTTTGAAGGTGGTTTTCTATTTTGTGAGAATTAAAAATATTCAATTTTACACTAAAAAATTTATAAGTAATTCATTTTAAGTTAAAAAATTATGAAATGGGTATCAAATCTATTGTCACATGACTTGTGAGCTATTCAAATCTAATTTTTTTATGTTCATAATATTTGGCTACTTGTAGTTATGCCTATTATTTTTAATAACTAAGATTCAAATGGAGCAACAATAGATAGGTTACATTTTTAGAAAAAATTTGGTACTAGTTTCATATTTTTCTGATTTAAAGTGAATTAGTTTTGATTTTTTAAATCTAATTAGATTTATTTGATTTTTTTTAGAAAATGCAAAACCACCTTCAAAACCACTCCAAGGGCCAAATTTACCTGGTTTTGACAGTTGGATGGCCTATGTTGTCCGGTTTCGTAGTTAAAGGTTGAAAATCAGACTTTTGTGATAGTTCGAGGGTGAAAATTGGACTTTTCCCTAAATTTTACTCATCAATTAGATGTGGTAAACACACTATTACAACGGACTTACGAACATCAATAAAACATCATAGCAAACCAACAACAATACTTTTGTTGCTCAATGGGCATTAATAGCGGACAGAATGATCTGACCAACGGTCACCAGGGATATGTTTCCTTACCGGCGTCTTATCAGGCACCTTAAGATCAGTCGTCTCGGGAGCACTAACATCTGGCCCCTGTTCGGCTTCCATATTGCACTACTTTAGCTGCCCGTCCCTGCAGATCACAGAAAGAATCACTAGCATCATCAATCCCTGAATCGAATCATAGATAAAACAAGCAAGGCTAAACTGAAAGCAGACACTCGAAAGTTCAACGGCATTAAAAAATGGGCTTCTTTTACAGACTGGATGATGAAGAATACAGGGGGAAAGGTAGCGCTAGAATCCAATGTCTACAGTAAAGTAAGAACATTCTGGTACCAAGAAAGAATTAGCGGACTCCTTCGTCCACCAAAACCTTACCAACTGCACGGAAGTCGATCCGATATCAATTGAATCGCAATCATGCAAAGGAGCCCACGGAACAAGTGGAAAAGATCGCATGCATATGGCATCGAATAACACAAGATGCGCAAAAGGAAATATCGAAAGTTGGAACTGATCTGAGCTCACCAACTCTTGAAGAACAAGATTGTAGCTGCTAAACGCAAGGACCGAAAGCAACACACAACTCAGCAACCCGCCAGGAAAAAAAACAAAGCCAAAAGACAAAGATGACAGCCCGCGCTCACCAACCTCCCCACGATCGCTGGCGGCCTACCCCGATCGGAGACATGCCATCTGTAGCGCCTGCAAAGTCAAAAGGAGCGATGCGATCCGAGCGAGCAGACCACCACCGGGTCCGCACAAAGAAATCCGCCGCCCGCGGTCGCCGCCGCCACCCCCGCCGGACGGAAGATCGCCGATCGGAACAGCAGAAAAGGGAACAAGCAGGGGAGCAAGAGGCAAGCGAAGAGAAGAAGAGCAACCGTAGCAGCAGCTTTCCTGCTCCGGAAGCACGAACCGGAGAAGGCAAAGAACACCCACAAGCTGCCATGGCGGCTCCAAAACCAGACCAAATCAGATCAAAATGGCAGCAACCGCAAGCATCGCCAGCACTTCCGAACTAAATCACCGGGCCCGTTGGTGGACAATCGCAAACAGGGACGAACCGGGCTAAAAAAGAAATGAACGGAAAAGGATCGAAAATATCGAACCTTTCTGAAACAGGTAAACAGACTTTCTAATCAGAAGAACCGGAAGGTCGTCACCTTGGGTTGGAAGAGGTCCCGGCGGGGTGCGATTCTCGTTGCTTCTCCGCTTTGCTTCCCCTCCCCTCGTCGGCTGCAAGCAAGCAGCCGATCGAAAACCAGAACCAACCCCACCCCTAGAAATCGAGAGGGAGGAATCTTTTTATTTTTGTGTGGGGGTTTTTTCTTCGTGGGAGGGTTTATATGCAGGTGGTGCGCGGTGTATGCGGCTGGATACGTGCCGCTGAGCTGGCCGCGTCCGGCAGGTGGGGCCCGCCTGCAGGCCAGCGCGGCTGCTGGGCTCACCGCGCCCGTGCGCTCACCGCCCTCAACAGTCAACAGCCGCTGCAGGTGGGGTTCTTGTAGTTGGGGGGCCGCATGTAAGCGGGTGAGGAACGTCCGGCGGCGTGGTCAAATACCGATTTACTCCTGGGCGCGACAGGCTGCGGATGTTGGGGGCGGGGCGGCGGCAGTAATCCCCGAGGACTTTTGCAGCGACAACCCCCTGACGGCCTGACGTAGTATATCGAAACTATTTTACGTGGTTGATGAATTTTATTTTGGTAGTAGTAGTAATATTCTGGGGGCAATATTTGAGGTGACGTGGATTCATTCAACACAGATTTGGCATTGCAAGCTTTAAAAAAAAAAGATTTAGCATTGCAAGAATTTCATCCAACGCATATGTAGAATGGGAGTGGTGATCGATTGGCTGGATTGGGATGGATTTCTTTCTCCCCTTTTGGACCTGCTTGGTTGCCTTGCCGGCCACAGCCAGAGCGCCACAACTGTTGCTAGAAAATGCACTAGCTGCCGCATAAAAAAAAGTTATGGTGCTGCCTCATTCTAGGAACCGGCTAAACAGCCGCGTCAGTTTCCCTGGCGCCGTGGCTGGTTGTGGCCTTGTGGGTCCAGCAATTTTCTTTTTCACAAAAAGTTGTGGCCTTGTGGGTCCAGCAATTTTCTTTTTCACAAAAATGGGTCCACCAAATTTGAAATGATGTAAACAAAAAAAGGAATAAGTCCATTTTACCCCCGAACTTGTCAACGGATCCGGATTACCCCCCTCAGCTACGAACCAGGAATGGAAGGTCCCTTAACTGCTCAAACCGGACAAATTACCCCCGTCTGGTTTTGTTGGTGGTTTTCACTGACGTGGCAGGTGGGCCCCACCTGTCATCCTCTCCTCTCTCTCCACCTCTCCTCCCCTGCCTCCATCCCTGCAGCGCCGCCGCCCTTCCTCCGCCATCGCCTCCCTCCCTCCCTCCGCCACGGTGCGCCACCGCCGCCCGCTCGTGCCTCCCTCTCTCCCTCCGCCCCGCCGCTGCCTGCCCGTGCGCCGTTGAGCCGCTCCGCTCCACCGCGTCGTGCTGCGCTCCGCTGCTGCCTGGTGGCGCGCCTTGCTCTACTCCGCCCCGCCACGCCTCGCTGAGCCGCTCCGCCGCGCACGGGGGGGAGTAGAGCGGGCGGGGCCAGGAGAGCTCGCACACGGCGTGGTCCAAGGTGTGACAAGGCTCACCCCAGCAGAGGACGGCGAGGAACGGTGGCGGAGGGGCGGCGCGACGAGGAGACGCAGCGGCGGACGGCGAGCTCCGCCGGGAAGGGTCCTGCAGGATGGGAAAGCGGCGATTGAGCGCAGGAACCGGTAGGGGAGAGGGAAAAGGAGCTCCCCGCGTGAGGAATCGGCGAGGGGCTCACCGGAGAGGATGAATCGACGGCGGCCGGCGGCGGCAATGGAGGTGGTGGCGGCGGGAATGGAGGAGATGGGAGGAACGGCGGTCGGGCGCGGCGCCCTGGCAGGCCGCAGCCACGCTGGCTTGGCCAGCGGCCGCCGGCGTGGCGGCGCCGCCCTGCTGTCCAACGGAGGGCGAGCAGGCAGGGGAGAAGTGCGGCGGCGCTGCAGGGATGGAGGCAGGGGATGAGAGGATGACAGGTGGGGCCCACCTGCCACGTCAGCGAAAACCACCAACAAAACCAGCCAGAGGGGTAATTTGTCCGGTTTGAATAGTTGATGGACCTTTCATTCCTGGTTTCGTAGTTGAGGGGGGTATTCCGGATTCGTTGACAAGTTCGGGGTAGGGGGGTAAAATGGACCTTATTCCAACAAAAAATACTCGGGCACTCAAAATGACAAAGAAAATTTGTTCCCATCCCACACCAAGTCGTTTTCGCGCATCCCACTTAATGAACACCTTTCCCTTTTGGAGGACGCATTCTCATTCGATATTAATTGTGTTAATTATATTTCGAGGTTGATCACGCTTTGCTTGCGAGAAAATGATGCGTCGATAATGCACGCCCAAAAGTTGCTTCCATCGTGCACGTCTTTAGCTAAGAGTTTGGATTACCTTGCAAGCCTACCACTCTGTTCATCCGCAAACAAGGAAACTCAATCATTTCAGGTGTGCCCTCACTGCCTCCATCAGCATTATCATCAATGCTCCTATCTATCTCTAACCCCAAAATTTCAGTGACCATAACCAATTATTCAGAAATCATTGGATGAATCGATATGTGGCTAAAATGATACGCATGGGCCTTCTGGTATAGGCGAATTCGCATAAGAATTTGTCTCATGCTATCAAAGGCTTTACCTCCATGCTGACGTGTTTATACAAAAAGAGTAAAAAAATGATTTTTTTTTAATCTAAGATAAGAAGAGTAGTAATGTTAGATTTTCTGACTTGGTCTGCCAAGACAGGACCACTTCAACAGACAATAAAAAGTTAACACTAGCCAATAATCACATCTCGTCAGGCTATTTGCGGATAACCTTCGAGTCCTACATCAAGCAATATAATATAAAAAATCCACCGCAAAAAACTTTATCAAATACAAGTTATTTTTCTATATATATTATCCGGCTAGGATGGCAGGCACGGCTGGCCACCGCAAAGTTTTAAAGAGAGCTTTTGCAAGGTTGGCAGGAGAGGAAATAGTGGTCTGCGTGGCCGGTACAGACCAGTTTAAGCTCAGCCACAAGCTCCATGATGCCGTTGGCTTTTTGCGTCTCGTCGGGCCCACGGCGCAGTGGGCGGCGGGGGATAATCCGCCGGCCACAGCCACACCCCCACCCTGTCACTGCCTGCAAGTACTTGACTCTAGCTGCTCAGCTCAAGAACATCAGCGAGCAAATGGAGAGAGCTAGTTAGTTTTAAAAACATCAGCGAGCAAATGGAGAAGCTTAGTTTAGTTTTATTTTTGCGTTGTCTGAAAGGCTTCTTTATTATAGATTCTTCTTGTATTGCTTGGGCAGTTTCTTCAGACCTTTGTTTCTAGCTCACACCATACTTCCATATCTCACAGCATCCTTTTTTTTCACAATTTGTAATTCTTTTTAGCAGATAAAGCAAATTCAGTAATTTTTTGAGCTCTTTACAATGATTGTAAAGTATCAATGGGTACTTTCGGGTACTTTTACGTTGAACTTTTTTCTAGCCGTTGATCTATGGAAAGTATTTATAAAAATTAATATTCAGTCTCAATTTTTTGGTATTTGGTCCCACATTTTGGGAAGCTGGATTTTATTAATATTTCTACCTCAACCACCGTAGGGATTTATCAGATAGACAGCTTTAATTTTTTTCAACCATCCTAAAATTTTAGGGAAGCTAGGGTTCGAATGGTGAAAGGAATGTCCCAAGACATTAAACTACGTACTACAGTTGGCAGACGGTGTAGCACATGTGCATTAGTACTTGCTTTGCTGCTCACAGAATCCCTGCTACTGTTGTCCTCTTGCAATCTTAGGGTCTCTAGATACTGAAACTCTTGCAACACCACTTGTCCTGCCCATTCGACACTGTGCTGTGGCAACCCCGGATCTTGCTGGTCAAAAAAATGGTCTGAATCCCACGCAGATTTGGCGAATTCCTGAAGGCATGTGTGTAAAGCTGCGGCCGCAGGTGACCCGGTCCATGTGGACAAGCAGTTCAGATGTCCTGAAGCATCCGATGCGGCATCATTGCGCGCTGATTAGTGATTACTGCCCGTAAGCACACTTTCTCACTGGCCAAGTCACCACGCTTTGTCCCCAATGAAGTGTCAAATGCTAGTCAAGCACACATCCAGCCAGGTTGGCCCTTTTTCTGTCCGGGTGGTTTGAAACTCTGAAACCGCCTCTTTTGTCTCGCCCAATTGCCCAAAACTCGTTCAAAATTTCAGTCGTACCATTCAAATCACGTAAGCTGAACTTGACAAAATCCAAAAGCAGCCGGCCGGTAGCTGACTAGCTCGATGCCGGTCCCCCGTTATGGTGTACAAACTGTCAAACTCCTTCCTTTTTTCAAACTGTGAATCCGTCAGCCACTAGTCTAGGTTTTGGACTGAAAATTCTTCAACCGCCCCCCTGCGCTTTTCCTCTTCCTTTCATCATCATCTCCTCTCTAAAAGTCCTACTCCTACCAACAATTTGGACTCGGATTTCGGAAGCTTTGGTGCCTCACAGAAGCCTCTTCGAGCAGGATTTGAACTATGTCACGTGAAATTCCTCGAATATTTGGGCCGTCGAGCATAGTGTGCCGCTGACTCGC
The DNA here is from genome assembly GCF_016808335.1 of Panicum virgatum. Taxonomy (NCBI): domain Eukaryota; kingdom Viridiplantae; phylum Streptophyta; class Magnoliopsida; order Poales; family Poaceae; genus Panicum; species Panicum virgatum. The sequence continues at coordinate 45,507,201 of NC_053151.1, read as the reverse complement.
TGGTGAGAAGAAGAGTACCGGCTGGCCTGTTCCTTCAGGTTTCAGGTACCCGGCTGGTCCTTAAAAGTTAAAACCGCAGCAGGCCCGGCCGCACCGAAAGGCGGCGAGCCTAGTAACCGTCAAGCAAATCGGATCGGCCCTTTCGCGCAACGCTGACGTGGACGACACCTCTTTCTCAGGGCCCACGGCCACCGCCCAGTGGGCTTTCCAGCTGGGACGCGGACCCCGCCATGTGTACTTTTTTTTGTTGAGGGCGCCCCGCCATGTGTACTTGCCTGGCCCGGCGAGCACGTCTTCGCGCCCGAATGAATGACGCCTGGGCCCAGCCCGCCAGTGGAACAGAGCGCCCGTGCACAGCGCGGAACAGTTCCCCCGCCAAGGGGCAAGGGCACCAAGACGCCAAGGCCCCTGCTCGCTGCCCGTGCCGTGCCTGATGATTCGCTGACGTCATGAGCGTGCTGCTAGGTGACTGGATCCCACAACAGGCAGGTCGTCGTGCGTGGGGGCCACTGAAATATGGGCCCACTTGAAAGGGTGCCGAAAGCAACACTTGACTGGCTAGCGGCTTACCGGTTCAGGATTCGAGCAATGAGTCTATTGTTGGTGGAATAGCCCAACTCATGAGATTAATAGGTCTCATGTAACGGTCCAATGATCTATTTGTAAATATTATACCCATCAGGGGGCCGGGGTTAAATTTCCGCCCCCTCCCCTCCTATATATATATATATATATATATATATATATATATATATATATAAGAGGCTCAAAGGGTCAGAGCGGGACTCTCTCTCCCTCATGATGAGCATTCTCTCTCTTGAGTGACTCTGGTTTTGGGTACCTTCGGTGTCTTTCTTCCTCACTCTCTCTGCTGCTTGGCGGAGTCTTCTCCCCAACACCTATGACTGGATTTCTCGACACTTTTCAGCATAATTGAGTTAGTATATCAAAATTATAGCACAAAATTGCAGACATGGTTTAAACTGCACCCCTTTAATTTTATTTGTAACCACCTTTTTTTCATTACAAGGTATGTATTGGAGTTTTTTTTGAAAATGTATCGGAATATTCTACCAATAAGGATTATGAAATGCATTATCTTCAGGAATAACAGGGCAGCACACTTTTGAGATATTTGTTCTCATCAATAAGGTTTAAAAACATCTATGTCCTTCATATTACTGGTCACCGTTGCTAAGTGATAGAGCAGCTGCTACCTTGCACAGTTGTTACCCATCAAAGAACAGTGCCCGTTGCAGCATTATTGCCATCTCCCAGCCCCAAACTTATTCTTCTGTACATCCGCTGTGTTCGTCGCTGCCTGACGTTTATCGTCGTTGTCGTCGTGCTTGGCTAACTCCTCTTGGATTTCAGCTCCGCCACCCTCGCCTCCGTGGCCTTAAGGGCTTCCCCGTAGATGCTCACCAGCTGAAAGCAAAGCAATCAGTGTTACCAGGATACTCGAGACTTGAGAGGGCAATGGTGACACTGGAACCACTGATCTTACCTCGTCGACTTCCCCAGGTGTCATGATCAGTGTCGGCGACATCATGATAGCGTCGCCGGCAACCCTCACCAGCATGCCGCGCTTCTGGCACTCCTGCCCAAAGATCGCACCAACGCCTGAAAAAAGTATCAACCGACAATACACACACTTTAGTTCCCGGCAGATTCAGGTTACGCTTTGGTTCCAAGATGGTGACTTCTCTAGGTACCTTGGAACAGGATTAGTAAGGGCTAACTCAAATAAATTTCACTGAGTAGTAGCTGCTACATCTACTTACCCCATTCAGCAGGGAATACATCAGTTGGGGACTTGTTATTGGTGAATTCAGTTCCCATTATCATCCCTAAGCCACGTATCTGCGGTGCAGGAGCACTGTAGTCATGTATTTGAACAAGAAGAGCCTCTAGCCTCTGGGTAGGTTTGGCAATTCAGAAATAGAGATACACACCTCCCCGATAATTGGACTGTCTGCAAATGCCCTAATTCCATCCTGAAACTTTGGAGCAATCTGCCTGACATGGCCCGGAATATCCCTTTCGCTGATGCCATTTTTGCAATGCGTTCATCAGGAACAAGAGATATATAACTCAAATAGGTGTTGGAACACTGTATCATGTTACAAAAAGGTCAAGCATACCGATAAATTTTCAGAGCTTCTATGGCCACAGCACAGGCAACTGGATGGCCCGAGTATGTAAAGCCATGAGCAAATGAACCTGCGACAAAAGGAAACACGTCACCTTCCAGGAAAACTCACCACATGCCAATGCAGAAACATTATAATTGAGCTCACATAAATCAGCATCAACTTACCAAGCTTATTGCTCTGGGAATGAATCACATCTGATATCTCTGGGCTAACGAGAGTTGCTCCGATGGGTACATAGGCATTTGAAAGAGCCTGTTAAAATGGAATTGGCATGACTCATTCTACATTATAAGCACTATTCACGAATACAGTGGTGCTGAACAATTCACCTTAGCTAGTGAAACAAGATCCGGTTTGATGTTATAATAATCAGATCCAAACATGGTTCCCAATCTTCCAAATGCAGTGATGACCTAGAATGAATTGACAGTCAACACATGCATTGGGACATTGTTTGATTTCATAGAAAGTGTTAAATACCTCATCTGCTATGAAAAGAATGTCATACTTCTTGACCACTGCTTGAATCTGTTGTTAGAAAACAAAATGACATACAATAAGCAATCAGAAAAAGAATTGAAGTCATTGACGTAGTCCTTTGCTAATACGCCAGCTCTAGTAGTTCATGAACAACACTATTTTTCAGGAACCACTACGATGAAATGAAGGGCCCTCAAAAGAAATGAAATGAAGGAAGAAAAAGGGAAGAGGCAAAGAGAGACAGGTCAACAAAGCAACTATACTTTGAGAGTTCAGTTTGCTGATAGGAGACATCAGGATTCATAGTAGATAACCTTGTCAAAATAGGTCTTTGGAGGAGGGATGACACCACCAGCACCCATCACAGGTTCAGCAATGAAAGCAGCAATCTGATAAATCAAAGGTAACACATAAGGAATGTAGTAAGCTTTGGAACTATTAACAGCATACAAACGAGGTTGGTCATAAGAACTTTACTGTTTCTGGTCCTTCTTTGAGAATAAGATTCTCTAAATTTGTGGCAAGTCTAGTAGCAAATTCTTCTTCTGTCTCACCTGTTCCCCACCAAATAATTTATTAGCAAAACATGCTGGGCTGAATTCATACAGCAGCTTTGTTTCTGAAATTCATCTAGCAGAACTTTAAATCACATTACCAGGTAGATGATAACGCCAGTAGTGAGGGCAGTCAGTGTGCAGAACAAAAGGTGCTGGCAGATCAAACTTCTGGTGCAGGGCAGGAAGACTGAAGATAGAGTGGCATTTAGAGAACTATTAAAGATCCATATATGAGAGCTTTTAGACATGTTTTAAACATGTATGCAGACAAACTGGCTTATTTTTGTAGGACAGTACTCACCCAGTTAAGCTCGCTGATATCAATGTAGACCCATGGTATCTGCAACAAGTGTAAAAAGCAGTAAAAATGGAATCCCAAAAGCTTCCAGATTTTCATAGAACTGAACAACTTGTTGTTTTTCTTAAAAAAAAAAATCTGCAATGGGCATTTATGTTTTGTCAAGAACATAAGTTGATAATTGTACAAAGCTTACGCTTTTGTCCGTGCAATAAATTTCTTCTTGTTTGGCCTCCCCAATGCATTGTTATAATACCATACCAGTTTGACCTGCAAAATAAAAGTGTCAGCCCATGTGAGAAACAAAATCATGTGTACATCAGAGAGAAGAAAAAAACACATTTAAATACTAGAATAAAAAACCTCAAGCATTTGCCAGTGAGCTAGATATATTGCATAGAATACTTGGGGCACAATGGCCATATATCAAAAACCATGATTAATGAACCAACAACCATTTACTAGTAATGGGAGGGCACAGGCATATTTACTTTTGAAAGCTGGCAGACATATTTCTTTTGCAATGTGTAAATACCACAATTCCCTCTAGTTAATAAGTTTAATTACTTAATGATGAGAGGCTGATGCAACAGTCACTATTTAAGCAGTTTCAGTTATTTGAAGTGAAAATGAAGAACAGTAACGGCAAGACCATTGATGACATGAAATGTTTGAACTGTAAATTGCAGAAAATGGTAGGTGCCATTGATAGTCACACCTGAGAGTCATTTGCTTCTGAACCACTATTTGTGAAGAACACTTTTCCCATTTCCCGTGCAGTGAACATGCTAAGAATCTCCTGCGCAAGATCCTGAAAGCAGTAGCAAAGCTCCAATCATCAGTTGGATGGTGATTTTCAAAGCCACACTGATTTCAAACACGACAAAGCTACTATTTGATGAATGATCCAAGAAAATGTACCAATGAAGGTCTGGTTGTGCGGTTCCAAAAGGAATGATAGAAGGGTAACTTGTTTAATTGATCAGTTGCTGCTTTGACTAATCGAGGCTCGCTACCACCTGAACGTAATAGAAGCAGATCTGACATTACTAAAGGTGCAGAAATAAATGGCGTCTCATTGTCACCGAATCGTGTGCCCATACCTAAAGCTGTACACCATAGTCCTGCAAGAGAATCTAGGTACTTATTTCCATTTATGTCATAAACATAGGAACCCTGTATATAAAAGCAACATGTTAGACTGAGGAATGTAGTCCACCAATGTGAGAAAAAGCTTGTATATAGAATATTCAGCATTCTAAGCTTTCAATACTGCATTTCAAGGGATGTAAATCAAAATAATGCCAAAGCTCAGAGTCACAACCTCAGATCTCTCGATAATCAGTGGATGCAAGTCATTGCTCTGCCAGCCAGCTGTAAAGGGTGCCAACATGCCATGCCCCTTAAATCTGGACAGATGACTTTGCAAGTCAGCAACAGGCAATAATAATTTACATAGTAACCCAATTCTGCATTAGTCAGTAACAGGCAATAATTTACATAGTAACCCAACTCTGCATACAACACTATGCATGTAATAGAATACAACTGTGAAGAGATTCCAGCAAAGAGAAACGAATGGCGTACCCATTTTCTTCAGTTGAGTCAGATTGGGCAGATGACGCTGAACTAAAATGTCTGATTGATGTATCCGACAAACATTCTGCTTGCCCTTGCAAAGTTGCTGTGCTGGTTACATACTTCACCAAGCTGCTTGCCTGTAAATTGGCAGGAAAGAGGAACACATGAGCTGTGACGATGGCAAACCTTGGCAGGTGTCTGAAGTCTGAACGACAAAGGTCGAATATTCATGCCATAGTACCTGTAGCCACTACATGTTCAGCATTGAACAAAAAGCATCACACTTTGTACATGAAAGTCAAATGCAAGAAAGGTAATCAACTTTGCATCACATAGCAGATACACTAGGAACGAAAAAGTTAATGTAACGAACCATACAGTACAATCACTTGTAAGCAAAATAATATGAGAAAATTGGGAAATTTAAGGGGAGCAAAAACATACTTCGAAACATTGCTTTCCTCTCTCTCTTTTTTTCGCCCGAAAATTGCAAAAAAGCTGGGTATTTTTCCCCTCAGCAGTCAGGCCACAGTTTCAAAACTAGGAGTTCGTAAAGTATAATCCGATGAGTCAACTGCTACCCTCCATGCAGTTGCGAAATCTAAATAGAAACTGTATACTATGTGTAATTTGTCGTATCTTTTACGATACTGCACCTCCAAGTACTCCAGGTAGTCCACCAGGCGTACACGAGAGGGAACTCGCCCAGAAGAGCTTTTAATGAAAAAAAGCATAATTACCCAATTCTACCTAAACAGAATCCCCACTTTCCTGAAGCGGCGAACTCCAAGATTCCGATCAAAAATACCGTCTCCTTCCCAACTCAGGCGAAGAGAAGGCGGCTCCAGCTGCCTCATCTCAGGCGTAGAGAGAGAGAGAGAGAGAGAGAGAGAGAGAGAGAGAGAGAGAGAGAGAGAGAGAGAGAGAGAGAGAGAGAGAGAGAGAATCGTCACTGGGCGGAGGCATTTGATCGGAGCAGGCGCCGCGCGATCACCATCTTCCCCCGAGACGGAGACGAACGGCGGCCTTACGAGTTGTTGGAACCAGGAAAGGAACAGCGCGAGAAGCGAGGGGTTACGGCCAAGCGAGGAGGTGGGAGGCCAAGCGAGGAGGAGGGCGCACTTCGCGGAGGAAGACGTGTCCTATTTTGTCTATGGAATCTCCTTCCCCTGCTCCACTGCCCACTCTCGTCACGGCAACTCAGACGACGACGGAGGGAGGAGGGGAGGGTGGAAAATTGGAAAAATTGTGCGGTGAAACAGCCGGACTCTCGGTATATGGACAGAGGAAGGAAAGGACGATGAGAAGTTATATTCCTACCTCGGTTGTTTGCGAGTTTTTACCAAAATTATAGATTAGCTCGGAGTATAAATACGAGGAAGCATTTTATTGCAAACCTCCGTATTAGAAGAATAGGGAGTAATCATCTCTCATACATGTCTTCTACTTAACTTTGTACTGGTGCTTGTTGTGAGAGGTGACAGAGGCAGAGGATTCAACTGTTGTCGACGTGTACGTCCACAACACTGAAGCCGCCAACACCAACATCATCGGCACGCGCTGCCTTCAACATCATCGTCATCAAGCAGGCAGGTCTACGATCATGCCTAGTATGCCCGTCCTACGCGGTATGTATCTGCTGATAACTCTCGTACGTGAGGGGTCTCAACACAATTCAAGAAGGTAAGTGGTGCGAGACCTGGCACAGGATACAAAAGCAAGTATTGTGTGTTTGCAAAAAACGAAGATGCAGACAATTGATAGAGCTGTCATATTAGAAAGCTTGGGACAGCGGTTTGCTGGGCAGTTCGCCTTCTTACCGGCAACAGGAACCAGGGGTGGAGCTTTGCTAGCGGTGGATGAGAACTACTATGGATTGTGCAAACTGATATCAGAGTCCATTCAGTATCAGCACAAATTGAAACAACAATGGGTGTAGGGAACTGGTGGCTAACTGTAGTCTATGGGCCACAAGAAGACCATGAGAAATTGCAATTCCTGCAAGAGCTTAAAAGCATCAGAAACTGCATACCAGAGAAATGGTTGGTCATCGGAGATTTTAACCTGATACTGCAGGCGCAAGACAAGAGCAACACCAACCTGAATAGGCGAATGATGGGTGCTTTCAGAAGTGTGTTGGATGAGCTAGAGATGAGATCAGTTTGCAAGGGAGGCGCTTCACCTGGTCGAATGACACACGCAGACCCGCATCGATCGCGCATTTTGCACTACTGAATGGGACCTTATGATGCAGAGCTGCTCTCTGCAAGCGCTTTCATCGCTAGTTTCTGATCACTGCCCTGCTACTTGTTGGCAACACAGATGCAAAAAAGTACAGCGGCTTCCGATTTGAGATTTTCTGGCCGAAGGTCCAAGGGTACCAAGAGGTAGTCCAACCCTGGGAACGTGGGGCACAACAGTAAACCCGTTCCTCAGGCTACACATCAAGCTGCAGCGCACCGGAGCAAAATGAGACAGTGGTCCAAATCGAAGTTTGGGAATGTTAAGCTGCTGCTCTGTGCAGCAAAGCAACTGATAGGCATACTGGATGTAGTGCAGGAGTTCAGGCAGCTCTCCATGCTTGAAGTACGACGTGATCTTAAAGCACGTTTCTTGGGGTTAACTGCAGTTGAAAAGATCAAGAGCCAAGAAGCAATCTAGGATCAGAGGAATAAAAGCAGCAGATGCACAGACAAAATTTTCTTCATGCAAATCAACGGTCGGAAAAGGAAGAACTACATCAAACACCTGCTAACTGAAGATGGGCAAGTGCACACACATACAGGAGCAGCACATTTTTGACCACTTCAGCAAGCAGTTCGGGCCACCTGAGGCAAGAGTTCACTTTAGACTGGGACAGACTCGGTTTGCCCAGCCATGATCTTAGCGCCCTGGAAGATGATTTCACACCGAGCAGGAGGTGCATGCAGTGATCAAGGAGATTGCGGCTGACAAGGCACCCGGCCCGATGGGTACATAGGAGCGTTCTACAAGGAGAGCTGGCAGCTAATAAAAGATGATCTGCTGGCAGCCATCAACTACTTTTACAACCAGCACGAGTAGCATTTCAAGACAGTAAACAGCACATCTAATCTTGATCCCAAAGAAAGTGATGCCCGGAAGATAGGGGAATACCGGCCAATAAACCTCCCCACAGTGTTGCTAAGATTGTCTCTAAGCTCCTGGCCACAAGGTTGGCGCCGTTCCTACAGCATCTGATATCAAAGCGCAAAGTGCCTTCATCAAAAAGCGGAGCATACATGATAACTTCGTATACACACAGAATCTGGTCCAATGCTTGGACAGGCAAAAGATACCAGCACTCTTTCTCAAATTAGACATTTCTAAGGCGTTTGATAGTGTCAGATGGGACTATGATGGAGGTCTAGGAGAAAATGGGGTTCGGTTGTAAAATGGAGAAGCTGAGTAACCACACTGATATCAACAGCCTCAAACGGTCCTACTGAATGGTGGTAGGCGGAAGTGGTTCAAGCTAAGGTGGTCTGCGCCACAGGGGATCCGTTGTCACCAATGCTTTTCATCTTGGCCATGGAAACCGCTGCAGTGCCTGCTAAATGCGTTGCGCAGGAGGGAGCACTAACACAAAAAAGCACAAGGTCGGCAAGACTCAGAATAAGTCT